>NC_138378.1:87585161-87724921 GCF_054177405.1 Leptonychotes weddellii
GCTGCTGCTCCCGCCTGTGCGCTCGCTTGTGCTGTCACATAAATAAAATCTTTGAAAATATAACAAAATAAAGTGAGGACTGCCAGTCAAGAACGTCTACTACTATTACTGGCAGTTCTCTTACCACTGTGAAACCTCAGTACTGGAAGTGAGCAGGAACCTGCACAGTTTACAGGAGCATTCTTGCCCTTCACCAGGGCTTCCGCAGGCTGCTTTGCTCATTCCTGGCCCCGGATAGTCTGAGGGGGCCCCATGAGTTCCTCCCAGATGAACAGCTTCATCCTTACCTTACCAGAGCTGCCACTGATGGGCTACTGTTTCGTACCCTTGTCTGTTACATGTATTTGTTTCGGTTCTTTCTGTCCTCTCTCTAGACCTGGACCCAGCCGTATATCCTCAGAACCCTAAGTATTGGTTCATGTTTTCTCCTAGATTGCCGGTTTAAGACTTCTAAATAAAGGACAAAGGGGGCAGGGAAATGACAGTAATGAGCTATTAAGCATTCACGTGCATTATTCCCTGACAGAACGAAGCAAATGAACAAAAGGACAGTTAAGGCTGATTAGCCTTTGATCTTGGTTTACAACTTCCAGGGAGAACCTGGCTTCCTGGAAGTTTCTGTTCACTCTGCTCCTTCCCATCTTTCCTACAGATGCCTGCTCTCTTCTTGGCCAAGTACTCACTGCAATCCTTATAAATGTGGTATACTTCTCTCCTTGTCAGGCCCCAACTGAACCCTCACCTTAGTGCTTGGTAGCTACAGAGCTGATAGGACAAAGTCCCATCTGGGCTGATGTCATGAAAATTTATAATGGATTTCAATGTAGTTCAGTTGTTTTAACTGCTGTAGTTACTGCAAATACCCAGTCTAGGCAAATAACTGCTTCAAAGTTTCAGAAAATTAACCCTATAGGACTGGTCTCCATTCTCTCAAGAACGAGCTCAAGAGGGGGTAGGGTCAGAGGGAGAAGCAGACTCCCTGCAAAGCAGGGAGTTCGATGCGGGACTTGATCCCAGGACTCCAGGATCATGACCTGAGCCGAAAAGGCAGCTTAACCAACTGAGCCACCAAGGCGCCCAAAGATTTTACTTTTAATCTCTACACCCAACGTGGGGTTCGAACTTTTAACAACCCGGAGATCGAGTTGCATGCTCTACCAACTGAACCAGCCAGGTGCCCCTCTATTCTCTCACTGCTACATGTTTATTCACGGACTAATGAAATATTAGCCTCCAATAGTAAAAGATGTTCTGTTTCTTTACACCTATCAGTTTTTGCTTTTGGTCCCTGGCTCTCCCCTCAATTTGCTGTCTTCTTCCTCACAACGGTCTCTAATATAACTCAAGTACTGCATGCCTAAAAGGCATTTACTAAAATGAGTGGCTTCTCGGTCATGTACGAGAACTCATTTTTAAGACCATTCTTAATAGGTCTTAACATTTCACAGATGTTTATATAGGAAATATATATTACATTTACAATCTAAAATCAGTTCAGTATTTTAAACAAAATGGTATGAAAAGAAAGATTTGAGTTCTAAATCGAACCAGTTAGGACCAGAATCAAGTTTTGAAAAGCTCTGGAGCATTAATGGCATATAAAGCAACCATGTTAAAATAATCCAAAAACAGCCTTTTGGAAATTGGGAAATGAGGGTAGTTTAACTATTTTTTAGTAACTTACCAAAAAGGAACAGGAGAAACCAGAGCATCAGAGGAATAAACTGTGGGGTTGGAACCCATGGAATGGGAAGGGTCAAGGGAGTAGGCCTGCTACATGTGAATAAACTTGTTCAATATGCCTCAGATCACCAGTGTGTGGAAATTAGGAACTAATAGATTCGAGGTTCATAAGAACATTTGAGGACTCTAGCAATAAAATGTACTGTCTGATGTTTGTCTTTAAACTGTAGGATTTAAGACAAAATTTTGGGGGTGACGATTAGAATACTGAAATGGATTAGAAAATCAAAATACATCACATGCAATAAAGCTGTGATACATTTTACAGTGCAATAGACATATGCATATAGATACACATGTATTAAGTGTATCTGGTCATGACATAAATTATTTTCCACTGGTAACAAAGTTTAGAAACACTGAAATAGGGGCGCCTGAGTGGCTCAGTCCATTTGGGTGTGCCTTCGGCTCGGGTCATGATCCCGGGATCCTGGGATCGAGCCCCGCATCGGGCTCCCTGCTCCGCGGGAAGCCTGCTTCTCCCTCTCCCACTCCCCCTGCTTGTGTTCCCTCTCTTGCTGTGTCTCTGTCAAATACATAAAATCTTTATAAAAAAATAAAAACTGAAATAGGACATGCTCGGAGACAGCGGTCACTGGAGCAAGGCTGGTCAGGGCAAGTTTATGGAGTCATTTAGATCAGATCTTTAGAGCAGAGTGGTGATTTACCAGAGACAAGTATTTGATTTGGTTAATAAAAGGCAATGTGCTAACGGAATGACGGAAATGTAAGATACATAGGGTCTGGACAGGGAAGGAACATCCAGCCTGGCCCAGGAAGGAGCCTAACCTGTCAAAACGCTATCCATCCAATCCGCACAGCCATGGACTGAGAGAATTCAGGACTGGAGATCAAGCCCAAGAATAGTTTACAGAGCTCCGCAGGATTTCAGACTCTTGAAAACTAAGAATGTCCAAGAGTATAAAGGTTATGAGAATTTATTCCTGGGGAAACCTAAACGTTGCCACCAATACCAGCGGAATTTGCTCCTACAACAATGGCACCTCTGCTGACTCTTGCCTCTTAATCCCTCTAAAACCCCCCCTCCTGAAAACCCCAGGGCAGTGTCCCTACAGCTAGTGTGAACTAAGAAGCCAGTGAAACCACATGACCTCCCCATGTTTTGGAAAAGGGCAGAGTGGCCAGTTACCCTCTTGCTCTTCCACCCTCATCCTTTCTTTATACTCTCCTGGTGACCTCAGGATCCCTGAATGCTTCAGGGGGAAGGAAACCGACGGGGGGTGGGGGGGTTGTTCAGCTTTGCTTTGGGGTAATGGTGACCACTGGACCTGATGAAGAGTGATTTGCCTGATACTGAATCCTTTTTATTTCCCATTTATGTTAAATTAGCTGTTCTTCTGCACTGAGTTCAAGCAAGTTACTTTAAAACTGGTGGGACAACTCATCTGGGACTTGGAGACTTTTATCCAGAACCTGTTAAGAAAGAGCAGAGGATTTAAGTTAATACTAAGGAACAGAAAGACTTTGTGCCTTTAAAAAGACTGTCTAAAACTGCATTTTAGTTACATTATTGATTTTTGAAACATTAAAGCAAAGATCAGAGTTTTAATGTTATATCCAGAGGCATGAGTTTAAAATATTGAGGAACACTTCCTACAGCACTCCAGGGAGGCAGTAAGGTAACCCGTTTAAGGCTCAGATAGATTGAGACAATGAAAGCAAGACGAATAATGATTTGCTTCACACGATCAAGTCAGAAGTGGCAGAGCTGTAACTTAGGACCTACAGCTGAAGTAAAGTGAAGCTGCCAGGCTCTAACTGTCCAAGGTTATAGCCATCTTCCCCCAAACTTGCCCCTTTAAAGGGTTCCACCTTGCCTTCAAGGACAACTGAACCCAAGTAAAGGCCCTTTTCACTTGAAGGGGTGCTGAGTGACCTCTCAGGAAGATGGGAGTCTTACTAGGCCTGAGGAGAGAGAATCAAGGCCTGGCCAAGCGTCCCTTTCCAGTATCATCCCATTTTCTAATAGGCAACAGTGGTAAGGAGGTTGGTTAATGGAACTACCAACACTTCAAGGCCAGTGGTCTTCATTATTTTGATTTACTGAGCTAAAATAAACCATTCAGTATTGCTTGCCTCTTATGAGCTCAGATAATCACATCTGATCAGACTTATTTTCCAGCTCCTAGAGAAATTTAGATTTCCTTATAATTGGTAATATTTCCCATGCTGCATAAGTAAAACAAATTACAAGCACCTTTACCACGACAAACAGGTAAGTAGCTTTGTGAGTTAATGTATTTTGCAATTCCATACCATTCCCAAGGGGAAGGCTGAATTTAGAATAGTCTCATTTTCTTCTGGTAAAAATAGCACACTCTCACTGCAGAAATTAAGGACATTACACAAAGCATGTGTTCCATCAGAGACACTTATGTGTATTTTGTTGATTTAAGAATCTACTCAGGAGAAACATAAGGAATATGAGCATTATCAACCAAGGCCAAAACAGGACCAAAAGATCCCCAAATCAAAGGGTAAGTGCCATGCAAACTTAATGTAACAATCCAAATTCAGGGTCTGGCACACACCCACATAAATATAAAACAGAATTCCTCTCTCTCCCAGGATTGGCAGATACTTTGCTCAAATAAAAGTGCCTCCTCAGTCTCTTTGTGAACCCATAAACCCCAACAAAAAATTAAAATTCTGAAAACAAATTTGACAGTATTTTCATGGAATAAGAAAAAAAAAAATCAAAGGAAGGAATTTGTTAATGTTCACCCAATATCGCAATTGTCCTAACCTTCAGAGACGTGAACTAAAAAAGTTCTCTGGGTTTTATGGCAATCCAGTTTAAATATACCACAAAATTATTCAATCCCATGAAGTTTCCAGGCTCACTACCCCCACTTCAATGAAGAGATTCAGTCCAAGTACCAGAAAGGAGCAAGGTCAATTACCAGTGTTTCAGAACTGAGACCTGTGACCTGTTTTGAGGGCTGTTTAATTAAATTCTGGGTAAAGAAAAATTTTTTTTTTTTTTAAATGAAACAGACCAGAAAACAGTACATCACAAGTAGAAAGGGGCTAGCAGTGGTTTGAAAAAACTTTTAAGTATGCACACAGGTGTGTGTATATATTGGGTCCCAATATAAAATATAAATTTTTCCTGTGGTGGCAATTTTAAAAGTTTCAGAAAGATACTATTATTTCTAGTGCCCTTTAATCACTAGAAATGCTGTATCTCCCATTATAAATATTTTGGCAATTACGCCTTGTACATCACTCTTGAGTCTGACCGGTAGGAATCAGTTCACCAGAACCTTCAAAGCCAAAAACAGACCTTGCACTTCTGGAACCCAATTCATGACCTGGAAACTCAGTGCCCAGGATTTCCTACCTCTGCTGTTGCCACTTCTCAAGGAAATTGTCTACGCATACAACAAACTAGAAATAGTACTTTCTGAAAAGGGATAAGCTACTCAGTTTTTCATCTTTTTGTTTTATTCAGTTTGCTCCAAGGGCAAAATCAATAGTCATAGGGATCACAAACATTATTTTGACTGGCTCACAAGCCTGATCAGTAAAACCTGAAAAACAGAAAATGTTACACAAGTTGCAAAGAAAATTCTCCTGGAGTTCACTGACATGATAGCAAGTGGAAATACAGATGCAACAGGTGTTAACATTTAGAACAGTACTTGTAACCTGCTCCTTTCTAGACAATTCTGGGACCCTGTTGCAAACCCTTCATGTATCACTGCTGATTCCCTTTCACATTAAATACATTACAAAACTCTTCCTAGACCTTACTCTTGCTGCACTTGAGTGGTCCCTATTCCTACGGCGCTGGCATACGCGGTCAGGATCTCCACTATCTGTTTAGTTTCTAGGGTCATTCGGGCTTCCTTCAGCCAGTCCTGTGCCACTCGTCTGGACTCCCCTGTCAGCTGATTGACAAACTTTGCTGCCAGCTCCAGATCACCATGCTCAATGCAATAGGAGGCATAGGACAGTAATTTAAAAGTGTTTATATCCTCAGGGCTGAGCTCCGCAGGTGGCTTCAGTTGCTGAGGTGGGAACAAGAGCAAGGACTGCAGGTAGGAGAGGAAGTATTGGTATAAGCTGTTTCTGGTTTCATCAATCATTGCTACCCTTCGGGCCAGTTTTTGAACAGCATAGAAACGGGCTCTAAGGGTCTCTTCACTGTACACCCCACGGGTCAGGGACTCGGGAGGAATAGCTGCGGTTAGAGCCTGGGCAAATTCACTATCGGCACAGCTGACTCGGATGGCCTCGACCGCACTACCCAGTGGGACAGTGGGCAGCTCTGCGGATGCAGTCTTCATGCTGTACTTGAGTGCCTCCACCGACAGCCAGAGCTGGTGGGCTTTTCGCGCCTCCTCTTCAGCCACTGCATGACCTAGCAGGAAAAAGAAAGGCAAAGAAAAACATTTTTCTCTCCATCTGACTACATGTCCTTCTCCATACCTCCAGACATCTGATGCACCCTGCACCCTCAACAGGCTAAAGCCACACATGTGAACGACGGGACCAGAGAGAGCCGCCTCCAACCTCATCTATCACCATTTCTGGGGTGTTCTTTCTGAGGAAGCCGGCCTCTTCATGAGGCAACCATGGCAAGCCTAAGGATGAGCACCCCCCCCCTTTTTTTTTTAAAGAGAGAGCAGGGGAGGGGCAGGGGCAGAGGGACGGAATCCTGGGCAGGCTCCACGCCCAGTGCGGAGCCCAACGCAGGGCTTGATCTTGTGACCGTGAGATCATTACCTGAGCTGAAATCAAGAGCTGGACACTCCACTGACTGAGCCACCCAGGTGCCCCGATGACTTGTTTTTAGTAAAACCATGAAGAAAACCAGAAGGATGTATGTGCACAAGCACAACTGAGTCTCTTTTCCCTCTTTCTGTGACATCTAGGACAACACATGGTATCTAATTCAGAGGTATTTATTTTAGAATATTTGAGAAAGAAACATATTTAAATTAGGCTAAGACTTCTGTTGACGCCATCAGAAACTTCCTGCAAAGGAATGGCACACTTCAAGTAAACTTAATGGAATACTGGATCTTGGAATTTTATGAGTAGTTTATTTTTATACTTATCTGACAAAGAGGCTCTGGAACACCCCCCCAAAAAACCTCATTTTATCAACATCCTTACTGTCAGGACATTTCCCCTTCAGTGTGGCACACGGAAGCCTCAGAATAACTTCTGTCCATCTGGTGGGCAGAACCAACAAACCACCACTTCCAAACCAGGACTGCAGACAGGTCGGCAAAAGCTGGAGGGCGAGCATGGGGATACACTGGCCTTTTGCTCCTCTCAGGACACATGAGACATAACCAAAGTGTGTTGGGTTACCTGCCTCATTAATGGTGATCTCCAGTCCATCACACACCGAGTAAAACGTCAAGTATTTAATTTTTAGATTCTTTTTAATTTCCTCTCACAAACTCTCTACGTTCCAAACTTATCAAATCTGGGCCAATTTTCTCAGAAGTAAATAAAATTTAATAGCATGACTTCAGCATCTTTATGACCTAATGCTGATGCATGTATCCCATTGTCCTCCTTCCAAGAAATTAACCTTAAAAAGCTGGACTGAATAAAATTATAAGAGGCCCATGCGCTCACTCTGAACAGCCTGTTCGATTCCTCTCAGTCTGGCATAGGCAGTGTTTATATCCAGGGTAAAGTTGTCAACTTGCTCTTGACTGAGCCGACGGAACTCCAACTCTTGTTCAGCCAGTTTCTCAGACAGGTCCTGGAATAAAACATAAACAGTGTCCAGAGAAGAGTGGTGCTACTTCAGTGCGTGGCATCTTTGGGACACTACGGTCTTCCAGCAACTGCCGTCTCACAAGCAAAGAGGGCCTTTAAAATCTCCAAACATTTGTCATGAAACTCCTCCATGATGTGGAAGGTCTCAAAAATTTCCTCAAACTCATAGCTGATGTATGTGATTTTCTACAAGTTTACTGACAGAACCTAGTATTAGAGGAAGCAGACCAGGAGGAGAAGCAAGCAGACTATTAAAAAAGGAGAAAATGCTAACTTTAGAAAATAACTGTACCGCCACCCCAACACAGCAGATTAAACTGTATTCAATATCCCTGATTCAAGAGCTTATATATTCCATTTTTTTCTCAGAAAAATACCCATCAAATAAATTTAAAGTAAAATACCTTTTCACATTGGCATAAATTTCAATTTTCTGGAAGATCTCCTTACGTGGATAACCTCATTCTCTTCTTGTGAGACAAATAAGTTAATATATTATAAATGGCTTGCTGAATAGAAACGAATTACGATTAGAGATACCCTGACTTGCTGTGATTTCCGAACTTAATCTCTCTGGGAAGTTTCCTCAGATACAAAAATCTGAGCATGGCCACATAGTCCGTAGGAGTTTGTGGAGATAAAGCAGTAGTTACACATGTCAAGTATCATCTGCATTTCTGAAACCCCCTGTACCAACCCTCCCTCCTAAAGCTTTGAAGGCTCCAAGTAATTAGGACACAGATACAAAACACACATGATCAATAACAACATAGGTACATCTTTCTGTAAAAGACCTCAGTGTTACATATATACAAAGGCCCCAGCGCACTGAGGCTAAGTGCCCACTCTTCCATACCCTCAGAGGGAATGACATACAGAGCACATGAAAAGGAAAGGACAGACTGTTCGTTTAAAGGGGGAAGGGAGGCCGAAGGGCCTCTGATACTCGCGCACAGGTCCTCACCTGTTCAAATTCGTATTTCAGTTCCTGCTCTTGTACCCTAAGGACATCGCGTAAGTGATCAGTGTGGGCAGCAGCCTGTCGGCGAAGCTGGGTTCTCATTTCATTCTCCATGGCATCTCTGACTTCCTCTACCTGTGAAACCACAGGAATGATTAGTTCTTAATTCTCCACATTTGCTTTTAGAAAGAGAGAAAGACTAGTAGCAAGGATGACAGCAGCTTCCGTGTCCTGAGCTGCTCTAATGTGCCACACACGTAGATACGTTCCTAACGTCTCTCACATCCATCAGAAAGCTGAACGTTGGAAGGTGACTCAAAAACAATGTCACACAGCTGTGGCAAAAATCAGATTTCAAATGGTGTCTCTCTGGCCCCCAATTCGGTTTCTCCCCTATCACCGGGCTGTATCTTATGTAAGGCGAACACTATCGTTTCCTGAATCACACACTCCCATGACAATTAACAAATCCCAACTCCTGGAAAAAAAGAACTACAACTTGGGATCAAACACAGCTTTACCACAACCATCTGTGTGATCTAGGAGTAATGCCTATTGTAAAGAACTATGAAATAGAAAATAAATATCTGGCAGTTACTTTATACAATTTCTTCTAAACAAAGAAAACTGCTCTGAAACTGAATTTAAATTCACAACACAGCCCAGATCTAACCAAAAATATGAAAAGGCTAGCTCGTCTTGCCTAACAATTAGCCATGGGTCATATTACAAATTATTTAATACTAAGTACCTGGATATCATAACTTACTTTCTCTCAGAAATAACACAAGTAATGAATAAACCCATTCAGTCAATGCATACGTATTTATGAAGTGCCAATCCTGTGCCTGGCAGTGCCTACTATATGTTTGGATGCAATGGTGGCGCAAGGCACACTAACTTTTTGTTCTCATGCCATGTACAATTCAATGGAGGGATCGGACAGTAAATAAATAAATCGGACATCTCAGACTGTGAGAGAAAGTTATAGAGACTCTGCACTGAAAGAACAGGAAAAGCCTTGCTGAGGTGACATCCAAGCTTAGAACTAAGGTTTAAAGAGAAGCGTAACAATGTACGAGGCAGAGCAAACACCCCAAGGCAGAATAAGTAGTGAAGGTACAAAACCAAACAAAAAACCAGGGCACCTGGCAAATACAGGCAATAAGGGAATTAAGGGAAGTCTGGCTCACAGCAAACAGGAATGAGATCAAGAGGCCTTTTAGGTATGGGGTAAGAATTTGGATTTTATATTAAATGCAGTGGGCCATCAGTGCAAGGTTTTTAGCAGCCTAGTGTCTGATCAGAATGGGTTTTAGGAGGACCAAGTGCCATGTAAATAAACATAGAAAGATGGGTATGAAAACAGGGAACCTGGGGGCGCCTGGGTGGCACAGCTGGTTGAGCAGCCAACTCTTGGTTTCGGCTCAGGTCATGATCTTAGGGTCCTGGGGTCAAGCCCCACCTTGGGCTCCGTGCTCGGCAAGGAGTCTGCTTGAGGATTCTCTCTCTCCCTCTTCCCCTCCCCAAGCTTGCACTCTATACCCACCTTATAAATAAATAAATCTTAAAAAACAAAAAAAAGGATAAAAAAAAAAAAGAAAGCAGGGAACCTGTTATGATAATCTGGACTTGGAGAAAGTGGACAAACTTGGGATTTACTTCGGATGCAGAACTGGATGTGTTAGTGGATGGATGTGAAAGTTGACAGAGGAACAACTAAGCATGATTTCTGGCTTGAGCAACTGGGTAAATGGAAGATTTAGAGAGAAACAAGCTGAGCGGCTGGGAGACAGGTTGGGGAGAGTCAAAAAATCTGTTTTGGACAAGCTGAGTTTGAAACAACTACTGAAAAGCCAGCTAGAAACACCACGTCAGCAGCTGGACAGGAGGAACCTGAAGGCAAGGCAGAGGCCAGAGCCAGCAACATAAATGTCCCCGTCATGGACAGGATTTAACCTTCTAAGTCACAGGTCTAGATAAGAGCACTTGGAGACAGTTTAGATGGATAAAAGGTTTCAGAACCAAGGCCAGTACATGCTCCTATTTGGGAGGCTGAGCAAAGAAGGGGGTAAATGAGTGGCCAGCAAAGTGGGAGAAAGGCCAGGAGTGTGTGGTGTCCTGGCAACCAGGGAAGAAAGAACTTCACAGAGGAGGGAGTGCTCACGAAGGGAGGATAAGTACTCAGGCGCACAAATCAACCCGGAGACACCTATTTAATACATGACGTGCCCTGACAGAAGATTAAAGGAGTGATCTCATCCATTTTTAACCAAAACACTGGCGGAGAAAAAGACACTCAGAATCCAACAGAGATTTTTTTCAGCACTGCTTTAGGGGACAGAGGCTCCACCGGGAAAAGATAAAGTAGATAATCTTGGATACCAAGGGCTTGTTAATTCTTTCACTTCTGCATCTGCTCAACATAAAGGAACTCTGCTACAACAATCCTTCCCTAGAAGTTCTGACTAGAACAAGGGCCAAAGCTCCATTCAATGGTGGGTCGGCATGATTTAAATCTAATATTTTAAAGTCAATGACTATTGGTATTATCTCTAGAAGCAGCTATTCAAGTGGATTCACATTAAATTTCTCATTTACTCTACCTTTCTGTCCTGTTCGGCCTGTATCTCACTTCTGTGATGTTCTAATGCTTTTGCCACTGCAGAGTCAAATGCCCGCTTTTCTTCTAGCTTTTGTTTTTCCAAGGCTAGTGCAATGTGCTGCTTCTCTGTGGCTTTCTGTTCTGCTAGCTCTCTGTTTAGTTGGTCAATGCGGCGATGTGCATGAGCAATCAGGGAGTTCAGATCATCAGTAGACAGCTTGTCAGCTAAACAGAAAATTACATTAAAATGTTAATGATTTCACCAGTGAAAATTATACATCTACAAGGTACTTGCTTCAAGTGATAGTAATTTTAACAGCTGTAAAGAAAGCAAAGGGTAGCTAACCCTTTGAAGTGGATTTAGATTCTCCATCAGAAATTCATAGCCTGTGTCCAACTAACTAAGGCATGTTCAAACCCAAGTGAAGTAATTTAGGTAGGCCTTCATGTGTATAATCAGTTCTTTTCCAGGAACCCAAATTAGTACTTCCAATCTGAACTAAATATAAATAGATTTTATAATTCACCCTAATTTTGCCTCTAAAGACAATTTACATATATACACTTCTATATTTTCATTCATGCATAAATGTGATTAGTCATAAAAGGCATCCTAATATTCTTTTCTGTTAAATCTCAAATTCAGATTCTCTGACTTTTCTCTAGTAAGAGTTTCTATACCTTTTCTTAAACAGATGGTGTTACCCAGGACAATGATCTGCAACCAGAGCTGTCCATTAGAATCACTTGTCAAGTTTTTTAAAATACACACGGCAGAAGATTCTGATTTAAGCTTAAGCATGTGTTTTGTTTTCAGATCTCACATTCCAAAAGTATTCTGACACATTATTATAGGTTAATAATTATAGCTTTAACAGCAAAATGCAGAGTGTGGGAAATACTACATGATAAATGACTCAATTCCACAATTAAAGAACTGAGAAGCAAAAAACAAAGTGGGGATAAGAGACTTATTGGCCAAATTCAAGACATGTAGCTCCTTTGGATACTGATTGAAATAAAACAACTAAAAACCTCTTTCTATAAAATGATTGGGGATAACTTAACACTAAAAAATGACATGTGATGACATTAAGGAATTATTGTTTTAAGTGTGATAATGATACAGTGATTAATGTTTTTTTAAAAAACATGGAAATTATTTACAACTGAAAAGGATATATGATATTTGGGATCTGATTCAATATAAACTGGGGAAATAAGTGACAAAAACTAGCCATGTGTTGACAATTGCTGACGTTGGGTGATGGATCAATGAGCTTATTATAGTTTTCCTCCTACTTTTCAATGTTTGAAATTTTACAAAATGAAAGCTTTAAAATATATACATATCTCTATCTACAGGTTTCCGATCACTGAAACAACTGTTCCTGAGAGCACATGGATGCCCAAAACATCCAAATCAGATTTATCTCGTGCAATGTAATTCTGTTATAAATTATTTAGATGCTTTAGTATAAGAATCATAGGCAAATAAAAAGACTTCAGTATTTTAAGACACAAAAGCCTTTAAATTTAAAACACACAAGGGGCGCCTGGGTGGCTCAGTCATTAAGCGTCTGCCTTCGGCTCAGGTCGTGATCCCAGGGTCCTGGGATCGAGCCCCGCATCGGGCTCCCCGCTCGGCGGGAAGCCTGCTTCTCCCTCTGCCACTCCCCCTGCTTGTGTTCCCTCTCTCACTGTGTCTCTCTCTTCAAATAAGTAAATAAAATAAATAAATAAATAAAAATTAAAAAAAATAAAACACACAAAATTACTCACCCAGGTCAGAAATACCTACAAAGAAAAAGAACAGTTTGAAAAAAACAACATACATATTTCAATTATTAATCATTAAATAGGAATATCCAAAAAGAAATGGGGAACAAGAAACCAGTAGTAGAAAAAGCATATTTTAATATTAGAAAGCAAAACAATAGAGTTTATTTCCTAAAACGTAAAAGGATAAAAGGACATAGGCAATATAAATCAAGGTAAATGCTAACATTTTACAAAGTAAGAGAGTCATTCATATTAAAAGTAGCTTTGGTTTCCAGGGGCTCATCTGTATTTTTGATAAAGCAATCAACTTAGTTTTTACACAGAAACCTCTGCCCCCCATTAGAAATTACTTAGCGTATTTCACTAAGTCCTAGTCTGGACTCTCAGTACCAGGTCTCTCCAACATTTCAAATACTTAAGAAATCAATATTCTATCACAAGCACCACCTTGAGGACACAGTGACAGGAAAGGGGAACCACAGCCAGTCTCCTGCCTCTCAGCATGAGCTTCTTAACATCATGGGCATGACCCTTGAATTCAGAAAGTTCAAAGACAGGTATTTTTCACCCCAAATGGCTCTAGAAGTCAACTATTTAATCTGGTATTAGACCAAAAAAACAGGAATCTGTCCCAGCGTTGCAGGAAAAATTGGCAAGATGAAGAAAATGAGATAATGTCAGTCTCAACAAGGCACATAAATAGGACTATATATACTAGTCTATAGCAATAAAGAACTGTGCCCTGGAAATAATGACAATCTACAACCTGCACTTCATTTTCCCATCCTGGCAACAACCACCTAGGCTCCCCCTAAAGGCTACTCCTCCCTCCCCCCACAGTGGTAACCACTATATCTCTAAATATAGTGTTTATCTTTTTTTTTTAGATTTTATATATATATATATATATGCATCCTAAAACAACACATTGTTTTGTTTTGCATGTTCTTAAGCTTCATGTAAGTGGTATCCTACTCTATGTATTCTTCTGCAACTTTTTTTCTTAACATTTATGTTTGAGGGGCGCCTGGGTGGCTCAGTCGTTAAGCGTCTGCCTTCGGCTCAGGTCATGGTCCCGGGGTCCTGGGATCGAGCCCTGCATCGGGCTCCCTGCTCCACAGGAGGCCTGCTTCTCCCTCTCCCACTCCCCCTGCTTGTGTTCCCTCTCTTGCTGTGTCTCTCTCTGTCAAATAAATAAAATCTTAAAAAAAAAAAAAAATTTATGTTTGAGAGATACAGTTTTGGTTCATTCATTTATACTGCCACACGGGAGGCACATTTAGCAGTTTCTGATTTTTCTGCTCTTACAAATACAGGGCTGCTATGAATATTTTTATGAGTCTCCTTGAGCACCCGTGTCTTCTTAAGCACATACCTAGGAGTTAACCAGTGGGATCAGGTAGTATATACATTCTGACCTAGGCCCACAGAGGCCTAGAACACCAGTTCAGTTCCTACCTGACGTTCAACTTATAACAGACAATAGCATTTAAAGAGTATTTTGAATTTGTTAAGACTGGTAATTTATGTGACTGTTAGTACTCTCAAAGCACTTCAGGAAAATGTGACTATTCTCTGCAATTACACTGTATGAAACAAAGTTAACAAAGTTCCCTGAATTCTGAGCTATTTGCAAGTAGATAGTCATACAGATGATTTCCTTCGCACCAAGGGCGTTTTCAACCATAATGTTGTCACAGAGCAGTCCTGAGGCGTGCCTTAATTCATTACAAATATTTTTTAAGTACCAAAGGCTTTGAATAATTTTACATGTATATATATAAAATATTCTAATAGATTTAAGGTTATAATGTCACTCTCACTTACTTGGATTTTAAATTTTTTATTCCTGAGTAGCAGAGACCTAAATAGAACCATTGGTTCTGGAATCAAACACTGGCTGGAACTTGTGTCCACCATGACTAAAACCATGGGAGCACTGTCACCTATCATGGCTATGACTGAAATAAAACGTAGAAAACATTGTACTGTCACCAAATGAGATATGCATACCAGAGGTGTTTGGATTCGATGAATGGGGTTAAAGCAAGTTTAGCTGAACAGCTGTTAAAACACAAAAACAGTGAAGTACCAACACTTCAGTAATACTTACTCATCCCTTTCCACCCTGGCAAGACTTCTGGGGTAATACTGTCCAGTTCTCGTTTAAAGTCATCCCGGGCTTGGACCACCAGCTCATGATACTGAGATACGACCTTAGCCTCAGACTGAGCTGCTTTGACCTGAACAAATACAGGGGGTATGCGGTTAAAGTGAACAGAAATTACCATCACCATCCAAAAAAAAGAGAAATTATATTCATGTATTTATATGTTGGCTGGGAATATATAAATAATATATACAGAGAAAGCTAAAGCTTAGAAAAAGGAACATAAGCCTTGTAATTCAAACAAGCCCTTTACCATCTTACTATGCCCGTGTCCCTCTTTCTCTGGTCACAGGAAACTACCCATATAGACTACGTTAGTGCAGTCAGAAGATATGCTACAAAATTAAAATTTTCATTTAATAGCCACGACCAAAAATATTACCTATTATAAAAAGTATCTACAATAATGGATTATCCACTTTGTGCCCAGGTAAGTTTTTAAAATTAGTAGCAACTTCTATTCTTTGCAGGGGAAAAGGGAGAAAGAAAGGAATCTTATTACTTTCCTGAATTCTTCAAATCCTTTGATTAAAGGATTATATTTATAAATTTCAAAATGAGTGGCTCAGTCAGTTAAGCGTCTGCCTTTGGCTCAGGTCATGATCTCGGGGTCCTGGGATCGAGCCCCGCATCAGGCTCTCTGCTCTGCAGCGAGTCTGCTTCTCCCTCTCCATGTGTGATCTCTCTCACTTTCATTGTTTCTCAAATAAATATTTTAAAAACAAAATTTTTTTAATGCTGTAAAAGACCTAAGAAACGCACCTTTTGGACCACATTATCCAGATCAACTATCATGTTGTGAAGTTTCCCCTCTGCGGCAGTTATATGAGATTTGGCCCCAGGAACCTCTTCTTTCTTTGCATTTTCAATTACACTCTTCATCTTCTCTAGCTCTTCTCTGGAAACCAATAAAGCAAAACAAAGATTTAGTATTATTCCTCATCAACTTTAGCAAAGAGCTTGATGTAAATACAGCAAACAATTGTTAAAAGAGTCTATGAACAAAATACAATTTGAAAAAAATTACTGTTTTTTCACAATAAATACAGGCAGAGAAGCTTTCCTTACTAACAACTGAAAACAGCTTGGTCAGAAGCTAGATTTACTAGCGTGAACCAGAGAAGGAGCATGGTGTAGAGGGAAATACACAGGCTTCAGAACTAGGAAAACCTGGATCCAACTCCCAGATCAGCCTCTCCTTTGGTGCTCACCCTTGTATGGGGATTAGAAGTAATTAATGAGAAGTACCTGGCACAGTGCCTGTCCCATTGAGCGCACTCAATAAATGGCAGCTTTTGTATGGATTAGGCTGATTCCCCTTCAGCTGAGAGCAAGCTTAATGAAGGCGGAAGCAAGGGAGGAAGTCAAGGAGCTCACTGAGCAAATATAGCTGGGTCTCGAGGAGCCCTCATGATTCATAATGTTTCACAAATTGGATGAACTGTGGCCTACCCACCACAAAACACAGAACTCAAGAGCCCCGACTCAAGGTTTAGTGATGTGAGCATAACGTCCTAAATCTCCTAAAAGATATGCTGGCTTGAACTAGAAGACTTCTCTTTCTCTATGAATATTTTATTAAAAATGACACCAAAATTTTGAATGACAGTGATTCCAAAACGAGAGGCTGATGAGACCCTTTAGTCACATGCAGGTTTCCATCATCAGAGGCTGATTTTATACCTGGCTTGCTTGATCCTAGATTTAGCCAAATTCCAGGAATCAAGGTCAGGGTGGCATAAAACTAGACTAGGTACTAAGTACTTTAATAGCTAAGACAAAAAGACATACTCTCAAACATACTCTCAAAATTCTGATTAAACCACCCCTGAAAAATCTTGAAGAACCTCAGTAAATCCACTGAGATACATCACCTAAAAGAAAAACGGCTTTTTATACAAGATCCTTTATATAGGTTTCTGCCAAATTTACTTTGGCCTAATTATATTTTATTCCCTCTCTCCTTTTTAAACCTCTGTGGTCCTGATACCAATAGAGATCAAGTGGAGGTGAAGGTGAAGGGTTTCTCTGCCTCTTCTTTCTATACCGACGGTACAAAGAAAACCCAGCCCAAAGAAAGCCACCAGGAGGCCCTAATTACTTGTTAAAGTCCATGAGTAATTACTTGGCTTTGAGAAGGGCATCAGCAGCCTCATCGACTGCCTTTCTGCGTTCCTTCAATGCACCCTCCACTGTGCGCCACTGAGCCGACTTCTTCTCACCTGCAATCTAAACAAAAGGTTTTACTTACACAAACATGAATAACCACTATTACAGTCATAGGATACACCAACATGGCTAAATTTAGAAACAAGGGCATTAAATTCAAAGGTAAAAACTTATATACGGCATTTCTTCAGAGTAGGGTCTCTTCATCTAAGGTTCATGGTTAGAACCAAAGAAGTCCATGAACCCCATCAAAACTGTAAAAGACTGTGTTCTAGTGCGTATCAGCATTTTCTAAGGAGAGATATTTATATTAGATTCACAAAAGGATATTATGAAGCAGAAAAGGTTAATAAGAACAATAACTCTATCAATTGTTTGTTGATTATTCTTCAATGAAGCACCAATATTTAAAATTCTCTTAATTGCAGGTCTACCAAAATCAGTTTAAGAATAAGTAGAAAGTCTGGGGCGCCTGTGTGGCTCAGTCGTTAAGCGTGTGCCTTCGGCTCAGGTCATGATCCCAGGGTCCTGGGATCGAGCCCCGCACTGGGCTCCCTGCTCAGCAGGGAGTCTGCTTCTCCCCCTCCCACTCCCCCTGGTGTGTTCCCTCTCTCGCTGTGTCTCTGTCAAATAAATAAATAAAATCTTTAAAAAAAAAAAAAAAAGTAGAGAGTTTATACATTTGTACAGTCCTTACTCCTCCAAAACATTATCCTAAAAAATGACCCTCTGTAACTGGTAAAGTGAAAATCAACTATTGTCAAACCCACCCCCCTCCTTGAGCTGAATTTTATAAAATGTTAATTTTATATATATATACAAAAGTCCTCTTTGAAAATCTTTATAGAGGTCCAAGGATAAGCTGTTCTGTAGAATAGACACTAGATTCCCCTACTATCAAGCCAAGACCAACGGTTTCCAAACACTGTTTTGAGAAAGTAATTCTGTATCTATTGTAAGAGCCTTTGTGCACCAGTTTTTTTTTTACACAAGTTGGAATCCATTTTTAACATTTCAAAACGTGTTCATTCATGTTTCTGATAATTTTGTAACACCAGCTAATATCCCTAGTCTAGTTAACCACTACCGTAAGATGTCCTTTAGTTGTAAAATCTTGATTTTAATAGATTTCATACTATCTAATCCACATGCATTACATAGTGTGCATTCATTGGGAAGAGGAAATACCCTCTTATGTAGCCTTTCACCAAAGTAATACCACTGACATTTAAAGCTTCTAATCAGCGTCCTTCTGAAACATACCGGTCTATTTCGGTTTGAACCCAAATTCCTGATACTCTACAACTTACAGCCTTCCCACACCTGTATAACCAAAATATTAAGTATTCTCTGTGTAGTTTCCACTTTCCTGACTGAACTGACTGAAATTTAAATGTTTTTCTTGGACGCTGAATAAACCAGAATTTTAAGGTTTTTTTTTTTAAAGGTTGTAATTTCTAGCTGTTTACATCAGAGCTCTTTTTTGTGATGTATGTGTGTAGGACTGAAACAATGTGAAGTGTGTTTAAATTCTGTAAAAAGCACACAGTTATAGTGGCAAAGTAACTTTACTTATGGCACAAGATCCTGATCCCTGAGATTCACAGTTTATGTATTTATTTTTACTCTTTAAATGACCTGGTGTCTAGATATATTTTTATACATTGAATAACTGAATGTAATTATTAAAAAAAAATTAAGTCCCAGTATTACAGTTTTAAATCAATGTAATTACTTTATTCTCTTATGTGCTCAATGTAAGTTAAATAATCAACACAAGCATTTAAAATAGCTGGTTTTGGGGCATCTGGGTGGTTCAGTCAGTTAAGCATCCGACTCTTGATCTCAGCTTATGTCTTGATCTCAGGGTCATGAGTATGCTGGGCTCCACACCCAACAAACAAACAAACAAATAAAAATAATAAAATAGCTGGTATTTGGAGGTACACGGGATCTCTCTGTACTTTTTTTTTTTTTTTTTTGAGAGAGTGTGAGAGGGGGGGCGGGGAGGAGCGCAGGCAGAGGGAGAAGGAGAATCTTAAGCAGGCTAGCTCCATGCCCAGCTCAGAGCCAGATGTGGGGCTCCATGCTGGATCTCATGACCCTGAGATCATGACCTGAGCCAAAATCAAGAGAAAATGGTATTATTTCTTATAACTGTGTGACAATCTAAAAGTATCTTAAAGTAAAAAGTTTATTTTAAAAAATGATTGGCAGGGCGCCTGGGTGGCTCAGTCGTTAAGCGTCTGCCTTCGGCTCAGGTCATGATCCCAGGGTCCTGGGATCGAGTCCCACATCGGGCTCCCTGCTTGGCGGGAAGCCTGCTTCTCCCTCTCCCACTCCCCCTGCTTGTGTTCCTGCTCTCGCTATCTCTCTCTCTGTCAAATAGATAGATAAAATCTTTAAAAAAAAATGATTGGCAAAAAAATTAAAACTTAAAATTAAAAAACTAAATTAAAAATGGTTGGCAATTTTAAAGCAAAAAAAAAGCAGACAAATAATATTCAAGCACTATTAAGATATGAAAGCAAATAGGAACTAATTCTTGTTACCATATCATTGTTGTGAGATAAAGCACTATATGAAACTCATTAAAAACAACATGCAAAGATTTTTCCTGCCTTGTTTATTTAAAAAAAAGTTACTCTAGGGGCGCCTGGGTGGCTCAGTCGGTTAAGCGTCTGCCTTTGGCTCAGGTTGTGATCCCAGGGGCCTGGGATCAAGCCCCGCATCTGGCTCCCTGCTCAGTGGGGAGTCTGCTTGTCCTTCCCCCTGCCTGTGCTCTCGCTTGCTCTCTCTCAAATAAATAAAATATTTTTTAAAAAGTTACTCTAGATAGTCTTCACTTAGTGGGAGAAAGCCCATATTAGAAGGAAGAAATCAGTCTTAAGTACTACCTGTCTATCCATTCTTTGGCTCACCTCAGAATTGTCCATGGCTGCTTTCAAGATGTTGGAGTGCGCATTGACAGCCTGCACCGCAGCATTCTGAGCTATAATGGCCTGTTGAGTGATGTGAGCAGTTTGGCTCAGAGCATCTTCTAAGCTCCTGGCTACAGCTGAAATACACAGAACAGTTAAAATAACAAATCCCTCCCTCCTGAATAACTTTATTGTAAACTTCCCTTCTTCTCCTACTGAGTCTTCTTTTGCATTTCCTCAAAAATGTAAAAAACAAAAACACACAGATTTAGAGAATCAGTTTCATTTGAAAGTATGGTAAAATGTTAGTAATTACTAAATCTGGTGGACAGACCTATGGGGATTCATTATACTATTTTTACCTTTATATACAACTGAATTTTTTTCAAAATAAAAAGTGTTTTGGGTTTTTTTTTAAGACAAAAAATTGCTTAAAGAAGGCCAGCATATACTTCAAATGGGAGGAACAAAGTTTAAGGCACTGTTCAGCCCCTTTTAGCTACTAGAGGCTATAAATTCAGTATAACCACCAGCATTTTTCAGTTTAAATAATGATCGTATAGCTCCACAGGGAAAAAGAGTATCTCCTCAGCATGAAGGGACACTCAGAGCAAATTATATCACCAAGATATAAGGAGATAACAGACAGACAAGAGAAAGAAAAAGATAAGGAAACATGGCAACAAAAAAGAAAAGGTGGTTTGGGAAGGGACAGTGTTTTCCGTAAGAGAACTCAAGAAACAGCCATATATCAAGATGCAAGAGGCTACAACCTACTAAGATCATATTTCTATATGCTGCTTCAGGAATCAAAAAGAAACCTAATTTTAAGAAAAATAAAGCAAGGGATGATTCCAGATATAATACTAAAATGGCAAAACGGTCATCTGAAGAAAGCAAGCCAGTGAGAAGACTAATTTATCACCTATCAGATGATTTAAAAAGGGAAAATATGTTTGGCAGGTAAAACAAAAACAGAAGGTGATTTTGAGCAAAAGAAGCATAAGCTAGAAATGAACAAACGGAACCTCCAAACCACCTGCAGTACCTGGGCAACGGAGATAAAAGGACAAAGTTGGTGATGAGAAAATACCACACCATGAGTGTCAGACTGAGGTTCACCTGAAGACACAGGGGATATGAAGAGAGGGGTATAAAGAGAAAAAGAGGCAGGGAGGGAACATGCATGAGTTGCAGGGGTGGGGAAGACATGAGAGCACAGGTAACAGTAAACCACTTCACAGTGGCCCACAGGCTCAAAGTCTTCTTCAAGTCTACTCACTGTACTTTGATTCCTCCTTCCCCCCGCCGCCCCCTTCTTTCTTGTTTTGTTTTGTTTTTGCTATTCAGTTATAGGAGTTCCATATATATTTTGGGTATTAACCCCTTATCAGACATATGGTTTGCAAATAGTCTCTCCTATTCCACAGGATGCCTTTTTGTTTTGTTGTTTCTTTTGCTGTACAAAAGCTTTTTTAGTTTGATGTAATTCCACTTGTTGCTTCTGTGTGCAGAAAGTAAGACAGAGAGAGAGCGAGCGAGCATGAGCAGGGGGGAGGGGTAGAGGGAGAAGCAGACTCCCTGCTGAGCAGGGAGCCTAATGTGGGACTCGATCCCAGGATCCTGGGATCATGACCTGAGCCAAAGGCAGATGCTTAACCGACTGAGCCACCAGGTGCCCCTGGTGCTTTGATTCTTGACAAGAATTACAAACACACACATTTTAAAAGTAAAGCTTGGGAGAAAACTAAGAGGTGACAGACAAAATCCTTAAAATTTTCACTTTGCCCAAAATGAAAGATAATAAGTGGACCAAAAAAAAGGGAGCATGATGAAACAGCAGACATCACTAATCTTAAATGTACAACTTACTTCAAGGTGTCTACATAATAAAAGGGGAAAGTGAAAAATATGAATAAAAAAATTATCTTTATGTGCTGTAGTAGAGAATTCAGGAAAAATTAGGAAGTGGGAAAAAAATATAGAAATATTTCACTTATTTAGAAGTCTTTATTCAACATTCCCAATTATTTGTAACCAAGAACTCAGAACAACACATAAAAAAAAAAAAAAGCCAAGTAGCCAAACTAAAGCCCTGCACCTATACTCCTTCTGTCCCTTCTACTCTTTACATAATTCCAACAAACCTGCCTCCTCAGAGCAGGGCAGAACCAAAGCATTAGAAGGGAAACAAGAACCACTCAAGACAAAAAGACAAGCAGAAATAAGACATGGGGAGAAACAAACAAAAACTACAAACAGCTGCCATAAGACTTTAAAACAAACATCTCTCAGTCCAGGAAAAAGCTACATATCCCCTACCTCCAGAGACATCACTATACTGCCCAGTACAATAAAAGATGCTCCCTGCACCTTGTTTAAGACCAGAAAATACATTTTTAGGTATCTAGTATCATTTTTTAAAACCGTCAAAAAGTTTAACATAAAATCGAAACTTAAAAAGGAATATGCTTCGGTTAGCTGGAAACTGGCAATGTGTATAACATTCCACCCCCCACCAATGTCCGATAAGGAGGCTACTAGACAGAGTCCAGAGGCTGGTAATAAACCAGAGCAATTAAAAGACTCTCAGGGAAGTTGCCAAAACATAAACAATTTCTGTTCCACAGAATACAAAGACTCTTTAGCACAAACCCTAATAAACACAAATGGATTAAGTACAAGTATTATTCGGAATTTTCTCCAACTGTACACTAAGAATAGCCTTTGTTACCCAGGTAAAAGTTTAAATGGAAAGAATACAAATGATGAAATAAAGGTGGTACACAGACAAATGCCACTAAAGAAACCAAACTAGCTGATGGATGAGAAATGTGTGCCAATGGCTGAAGAAGACAGCAACTGATGGAGATGACCCAAAGTGCTTAAGGAGTCGTCTGTTTACATACACTCAATCTTAACTTGTTCTTGCTTTTCCTGTTGTGCAAGGCGAGCTGCAACTTCTTCGGGTGGTCGCTCCCGTACAGAAGTTGAGGATGCTTCCTCTTGCAGCATAAGTAAATAAGAGGAAATGAAATTTCAGCACAGAATTTCAATAGCTCAGAGGGATATAAAAACACCATCGTTTGTACTTGCCAGCTCTATCAACTGAAGGCATTTTGTCATTAGGATTCTAAAACCACATCATCAATGATTCCAACATGAAGAAATAAGGGATCAGCTCTTAAACCTCTTGCTTTCAGAGATTTACTCAGACTCTAAAATTTAAAAAAATTCCCTAAGCAAGTCTGGAAATAAAACCAGCATAAGTGGGTACTTACATACTGTCTAGAGGTTGCCTAGGCATTAAATAGTTCTGATGAACAAATCATTTATAAAACCACAAATATAAATAAACTACCTGAAGCTGCAGGCTTCGGTTGCCCTTCACCAATTCCAGGGTGCTCAGTTTTTATAGATTCCTCATGCTGAACCGCAGGGGCTGGGACTGACGGTGCATCACCTGCTGCAGAAATAATTTGAGCTGCCTCTGTAGGTCCTATAAATATATGTTACTCATGGTATTTATAGTTTCCGGGGTTAACACAGAAGCACACAGGAATCTACTACAACTAACACCCACTTCACATCTGACTCCTTACAGACACAAACCCATGTACTGTCACTACTCAAACATGCAAACAGACTATGGCCCTGTCCCCCACAGACACAAACCCACACAAGATGGACAATGGTGGGAAATGCACAAGAGAAAGGATTCTCTTGCACTTTAAGCACCACCATTCTCAGGCAGGGCTTCTAGTAACAGTACTAAATGACATTAAATCTTAACATATGAGAAGTAGGCATAAAATTTACATAACATGGAAAAGTAGTAACAAAGGAAAAAGGGGCCTGTAATGAAGAAGGTAGACAAAACAAAGTAACCAAAAGATATTTTTTAACGCTTTGAACAGTGCAGAGATGAAAGAGTTGTGAGCAAGAACAGTATGACAGTTTTAAACACAAAAGAAGAAAGAAAGGCTGAAAAAAATCAAGAGCTGATAAACAAGTGTTGGAAAATAAACTGGATAATTCTAGAAGTAAAATAGAGGAGAAAAAAAGAGCAACATAATAGAGGAAAAGAAAATTTAAATAAACTAAAAGTCCCATTTAAGAGATGAAGCTGGATTACTGTAAGGCCTATTACCTGGTCTCCCTGCTCTGCTCTTGGTCCCTTTATCTACTCTCCGCAATAGCCACTGATCTTATTAAAAGTCATATATCGCTCCCTTGGCTCAGAACCCTCTTAACACCTTCCCAACCCACTCAGAATATGAAGCAAAATGTTTATAATGGCCTCCAAAGACTGCCACAATAGGCTTCCTGCTTCCTCTCGACCTCATTTTCTACTGTTCTTCTTCCACTCCAGCTTCATGTGCTCCTTACTAGTTAAATATACCAAGCCTTAACACTAGCTAATCCCTTTGCTTGGGATGCTTTTCTCCCACCAGCCTCTTATACATGCCTTAATCCCTCACTGCTTTCTAGTCTTTGCTCAAATGACACCTTCCAGGTGAGACTTTCCTTACCCACTCCATTTCAAATTGCAATATTCCCCCCCCAACACATCACTTCTGACATCCTATACACTTTACATATATTTATATATAATCTTCCTCCCCTTATCCCACTAAGAAATATTTGCAGAGTTTGTGTTTGTTTTTACTATTTTGTTCACTGCTATAGCCCCAGTGCCTAGAAGAATGTTTGGCACATAGGAGACAATCAGTGAATATTTGCTGAATGAAAGAAAGTCAAGAGGTTTAATCAAGGACAGAAGTGACTAAGGAGAAACATAGAAGTTGAAATGTTTACTGAGCAGGTTAGAGTTAGATGTGCCGTAAATTGGGATAGAATTACTGGCAAATCATGAATGGGGAAAAAAATTCCCCAGACCACAGCTAGATCACTAAGAAGAGAGGAGAAAGGCTAGGAGTCAGAGGGGAAAAATATAAAGAAAAAGTGTTGTAGACAATACAACTCAGTAGCTATTCATAATAAAGTCCAATTCCATATCCCACTCAGCTCCTAAAATGAGTGTCAAATGATAGGTGTAAACACTCCTTCCCTGGTGAGAAGGACCAGAAGAGTGCTTCAAGGGGTAGGGGCCCCCTCTTGACCCTTGACCCCCAATGTATTTAATGTACAAATACATTAAAACAATTCATTTACCTACAATTTTTAAAAATTGATTCTAAGTATAGGTACCTGTTGTTGAAGCTGGAGTGTCTCCCTTCTGTTTTTGGAGTTGTGAGGCAGGCTGTTTAGATTCTTTCATTACCTCTGATACACTAGAGATTTTTACTGGACCAGACTGAATCTTGGAAATAAAAAACATGTAACATTTCAAATACTTTTAAGGCAGCATACAGTAACGTGTAATTATTTCAAAATTCAAGTATATCAGGCTTTAACACTTCACAATATTACGTATCTTATTAATCACAGTAAGGTAAGAGAAGTCTTCATTTTAGAAAAATGCAACCCAAAACCTTCATTCCAAATGACTGGCCCAATTTTCATAGTAACAGAGGCTTCTCTTAGGGCAACTAATAAACTACATGAAGCAGAGCCTTCCCTTTATTTTTTTTTTTAAGATTTTTATTTATTTATTTGACAGAGAGAGATACAGTGAGAGAGGGAACAAAAGCAGGGGTGAGTGCGAGAGAGAGAAACGGGGAGTTTGAGAGGGAGAAGCAGGCTCCCTGCTGAGCAGAGAGCCCGATGCGGGGCTTGATCCCAGGATCCTGAGATCAAGACCTGAGCGGAAGGCAGATGCTTAACAACTGAGCCACCAGGCGCCCCCAGAGCCTTCCCTTTAAACACCATTTCTTTTACATATACAACATTGAGCAGACCATTTCCATCTGCTTTCTAAATCAAATTTTGTTGCCTTGCGCATACATTCAGTTAGAAACAATTTTCAGAGGCTCTGAGTAAAACTGAATGTTGGTTTTTTGTTTCTTTAATCTCCCAGATTCATGCAACTGCACACGAAAAAACACAATCCTATTGTAATGTCCAATTTTCTCTTTCTCAGTTACCATCTGCCTTAGTTAAGTTTAAGACCCTGTTCACTAACAGGACTACCATATGATGTGCTGGCAAAAATTACTGAGTAACAGAAACATTTTCATTTACCACCTGCGATGTGCCATTTTTTGCCAGAACTTGGCAATGGGATTCAGATATCTCAAAGACTATTCAAATATAATATAGTTCTGAACTTTGTCACTACCAGAAATGAGAAATATGTGCATTCTCTTTTAGTAAAATTTTATTTAAATCATGAAATACATGCTCACTATAACAAGCAAAATAATATCAAGACATATTAATGGTTTTATTTTGCCTCTTTACTGCTCTTTTCCCTTCAGCACTTGCAGGTAGCCACTGCCAATAGCCTGAAATCTATCCTTCCACCCCTGAGCATAAGCTCAGGTATATATATATATACAATTTTTCATTTTTTAAAACAAACCAAAATAGGGTTATATTATACAAATTATCATGTAACTCAGTTCTTGGTTTTGTTTTCATTTAATAATCTATCACAGACATTCTCTTCCAGGTCAAGAAATTATTTTCAGTTGCATAACATCCTAATTTAATTGCATATCTTAATGTATCTGCAAACCCTATAATTTTGTCAATTACTCTATTTTTGGACATTCAAGCTGCTTCCTGCTTTTTTTGTTGTTAAACACCCTTGTCCAGGGTGGCTGGATGGCTCAGTCCGTAAACATCTGCCTTCGGCTCAGGTCATGATCCCAGGGACTTGGGATTGAGTCCCTCATCAGGCTCTTTGCTCAGCCGGGAGCCTGCTTCTCCCTCTGCCTGCTGCTCCCCCCTGCTTGTGCACGTGCTCTCTCTGACAAATAAATAAATAAAATCTTTAAAAAAAAAAAAAAATCTTTGTCCATGTAACTGAAAAGCACTGTAGTGTGGTATCTGTAGGATAGTTTGCCAAAAGAAGAAGTGCTGGGTCAAAGAGGTTATATATTTTTAGCAGCTATTAACAGATCGCTTTCACATACGGTTCTAGCAACTCACACTCTCACAATAAATGTGTTTGTATGTGTGTCTGTGTATAAAAAGACCTATTTCCAGACTAAGTTGTTCTGTTCCTCTAATTTCTAATCCTGTGTCAAAACCTTATTGTTCTATTAAAGTAGGACTATTACAAAGTCAATTACCTGGAAAAGCAAGTGTCCTCTGACCCCCCCCCAACCCAAAACTGTTTTGAAATATTCTTGGCTAGTTTAGTACATTATTTATCCTTTCATGTGAATTTTAAAATCATCTTATCTGATTCTTCAACCTCTAAAGAAATCCATTAGAATTCTTATTAGGCGTATGTGTATGGGGGGGGGTGTGGGTGTGTGTGGGGTGTGTGTGTGTGTGTATACAATTGTCATTTCTGTCAAATATATACAAATTTAAGGGAAATTTGAGAGAAATGTATATATTTGAGAAAAATGACATTTTTATGATATTAAGTCCTATCCAGAATGTAATATTTGTCTCCATTTAGGCAGGTCTTATTCCATATCCATCAAAAAGATTTTAAGTTTATCTTCTCTCAATATTTATTATCTATGCATAAATAATCATGTTGGCACCAAAAGGATTATCATGAAATAAAATGCACAGCTTCTAAAAGCAAGAAGTTGGTAACAATGTGCAAGAGTAGAGAATGAGTAAATGGTAAAAATTAAAAAATAAAACACTAACTGCTACTGTAATTCAGAGGTGAGAAAATACACTTTGGTGTATGTAGTGAAGGATGTAGGTCTTGAAGAGAACATTCGTAGGCAAAAGAAAGGAAGCTGCTCTGGGTACAAGCCCACCAAGGGAAAAGTTGTGCAAGTGGAAGCGATCTTTGTTTAGCTCTCTGCTTTAACACAGGCCCTTGAAACAGTGTCTGGTATGTAATAATCACTTGATTGACATTTGCTGAATAAATGATGGAAAGCACAAGGTATATTTGTAAGGTAAACTGGCATGAAGCTAAGGATTTATGTGCAGGACCATTCAGAGATAAGGTTGGAAAGGTAAGTAAGAGCCAGACTGCCAAGTGTGTTAAATGTCAACCTAAAAACCAGCAAAAACCATAAACTACAGAATAAAGGCTAGCTTTATTTATTTATTTACAAATGGCTAGCTCCTAGGCTAACTTTTAACCACTCCTGGCTTTACTCTCCTTATTCAGAACATGAAACAATGTCTAAAGTCTCTCTAGTTTTTCATTCTGTGGTCTTGTCTTTCAAATGATAATAAATATATAAAAATTACTGATAAGTGATAACATGAAAATATCATAAAAATGTGATAGCACTTATTTTAGAAGATTCTCTGGTACTGACATGAGGATGGCCTAGATTATGGTAGAAGGAGAGATCTCCGGGGTGGAGACTGGGAGGAAAGTCTTGGGGCGGGGGGGCAGGAAAAAATAGGTCTAGTGTGGATATGAAGTGATAAAGGTCAGAAGTGGGATGACAGTTGTAATGCAAGAAAAAAAATAAGTATCAGAGGTTAAACAAGATATGATAGCTAACAAAATATAGGCAACTATGAAGATGAACCTAAGAATTCTAACCTAACTATGTGACAGCATGGTACTACCTGTAACACAAAAAAAGCCAATCAAGAAGAGTGTAACTTTTGAGGTGGTGCAGTATGAACCTGCCAAGTAATCCAAGTGGAAATGTTCAGCAGGATAGCTACAGTGGAATAAGAAGAGGCCATGACTCTTGAGAGAGATAAACACAAGTAATCTACAAAGAATGACACCTGAAGTCATGTCAAGCAAGAAAAGAATGCTACTCTCAACTGTTCAGCCTTATTCCTAGAATTGCTCTCAGCTATTTCTCCTGGGTCATGTAGGTTAAAATAGACCCAAGATTTTAGAATGAATCCACAGAATTCTGTTCCTTGACTACTAAAGTTGCAAAACTGTCTCTCTTGGCCAGCACAGACATTATAAAGTTCATATGGAAGAATAAATGATGTGGAAGACTATTTTGAAAAAGCATGACAGGGTCAGGGGAAGCTGTCAGAGGACACTTGCTTTTCCAATTATTAATGTTGTGATAGGACTGACCTCTAGACTATGCTAGATACTACAGAACAGAAGCCCACCCAATTTCTAAGAAAGTACTAATCAGCCATGTCCAGCCTCACAGCATAAAGAAATACCCGAGACCAAATCAGCAAAACTCCATGATCTCTTTTGTAAATTTTTTTTCAAGCAGTTGTTTGAATGAACAATTATTTAAGATGTTTTTAAAAAATTTTAAGCCTGGGGCGGAGGGGGGGGGGGAGGTTCAAACTCTGAATATGTACAAAGTTCCAGAAATACCAGAAGATATTCCTGTCAACCAATCAGTAAGTAGCTGAAAATTCTGTGACTCTTGTTTTGTGGTCTAAAAAGAGCCACTACTAACTATAACCCTTGGGTTCTGTGTCATGACCATTCTATGTTTATGTTTTTAGTGTTGTAAGTCAGAGCTTGATAGCTGCAACAGTGTAGGCTGTCACAACCACCCTCTATCCACAGGACAACCACAGTTACCTCTGCCCAAGCAGCCTCTTCCATTTACTCTCATGTGCCACGCAATTATTTTCTATGTAGTGGGTACTAATTAGAACACTTAACTCAGAAGGGATAAAAATCCAACTCTACAAATTAATGTTAAAGGAAACTAGTAAACACACATCTGGCAAGTTCTACTGAATTATAAGATATTTTCAGGATGAAAACAACCTGCTTTCACAAGTATTCCAGAGGATAAACTGAAATATTGTTTAAAACTCTTACCGGCTTCTTTGGCAACGGAACAGGGTAAGGTGGGGAACCAAGAACCATTTCAAAGAGTTTGTCTGAGTAAGGTATGGTTTTCTCCACGCTTTCCCGGAAATGGGAATCCCATTTGGCATACAGGATAGTGCCACCAATACCTCCACCAACAAACAAAAGGCCAGCTCCAGCAATTTTACCAGGGGACAACCTAAGTGAAAGAAACAGGAAACACATTTATATTTCTTGGTTCTCCCAAACCTACTTTCTTAGACCAATGTAAAAGTCTCAAAGACCTCTAACCTCTACCCCTCTACTGCTGATTCAGATCACAGCAGCCGAGTTTATTACTATAGCTGCACATCACCTTTCCCTGATTTGCTTTAAAACATGTCTGCAATAGAAAATAACATTTACTTATGTATATTTTTTAAGTACAGTAATATCTAGAGTAGGAAGAATGAAGTAATCTACCCTGTAACAGTTAAAATTCAAGATGTTAAAAAAAATTCAAGATGTTCACAATCAAGAGATTTCCTTTGAACCCAAAAAAAGAAGTATCACTAACTTTTAAAGCTCCTCTCCTCTTAATAAAACATTTCTGTAAATAAAATAAACCCTTTACAAAAGACAGACAATACAAATATCAGATAAAACGAATACTTTTAAAATTACAATATGCTGAGCTCCAGATATAAATCTATTAGCCACAGAATGGAAGACAGCATATGGGGGAGGGAAGCTGTCTACCTTGGATGCCATCCAACTACAAAAAAAAGATTTTAAGCAGCTATTTCCATATTCATGGGAAAGAGATGCACCCACACCTCTTTACACATGATTAAAAGCCCATTTACGGGGAGACACACCACATACCTAGAACCACCTGAAGTAGAGTATCTACGGCATGGTCGTAATGGACGGAGGACAAATTTCCCACAGAGACAACTCTAAAGAGGAAGGAAAAAACATCACAACCAATGCAGAAGGAATCTGGAAAGCTTTTAGGGTGGTAACTCAGATGTAATATCTTTATTACATATGCCTTTGTTAAAAAATTATTTTATTTTCAGAAATCAACCATGAAACATTCTTACTGACCCTTAACAACAATGATGCTTCCAGTACCCCAAGGCTCTTATAAGATTATTTTTAAGGTTAAAAAAATGCTTATCAGATTATGATTAGCACTTTTAAGTGTTATGTACACTATTTCTTGGCTACGACTGGAATTTGCCATATGTTTTAATTGGCAAGAAAAAATAAAATAGTATAAAATATCTATTTTTACTTAGTAAGTTTAATTTAGACATCTGAAAAATCACCCAGAGAAAACACTGCGTTGTAGGATGTATAGGAATCCACTCAGGAGAGATCCAATCTTAGCTTAATTTATCTAGAAAATCAAATTTCCCATCTGTAAGATAACTATAGGGCCAGTCATTTCCCAGCGGCATTTAAATCTAAAAGTTCATCTTGGGGGGCGCCTGGGGGGTTAAGTCAGTTAAGCGGCTGCCTTCAGCTCAGGTCATGATCTCATGGTCCTGGGATAAAATCTTTAAAAAAATAAATAAAGTTCATCTTGGTTTGCCTTAAACTAAAAGTCAGTTTTGTTGGGTTTTTTTTTAAAGATTTTGTTTATTTGAAAGAGAGAGACAGAGACAGAGCATGAGCAGGGGGAGGAGGCAGAGGAAGAGGGAGAAGCAGACCCCTTGCTGAGCAGGGAGCCTAATGCAGGGCTCCATCCTAGGATCCTGAGATCATGACCTGAGCTGAAGGCAGACACTTAACTGACTGAGCCACCCAGGCACCCCTAAAAGTCAAAAATTTTAAGAAAAAAATTGTAACGTTATAAATGCTCAAGTAAATACTTATGTCCATGTAACTAGTCTATCTTTACTCAAAAGCAAATTATCAGACCAACACTCTGAAATTCGTTTTAATCAAAGTAAAGCACATAAATGCAAATGTTTCTTAACAATATGTGAATCCCTTAAATAAAACAAATGAACACCTATCAGAATGCTATTGGGGAAGGTTTTCATAAACTTAAAGTCATTCATAGCAATCCATCTGAAATTTCAAATTTATTGCATCAATATCATCTTTCCTTATACCAACTAGAAAATCAAACTGCAACAAGGCAAGGGGGAAAATGCATTCTCTGGGTTCCTTGATGAAACTACATTCAAAGAATATCAGAAAAACACAAATTTCCTTTTAGAAATATCTTAAATTCAAAGAAACTTGATAGGCCATATAAAACTACTCTAGAATTACAGCTGCAATTTATACTCTAAGCCTGAAGGTAAACATTAACGTCTTAACACATTTAGGGAAAAAAAGTAACCAGTTAGATGTTTTACAACACGTAAAGAAGTTATAGTTGGTATTTTAAAAGCATTTCAATTATCTTACGTGTAGAATTCTCAACATCTTTCAACTGTATTTAACAGAAAAGCATGTTTTCCTACCGTTCTGTAAAGCAGATTATATGACATTTTAAACAGAACTGCATCTACCTTTATATGCCAACAGCTCCATTTTGTTGACTTAGAAATTATTAGGAAATGATTAAAGTTGTACTTAAGATTCTATACTTTCACAGGTACAAAGAAGTATTCAAGTCAAAAATTAAGACACTGTTCACAGTGGATAACTAGCTACCTGGAACATCAAGCAGCAAACATTATAGTGGAAAACTGAATCTGGGAAGTACAAAACCAAATTAACACTAGAACTCAAGAATACCTTATTTCACATCAGTATTTATTTTTTAACCTGTTTCTTTTTCCATCTTCTACTTTCTTTTACCTTGACCCTCTTCCCTCCTTGACAGAATATATCTGATGTGACTGTAAGTTTACACTTCTTAGTATGAAGAAAATTAAAACATAAACTTTAAAATCAAAATTCAAAAGGTTTAGTTGCATACAGTAGGGTCTCCTTCACTACTTCTGTCCCCCAGCCACTCAGATCCCCTCTCCATAAGCAACCAATGCTATCAGTTTCTTGTATATCCAGAGATATTTTGTGAGAATTCCCAAAACGCTCCCTAACACAAATACCGTAATATACACCCAGTTCTGAAGTGAAGTTCATTCAACAAGATGTATCTGTGATCCTTCCGTATCAGTCAATGAACTCTTCCCAGTGGGTTTTACGGAGATTCATTATTCCACTGCATGGACGTTATTTAATGTACTTAACCAGCCCCCTTTTGATGGACAGTGAGGTTCAGTCTAAATTTTTGTTATAATAAATAACGCTGCCTGGGAAATATACATTATTTTGGGTCGATTCTTAAAGTAAAATTTGCAATGTTGATAAATACTGCCAAAGTAGTCAAAATGTCTTCTAGTAATATGAAAGTATGTTTTCTCACAGCCTGCCAAACACACACGTTCAGTACAGTCTTAATCACAATTTCCTTTATTATGACTGATATTTTTTCATGTATTTATGATGTTATTTCCTTTTCTATGAATGATCAGAGTGCATCTTTTGACCACTTTTATTATTTCTTTACTTTTATTTATTACTGCTGTTCATACACACTTTTTTCCTAAAATAAAATAAAGGGACACCTGGGTGGCTCAGTCAGTTAAGCGTCTGCTTTCCGCTCAGGTCATGATCCCAGCGTCCTGGGATCGAGTCCCACATCAGGCTCCCTGCTCAGCGGAGAGCCTGCTTCTCCCTCAGCCTGCTGCTCCCCCTGCTTGTGCGTGCGTGCTCTCTCTCTCTGGTACTTAATAAAACTGTTTAGTGAATGTTTCCTTACACCCAGTTTCACTTTTTTTTTTGAGTATAGGTGACACACAATGTTACATTAGTTTCACATATACAACATGGTGATTCAACAAGTCTATGTTATGCTGTGCTCACCCCAAGTGCAGCTACGATCTATCATCATACAATGCTATTACAATATCAATGACTATGTTCCCTATACTGTACTTCTTATTCCCGTGACTTACTCATTCCATAACTGGAAGCCTGTACCTCCCACACCCCTTCACCTACTTTGCCCTTCCCCCTCCTCCTCCCTTCAGTTTATTCTCTGTATTTATAGGTCTGACTCTGCTGTTTATTCATTTGGTCTTTAGATTCCACACACAAGTGAAATCATATGGTATTTGTCTTTCTCTGTTTTGACCACTTTTAAGTAAGACTGATCTTCTTCATATCCTCTTCTCTTTATATATGACAAGAAATTAGCCACGTGTCTGCTAATCACAAATGTTTTCATCCAGTTTGTGATCTGCTTTTTATATTTGTTCATGGTAGTTTACATCATGCAAAAAATTATTTTTATGTAGTCAAAACTGTCAATCTTATATGGCTTCTGTGTTTCTCATATTCTTAGAAAGTCACCCTCAGAATTATAAAATAATTCTTCCATGTTCCCTCTATCACAGTTTCATTTTTTTTAATATATAAATCCTTGGAATTAGTGTAAGGTACGGAGTCAACCTTATTTTTTTCCAAATATCTATTCAGTTGTCCCTAAATCATAGACTGAACAATTTTTTCCAATGATTTGAAACGCCACCTTTGGGCGCCTGGGTGGCTCAGTTGGTTAAGCGACTGCCTTCGGCTCAGGTCATGATCCTGGAGTCCCGCATCGGGCTCCCCGTTCAGCAGGGAGTCTGCTTCTCCCTCTGACCCTCTCCCCTCTCATGCTCTCTCTATCTCATTCTCTCTCTCAAATAAATAAATAAAATCTTTAAAAAAAAAAAATGCCACCTTTAAAATACACCAAATGCCTTGATGCATTTAGATTTCCTATTTTATTCCACTGATCTACACTAATACTACCATATTTTAATGACTGCATCTTAGAATTAGCTTTTAATCTGGTAGGGCTTGTCCTCTCTTTGAGTACTATTATTTTTTCAGAATTTTTCTGTCTACTCCTTTCTTTTTTTCTTTTGAAAGCTGAGCTATCAAAATGTTTTCAATTAAACAACACACCATCAATTATAAGATGCACTCTGGGGGCACCAGGGTGGCTCAGTCAGTTAAGCATCTGCCTTTGGCTCAGGTCATGATCTCAGGGTCCTGGGATCAAGCCCCGAGTCAGGCCCTTCCCCACCCCCCACAGCCCATGCTTGCTCTCGTGCTCTCTCTCAAATAAATAAAATCTTTAAAAAAAAAAAAAAGATGCAGGGCGCCTGGGTGGCTCAGATGGTTAAGCGTCTGCCTTCGGCTCAGGTCATGATCCCACGGTCCTGGGATCGAGTCCCACGTCGGGCCCCCGGCTCAGCGGGGAGCCTGCTTCTCCCTCTGACCCTCTCCCCTCTCATGCTGTTTCTCTCTCGCTTGCTCTCTAAAAAATAAAATCTTTAAAAAATTAAAAAAAAAAAAAAAAAGATGCACCCTGATTTAAGGAGGGATAAACGTGTGTGGGGGGGGTAATCTTTCATGGCCAAAATCTGATAGCAGTAAAGTTTCCTACTTCTGTATGAGAAAAAAGTAGAAATGAGAATTGTATCATGACTCAAATACATAGGGCTTTTATCTGAACTAGTGGCTCTTGATTTTAAAAAATTTAAGTATCCTATTCATTAGCCTACTCTCATATTCTATGTAGCATTTAATATCCTAAGTAGTTTCAAAAGTCAGAAAAATTTTTTTATGGTTTTATCACCCAAGTATGAGTCCCTATAGACACCACAGTGTAGTTTTACCTATAAAAAAAGAAAAGATATCTTCTAAGTCTCTTTTAATCTATACATTTTCCCTCCAATAATTAATTTGTTGAAGAACCTGGGTTGCTTGACCTGTAGAATTTTCCACAGACTGGATTTTGTTTAAGGTGCAATTTAACATGATCCTGTCTTCTGTATTCCCTGAAAACCAGAGGTAGATCCAGACACCTGCTCAAACTCAGGTTTAGTCTCTCTGGCAAAACTTTAGGTGGTGTTGTGTTCTCTCATCAGAAGGCACACGGTATCTGGTTATCTCTCTTTTTATGATGTTATCAATTGCATTGATGTACAATGTCTAAATCCATTAATTTACTGGAAGTTGTAGAAGATGGTAATTCTATTATTTTTCATTTATTATTTGACATATCTTATAAAGAGATGTTTCCCCTCATCTACAATTTGGTTACCCAAAGTACAGTTCATATAGGAAAGGCAGGATAAATGCTTTTTATCCTTTTATCCACTTATCCTCTGATAATGACCAATTGTGGATTTTTTCATTTATTAATTGTGACAACTTATATTTTCTAAAAACTGTTACATTTCCCATCCCACCTGGTTTCCCAGAACCTTGCCATTTTCCCCAGAACCTTGCAAGTGCATGAGCCCAGAAATCCTTAGACCTAAGAGATAATTTATGTGTTATTTATTTTCATTTATATAATTTTTACCTATATGATAAATGTTATTACTATAAAATAATAAGTAAAATGATGCTGTTATTTAATACCACTACGTTTGGGGTGATCTGTTATATAGCTATAACCAAACAAATACTTGTACCTAGAAGTAAGGGTGGCTGCAATAAAACATAAAGCACATGGGGTGGAGAGTGAAAGTTGGAAGGGCCTTGAAGAGACTTCACAGAAGCCTTATGGCCTCCACAGAGTGTTGGTAAGGGCTTAAGTAAGAAAAATGTTTTTGGAAACCTAGAGAAAAAAGGGATCTTTGTTATGTAAGTGTCAGAAGTTTGTCAAAACTGTCACCTGTGGTAAGTCATACAAAATAGAAAAATAGAAGCTGTACCTAATGAACTGATGGATTTAGCTAAACAGAGTTCCAAGCAGAATGCTCAAAAGTGCCAACTAGTTTCTTTGGAGCAGGATATAAGGGTAAAAATGAGCTTCAAAACAAACCAAAAGACCTATCTAGTTTTCAAGCACAATTTAAAGGAAATATTAAGGAGCCAGGACTTTATAGGCTCAAAAATAAAACTTTTTCTCATTCTCAGCCTCTCCAGTTGGCAAAAATCCTTTAAGACCTCGAAGTTCTAAGGAGTTGCTCCTTACAGAATCTTTTCACACAGAGAAAAGGCCCCTTGGGGATCCTAAGGGTGTACTTCCCATAGTCTTTTTGTTAAATAACAGGGCTACTAAGAATGTTAAGGGTTTTACTCTACAGCAGCTCACAGGAGTCCAAAACGGTAAAGGGCTTACCTTGATATTCATGGGTGTGGCTTTTTTATCTAATGGAGAAAACCCCAATAAAATCCACAGGAAACCAAAGTTAACTATATTTTCTTAAAAAGGAAGGATAATTCAAGGGATGAAACCAAGAGCCCAGAGTAGAACCAAGAGTTATGAAGAATCATTACCAATCAGTAAGAATTAAGAAATTAGCAACACGTACCCAACAAGATTTTACATGTTATGAACAGTGACTGCCACATGCGGTCTTGTTTCCTGCCTTTTTGAATGGGAGTATCTAGAATGCCTGTCACACTGTACTGTATGATGGGTATACGGGGAGCAGATGACTTGTCTCTTTAGTTCACAGGTTATTAGACTGAAAGGAAAAGTGCTTATGGAGCTGTACCCCAGGGAGCACATATGCATCTAAGACATCCTGTCTACAAAGACACCACATGCAGGGGTTCTAGCCAACAGTCCCCGCTGAGGTGTCAGCTGCAGTCGGTATCAACTGCCAGACACGAAAGTGAGGAAGCCTTTGAGGTGACTCTATCCCTAGCCACTGTGTGACTACAACCTCATGAGGGACACTGAGCAGAAACTGCCCAGCTGAGCCCAGGCGAACCCCAAAACTGAGCGAGGCAGCAATAAATTATTCCTCTACCCCAAGCTCAAGGTGGCTTATGTAGCTATAGCTAACCAAAACAGTATCTTTATGAACTCATGAATTTAAACACTTTTCAAAAAAATTGTCCCATCTGTGGCCAACAGACTCCACTTCAAATTTAAAACATATCATTTTGTTATTTTAATTTTACATATATATATAAAATATATATATAATGTACATATATATATAAATATAACTGTGTCTCTCTACTTCAGCCCATCTGCAAATACCTGGTGTCAAGTTTTTTTCCATCTGTAGTAAAATTCACTTATAAAAATCAAGCACTTTATATATACAAATTTTTTAATATTTTATTTATTTGACAGAGATAGAGAAAGAGAGAACAAGCAGGGGGAGCGGCAGGCAGAGGGAGAGGGAGAAGCAGGATCTCCACTGAGCAGGGAGCCCGATGTGGGGCTCCATCGAGGGATGCCAAGATCATGACCTGAGCCGAAGGCAGAGGCTTAACCGATAGCCACACAGGCGCCCCAAATTCAACCGTCTTAACGTGTACAATTCAGTTACATTAGTACATCCACAGTGCTATACAACAACCACCACTATTTAGTTCTAGAACATTTGCATCACTCCAAAAGGAAATCCCTGTACCAACTAGGCAGTCTCTCCATTCACCCCTCTCCCCAGCCACTGCAAACACTATCTACTTTCTGGCTCTACGGCTATTTGGTACAAATGGAATCATACAATATGTGGCCTTTTGAGCCTGGCTTCTTTAACGTGGTATAATGTTTTCAAGCTTCATCCATGTTGTAGCATGTATCATATATGTATCATGTACTTTCCTTTGGGGGCTGACTGGAGTATTTCATCTATGGATATACCATATTTTGTTTATCCAGACATCACCTGATGGACATGTGGGTTGTCTCCATCTTTTGGCTACTGTAAATAGTGTTATATTTCTCTGCAAGTTTCTGTTTGAACACCTGTTTTCAATTTTGGGAGGCGTGGAAGTGCAGGGTCATATGGTAATTCTATGTTTGACTCTGCATCATTTTACATTCCCACCAGCAATGTATAAGGGCTCCATTTTCTCCACAGCCTCACTAACACCTGTTACTTTGTTTTATTATAGGCTTACTAGTGAGTATGAAGTGGCTATTTCATTGTGATTCTGATTTCCATTTCCCTAATGCCAATGGATGTTTATTATCTTTTCGTATCTTCTTTGGATAAATGTCTATCAAATCCTTTGCCCATGTTTTATTAGAGTTGTCTTTTTTGTTGTTGAACTGTAGGAGTTCTTTACATATTCTGGATACTAGATCCTTATCAGATATATGGTTTGAAAATATTTTCTCCCATTCTTTTCACTCACTTCAGTGTTCTCTGATGAACAAAAATTTTTATTTTTGATAAAACCCAATTTATCTTTTATTTCTTTTGGAGTCATATCTAAGAAACCATTAAATCTAAGTCGGCCTCTAGAGCTCTCTTTCTTAAGCACCAAGCTAATCTCTTTATTTATATAAACGAAATATCCTACTTGAACACACTTCTTAGTTCTGGAATTCCTTTTTATTAATAACCTATCAGGTAGGAAAAACTATATTGTTTCAAAGCAATCTGCCTTGACATATAACCTTATAACAAATGTTACAAGGTTAGCATTACTGTTTCTAACCTACAGAAACATGATTAAAAAAAGAGAGAGAGAGATGTGCCTGGGTGGCTCAGTCAGTTAAGCAACTGCCTTCGGCTCAGGTCATGATCCTTGGGTCCCGGGATCGAGCCCCATCTCAGGCTCCCTACTGGGCGGGGAATCTGCTTGCCCCTCTCCCTATGCCTCTGCCTCTCCCTCCACTCATGCTTTTGCTTGCGCTCTCTCACTCTCAATAAAATCTTTCAAATAAATAAATTAAATTAAATTAAAATAAAAACAAAAAAGATAAACCTACAATTCCCACATTAAGTTCTTGCACAAACCATCTATCTATTCCTTCGCTCCAAACGAAGGTAAACATACAAAAAGAAATCAAATTCTAGCATTACAACCTGGAAACAAGAGACTATAATAAATAATCCCCTCACATGAACCCCATCTGGAGGTTCCAGATTTCCCCTCTAGATTTTGCCAGTAGCTATAACTGCCGATGTTTTGGTGGGTTTTGTCATAAGGATTCCTCCCACACAAACAAAAGACACCCAGAAGTTAATGCCCAGCTCTACATTTGAAATGCAGATCAGTATATGACAACTTTTCCCACAGTTAACTTAAAATATTTTATAAGAATAATGAAATAAGGGGCGCCTGGGTGGGTCAGTCAGTTAAGCGTCTGCCTTCAGCTCAGGTTATGGTCCTAGGGTCCTAGGATTGAGTCCCACATCAAGCTCCTTGCTCATCAGGGAGTCTGCTTCTCGTTCTGCCTGCCGCTCTCCCTGCTTGTGCTCTCTCTCTCTGACAAATAAAATCTTAAAAAAAAAAAAAAGGCAAAGAGCAAGCTGCATGACATACTAAAAAGTACTTTCTACCATGTATGCTTGGCAGGCATTACTGCTGAATAACATACTGTTTTACAATCATAATAAAAAAAAAAAAATCCAGAAGGTGACAACTAAAAATCTCCACGCACAAACTCAAATCTAAACTAGCTTTGGCCATAAACAAACTGACTTCGTGAACCCTCAGGAACAATGCTTCTTTCTCTTCTTTTAAGTGATAAACAGTTACGATTCTGCATATGCAGATGACCACTACCAAATCTATAGCTTAGGAGAGGGCCGGGCTGAAAGCTCAACCCCTCCAAACTGAATGCCCAACTCAAAAAAGGTGGGGCCTGGTGATGCAAGCAGTTCTGGGACTAAGAAGACAAATGGTGTTAAGTCTGGGAAATAAACTGAGGAAGAACTTGAGTTCTGAAGCACATTTCTGGAAAGAAAGAGGACACAAAAGAGAACATTTCTGTTGAATATCCATATGTAAGGAATTTAAGGATGATGAGTCAAGACAAAGAATAAGGCAGATGCCATTTGTGATAGTTAATTTTATGTCAACTTGGAGGGTGTTTCTGGAGATTAACATTTAAATCAGTAAACTGTGAATAAAGCAGATTGCCGTCAACAATGTGGGTGAGCCTCATCCAACCAGTTAAAGGCCTGACTAGAACAAAAAGATGAGCCTCCCCAAACAAGGGGGAATTCAGAGGACTGCTTTCATTCTGGAACAGCATATCAGCTCTCCAGGTCACCAGCCTTCAAACTAAAACCACACCACAGGTTCTCCTGGGTCTCTGCGTATCAAGCCCCCCAGCTCTACTGCAGGTACTGGACTTGCTAGCCTCCACAACTGCGTAAGCCAATTCCATACAATAAATCCTTTTATCTATTACATACCCTATTGGTTCTGTTACTCTGGAGAACTCTAATACACCATCAGAGGTTCTAAAACCTATGGGGTTTGGGGCGCCTGAGCGGCTCAATGGGTAAGCGTCCGACTTGTGATTTCAGTTCAGGTCATGATCTCAGGGTTGTGAGATCGGGCTCCTGCTGGGCATGGAGCCTACTTAAGATTTTCTCTCCCTCTCCTTCTGCCCCCCCCTTCCCTCCCTCCCTCTCTAAAAAATTAAGTAAGATAAAATAAAATAAAATAAAACCTATGGGGCTATCAGGGAGATCACATCCACTTATGGATATTAAGAAAAATTAATAGAAAATAATTTATTTTTTAATTCAAACACATCACATTTACTGAGCATCTATTGGGAGTCAGTTACTAAGATCAGTACTAGAAATAGAGCAATAAAAAATATGGACACAGTCCCTTTGTGGAGCTTATATTTTAATGTGGCAAACCCACAATAAATATACATTATGTCAGGTAGTGGTAAGAGCTACAAAGTAAAAGTAGGGTAAGGGTAAGTTCAGAGTGATGCAAAGAAGAAAAGCCTGGTCAAAGGTCTACGTTACATAGGGGAGGCCTCTCTGAAGGGAAGGTGATATTTGAGAATATATTAGAATGAAGTAAGTGAGCTAAGCAAAGATGTGTGGGAAGACTTCAGGGCAAAAGAAACAGCAAATGAAAAGGCAATGAGATTAAAATAAAATTAAAATAAATAGAAAGACAAGGCAATGAGGCATGCGCTACAGATACCAAAACAGAATGAGGCAGACTAGAAAATGAAACAGGCAAAGAGCACATCATGAAGAGCCTGGTGGGTGTGGTCAAGAGTTTGTATTTTATCTTCAATGTGATGGGATGTCAATGAAGGGCATGATGCGATCTATATGCTTTTATAAAAGACTTTATTAACTACTATATAAAGAACTGACTCTAAGAGGGCAATAGTAAAAGCAGGAAAACATTAAAGAAGATGAAGTTCGATGGAGTGGAAAGAATTTTGACAAATAGAATGTTCTGGATAAAGTTGACAAAATCAAACAAGGAAAAGATTTGAGTACAAAGCTCAAAAGAGAAGCTAAAGAGTCATCTGCTTAGGGACTAAAGTTCTGAGAACTGATATAATCCCAAGTAATAGTATATAAAGAGATGGGACAACAATCCAATATCACTACACATCTATTAGAATTGCCAAAGTCCCTAACACTGACAACACCAAATGCTGATGAGGATGTGGAACAACAAGAACTCCCATTCATCACTGCTGGGAATGCAAAATGGTAGCCACTTTGAAAGACAGTTTGGCAGTTTCTTACAAAACTAAACATGTAATACAGCAATCATGCACCTTGGTATTTACCCAAAAGAGCTGGAAACTTAGGTAAACACAAAACCCTGCAGATGAATGTTTAGAACAGCTTTATTCATAATTGCTAAAACTTGGAAGCAACCAAGATATCCTTCAGTAGGTGAACGGATAAACTGGTACATCCAGACAATGGAATACTATTAAATGCTTTAAAAAAAAAAAAAAAAAGAGCTATCAAGCCATGAAGAGACACAGAAGAAAGTTAAATGCACGTTACCAAGTGAAAGGCAGGCTACACACTGTAAGATTCCATCTATATGACTTTTGGAAAGGCAAAAAGTGAACACCAGTGTAAACTATGGGCTTTGGGTGACTATGATATGCCCATTTAAGTTTATCACTTGTAATAAATGTACCACTCTGATGGGGGATATTGGTAATGGGGGAAGCTATGCATGGGGGCAGGAGATATATGGGACAACTCTGTACCTTCCCCTCAATTTTGCTGCAAAGCTAGAACTGCTCTAAAAAAAAAAAGTCTTAATTAAAATAAAAAGGGAGAGATGGGAAGAGAGGACCTTGGGGATATATTTGGAGGTACAAGAAGCAGATTCAACAAAGGAGAAAGAAGAGAGATGAAGGGTAAAACAGGCCCCTAGATACTACGTAAGAAAAGCCAAAATGGCAAAAAGTGTTTCACAAAGCAACAATACCCAATGCTAAAGAATGACTGAGGAGGAGAATAAACCAATGAATTTTTCAAGAACGCAATTTCGAGACCATAAGAAAATGTGGATGCAAGTTACAAAAGGGTTCATATTTTAGTATTAAGCTTTAATCTTTTTTCTTAAACTTCCTAATTGGGATCCCAGTAAGTACAAAGTATTTTAATAAAGACAAGGAAAAAGTAATTTTGGACGTTATGGCAGACAAGGAGATACATCAGTGACAACCATGACATAACATGACGGCAGAACAAGAGTGTGCCATAAAATGAGGGCTCCCCAAAGACAAACCAACAGTTCTGCCCTGAAAGGCAGCTCTACTTCCTCCATTCTTCTAGTCCCACTTGGGTACTATATTAGGAGGGATTCGAAGATGGCCCCCACAATCTCCACCCCCTATTAAGCCCATGATTAGGGCTGCAAGGCAAAAGGGATTTTGCAGGTGTAATTCAGGTAACTCATCAGTTGACTTTCAGTTAATCAAAGGGAGGTTTTCCAGGTGGGCCCGGCCCAATCTTAAAACCCTTTACACACTGGTCTACAGATCAGAAACAGGAAAGTTAAGAGAGACTTCTGAAGTCACAGAGACAAACTCCTGGTAGCCTGCAAGAAAGCAAACACCCATGTTACTGAAATGCCTCTGAGCAAGACGCTTCAAGCAGCCTCTAAGAGAGTTAGGTGAGAGCAGGCAAGAAAACAGGGACCTCAGTCCTTCAGCTGCAAGGGACTGAATTCTGCCACAGTGAACTTGGAAGAGGGCTCTGAGCTTCGGATGAGAAACATACCACCGTCAACACCTTGACTGCAACCTTGTGTGGCACCGAGCAAAGAATCCAGACCATTCATAACCAGAAAGTGTAAGATAATAAGTGGGTGTTGTTTTAAGCTGCTAAATTTGCGACATTTCTTATGCATCAATAAAGAACTAATACAGACCCTACTTGCCTATAGAAGAGGCTGCTTCTATCCTGGCAACAAGTGAGGGGACAAGCAAACTTGAAGGAAAAAAGAATTGACTTTTATGATCTCTCACTCACTATGACTAGGGATTTTGTTCAATTACTACTTGAGTCACAGCACCTGTTTTACAATACATTTTTCCCACATATCAATATTCTGAAAATTGTAGGCAATGGAAATAGTTTTATTTTATTTCCAATTTTAGAAAATTACTTTGATAATCGTGCAGAAATAAAAGTCACTGGGTGTCTAGACTTCTTGGATGTCTGCCACAGTTGTCCCAGCACCTGGAGAGATAGATCCCCAAGCTAATCTCAGAAAAGAGCACAAGGTCATGACTCCTGTCCTTCCTCAGAGTCTTTACTCCATAAACTACAATCTCCCACTTTTGTTTAGAGTAAGAATAGCTCAGAGGCGCTCTCAGCTACAAAAAAAGGTCCCTCCCGAATAATTACAGCCTTGACCCCTAAAATGCGGACTCTAACAGTCCAATCACCTCCTTATTAAAGATGCAACAAGCCAAAGCTAGGCTTTTCCTGCTGGGAACTGTAGTTCTCCCCTCGACCTTCAACCACTGGCTGCGCGAAACCTATCACGAGCGCAACCGGCGACCCGAGCGGCAGCAGCCACGATTGGTCCCTGACCAGGACAGCGCGGGGCTGATTGGATGACACGTCCCCGAAGCCGTGCCGACCGTCCTGCGCCCGCCTCCCCGCCACCTTCTTTCCACACCCCATCCCACTTCAGCAATAACCCTTAAGTCATCCCTCTTGGGCAAACTCTCCAATTAACTGCTTCAAAGGTCGGCCCAGGATTCTCGCGATAAAGGCGGCCCTGAAACACGCCTCTGTCCCGGGGCCTAGACAGAGCGAAAGCCTCTCCCGTTTTCCGTTGGTCGCCCGGAGTCAGCCTCACCACGCGCTCTCTGCCGGCGCCCCCGCGCTCACCTGGGCGGCGGCGGTCACACCCGATAACTGACAGGCCCGCAGCATTTTGGCCGGGGGGACGACACCGCCGGTATACGCGGGAGCTGCCGCGGCGGTGCTAGTAGTGAAAAGCGTGCGTGAACGCGTGCCTGCGTCCGGGCAGCTTCTCCGCGCCGGTCGTACCGGAAGGGCAACCAACGCCGCTGCGCACGCGCAGCCCCCTTTTTCGACCCCGCCCAGGCGGCTCGGAGGGGGTGGGCTCTCCCTCGGCGGAAAAGGCGATTTCTCCTTCCGGTCGCTCTCGGAGTTCCGGTCTGTAGCCCCAAGAAGGGGTTAGTAGGTGAACTGGGAGGGTGCGGGGGAGTGTGAAACTCGGGCTTTGATCAGCGCAGAAAGCAGATGTTATTCTTCGAAGAATTCAAGCAAAAGACCATCTCAACCGCCTATGTCAGTTGGATATTTCGTAGAAAGTAGTCAACTTGGCGAAAGTTACGTAAACAATGGTGTCTTGGTTTGCGTGTTTGTTTCATTTGACAGCCTTCAGGGAGTCATCCTGATTACGGGAGACTGGGTGAACGGACACTGGAGAGACCTTTGAGCGGAGTGTGTTGTACACGTATCTAATAAATGGCAGAGCAGAAATAGAAACCCAGATTCTTCAGGTTCCACCGCTTCCACTCCTTATAGATTAAACCACACTGATTTTCCCACCACGTTTTCATTTTACAAAGATAATTTTGGCTGCAGTCTGTGGGATGGGTTGGAAGTTAAGGAGGTCAGTGCAGAAGAACTGTTCAAAGTATTCCACTGAGTCTGTAACCAAGGTTTAGCATGTTAAATATTGAACACAGTGTTCAATACTGTTAGTACTATAATGATTTTATCACCATCACAACATCAAAGAAACTAAATAACGTGTATATCTATTGTGTTTGCAAAGTATTTTCAGGTCTTAACTAGGTGATTTATTACAGTATGGTGTTACTAGAGTTACAGTTTTTTACAGTATGGTGGTATTACAGTACTAATCCCACTTGTAAAATGGAGAAATGGATTTGAAAATTAACTAAAATCAAATACTTATGTTTGTATATGTTCAGTGCTTTTCAGTGTGCTTTAATAATTACATTACCCTCTGTTTCATATCACCATCACCTAACAGCCTCCAGAGCAGTCTCCCATTTTTAAAAGTAACTTTAGCAATTAAATTGAAGTCTCCCCCCCCCACCCCTGCCTACTGCTGTTATCCTGGGTGATGCCAGTGTAATGACATTTCTAACATCTTGGCCATAAGCCTCTCAATACCAATAAGCAATTTCAGTCTGCTCCAACCATGTGTGGCCCAGCCACATCTTGGGCCTGAACATCATTACCAACTTCTCCAGCTTCCAGATCTCAAAACTCCAAAATTAATTTCTGTTGTTTCCTAATGTCCCGTTTAACCAAATCCTTAATCTTCATCCTCCACATACAATTTATGAATCTTTTTTGCTTTCAAATGGACTCCCCTAAAGTAACACACAAATTTAAATCAATCCTCTTCCAAAAATGTGCAGTGACTCCCACTGCCAATTCAAAGAGCATTTATGAAATGTCTCAGTACTTTTCCAGCATATGGGAATGTTTTAAGGCTCAATTTGGCCACCTTAGGTGGGAGATTAAGAAAGCAATGATAGTAGTCAGAGTTCATCACCCACTTACATACCCTAAAACCCAGAAGAACTAAAGGATTTAACATTCTCGGTTCTCAGAGTGTGAACTGGGATCCCTGGGGGAGTCTGAGACCTTTTCAGAAGATCCATAGAATCAAAACTACCTTCATAATATTAAGATACTATTTGCTGTTTTCACTCATTATCTCATAATTTTACGGTAGTGTTTTTCCAGAAGCTAGGTGACAAGTGATATCACAACAGATTGAATGCATAAGCAAATTCAGTCCAGCTGGATTAAGAATCCAGCTTTCTGTTAAACCAGACCTTAAAGAGATTTGCAAAAAAGGTTAATAAAATGACACTCTTCTCACTAATTTTTTTAATCTTGGAATAGTTATTTTTCATGAGTATATTTTATAAAAATAATTGTTTTAAAATCAATTAGTACGGTAGGCAGAATAATTATTCCCAAACATATACACATTTTCCTAATCCCTGGACCCTATGAATGTTAACTTACATGATAAAGGAACTTTGCAGATGTGATTAAGACTCTTGAGATGGGGAGACTATCCTGGATTATCTGCATAGGCCCAATGTCATAACAAGGGTCCTTATGAGTTAAAGATGGGGACAGGAGACTCAGAGTCAGAAAAGGATATGTGACAATGGAAGCAGAAGTCAGAGGGATGTGATTACTGGCTTTGAAGATGGATGGCAGCACAAGCCAAGGAACGCAGAAAAGGCAAGGAAACAGATTCTCCCCTAGAGCCTCCAGAAGGAACACAGCCCTGGATATTTTGATTTTAGCCTTGTGAAACCCATTTTAGACTTACGACCTATAGAACTGTAAGATAATTTGTGTTGTGTTAAGCCACTAAGTTTGGGGTAATTTGTTACAGCAGGAATTGGAAATATAATTAAAAGCTCTTTGGAGTCCTCAGTTTTTAAGTATGTAAAGAGGTTCTAAGACCAAAAAAGGTTTGAGAACCACTGCTGTAAATAAATCCTGTATCTTTCTGTCCTGGCTCCCTCTCTTCTCATCTTAGTTCTTCATGTTCTTTTTTTTTTTTTTTTTAAGATTTTATTTATTTATTTGACAGAGAGAAACACACCGAGAGAGGGAACACAAGCAGGGGGAGTGGGAGAGGGAGAAGCAGGCCTCCTGCTGAGCAGGGAGCCTGATGTGGGGCTCAATCCCAGGACCCTGGGATCATGACCTGAGCCGAAGGCAGACGCTTAACGACTGAGCCACCCGGGCGCCCCTTAGCTCTTCATGTTCTTACTGCCAATGACCTTGCCCTTGTTAAAATCCTCCCCATTCTTTAAGATTCTTATTATATTCTACCGCCTCCTTCCTGATCATCTCAGTCAGAAAGCCTTTTCTCCTTAACTTTGAACTACTCCTATGAATTATTTATCTGCCTTGTATTTATGTTCTATGCTTGTTTCCTTATTAAATGTGAACTGCTCGAGACCAGTCTTGATCCTTACCCATTTCAAGCAGTGTATGGTGTCCCATTTCAACCAGTATATGGTGTCATTTATTGTATATGCATGGAATATCTTAGCCAACAAGGATGGGTGAGAGATTTGTTGTTTTCTGTTTGAATGAACATTAGGAAAAATGTATGATCACTAATCATCAAGAATAAAATAAGGAACATAGAATTGTTTAGGAAGGATTGAGATGCTATTCTACCAAATGACAGTCAGTGTTAATGATTAGAAAAAAATATGTGTGTGATAGCCTTAGGATATTTACATTCATTTAATTATGGCTGTCATTCTATTTTTTAAAAAATTTAGTAACATTGCTATTTCCCAATCACTTAGCCTATCAGCTACCAGCTTTGGAAGGAAAATAAGTTATTTCCTCAAATTTAATAAAATGAGCAAAAAGAAATTGTGTTTCAAATTGTGTACTTTAAATAGATTTGTCAATCAAATGCTCATTAAAAATTTAAGAGCCTACTATATGCCAGACACTCTTCATAGGCACTTGTTTTGCAGCGGTGAAGAATAACCTGGCATATAGAAGACATTCAGTAAAGGTTGCCTTGACCGTTCCTTTATGCATTTTTTTTTCTCCTTCTTCAACTCCACCCAAATTTCTTTTTCTTAATTCCCTTTTGCCCTGGAGCTTTTAGACCCAATGCGGCTGCCGTAGGGCGGGGTGGCAAGATGGCGGTCGCTGCCTTTGCTCGTGCCGTGAGAGCAGCATCAGGTCAGTGGAAAGCGAGGCGCTCGATTTATCCCTTCACAGAAGGCGGGACTGGTGCAGGATGGAGTAGGCGTTTAGCGTGGAGGTTAACGGGGAAAAAAAGGCCAGAGGATTGTCCCGAACTTTCTCCGGGACTGCCTGTGTTCGGCCGGTCGCATCGGAGATTCCCGACACTCTTGGACCCTGGCGGACCTGGGTGTCCCCCGGTGTCCGCTTCCTTACCGGCTCCCGGCCATTCCGCCTTAGCTAAAAAACAGACCAGAACTGGGGCAGAGGGGGGCGAAGGAGAAGAGAAAAGTCCCTGCTAACCTTCTCATTTAGAGGCTAGAACTCGCCACTCATGACCTTTAGCCTTGAAAAAGTAATTTCTCTGAACCTCAGATTCTACAGCTCTAAAATGGGGATGACACCAGCTACCTGAGGACTAAATGAGCTCGTGCCTGTCAAGCGCCCTGCGTAGTGCCTGGCACCCAGCAAGCTTGTGTGTATGAGATTCACACGATGTGCTGGAATGTGGCGGGTTTTTTGCTTACTCCGTCCCCGGTACGGGGGCAGTCATAAGGATTTCTCAACTGAGAGAGATGACAGGAGTGAGGGCAATTAAATTAAGTTGCCTTCGCTCTAAGGACTTTTGCAAAAATATTATTTAAATAGGATAAAATTATTAGTAAATTACTTATACACAAAATAAATTAGGATAAAATTCTGTGGAGGAAGAATAGGAATAAAGAAAAAAGCTACAATGTAAATTTCCCAGCTGTTACAGAAGAGCATGTTTATGTGGGGGTATTTTTTTTTTTTAAAGATTTTATTTATTCATTTGAGAGAGAGAGAATGAGAGACAGAGAGCATGAGAGGAAGGAGGGTCAGAGGGAGAAGCAGACTCCCCGCCGAGCAGGGAGCCCGATGCGGGACTCGATCCCGGGACCCCAGGATCATGACCTGAGCCAAAGGCAGCTGCTCAACCAACTGAGCCACCCAGGCGCCCCAATGTGGGGGTATTTTTTAATCGTGAAAATAACTTATAAAGAAAAATGTATGTAACATACATGAATGGCTTAACAAATAACTCTAAAGCAAACGCCCCTGTAACACCGAAGGCAGGACACAGAACACTGCTAGGAACCTCTTCTCTATCTCGCTGTGCTTCTCCTAATCAGAATTCTCTCTTTCTGCTAAATATAAACAGTAGCCTCATTTCATTGTTACCTTGTCTTTTTTTCTGTAATAGTTTTAACATTTATATAGGCATCTCTAAGTAATATATTGTTTAATTTTGCCTGTTTTTGTACTTTGGAATCACACGGTATGTACTCTCGTGCCTTTTACTTTGTGAAATTCGTTCATTTTGGGTGTAGCTGTAGTGCTTTCTTGTTCCTATGTAATAGTCTCTTATTCGACCACCCCACAGTTCTCCATTTTGGGATTGGTGGGCATTTGATTGTTTTCAGTTTGGGGCGATTAGGTCCAAAGCTGATTTTCTTTGTGTCCTGGCACATGAGTGCAAGAGTTTCTCTATGATGTGCTTGTGTGTATACTTATAAAACTGGCCGTGAAATTGCTGAATCAGAATATGTATATATTCAGCATTGCCTGATACTGTGAAAGTGATGTGCTTTTTTATTTTTTTATTTATTATTTTTTTTAAAAGATTTTATTTATTTATTTGACAGAGAGAGACACAGCGAGAGAGGGAACACAAGCAGGGGGAGTGGGAGAGGGAGAAGCAGGCTTCCTGCAGAGCAGGGAGCCCGATGCGGGACTCGATCCCAGGACCCCGGGACCATGACCTGAGCCGAAGGCAGTCGCTTAACCAACTGAGCCACCCAGGCGCCCGTGATGTGCTTTTTTAAAGTCACCCCACGGGCACCTGGGTGGCTCAGTCCGTTAAGCGTCAGACTCGAATTCAGCTCAGGTCATGGTCTCAGGGTCATGGGATTGAGCCCTGAGTGGGGCTCCACGCTCAGTGGGGAGTCTGCTTGAGATTCTTTCCTTCTCCCTAAGATAAATAAGTGTTTTAAAAAAAATAGGGGCGCGGGGTGCCTGGGTGGCTCAGTCGTTAAGCGTCTGCCTTCAGCTCAGGTCATGATCCCAGGGCCCTGGGATTGAGCCCCACATCGGGCTCCCTGCTCAGCGGGAAGCCTGCTTCTCTCTCTCCCGCTCCCCCTGCTTGTGCCCTCTCTCTCTGTCAAATAAATAAATCTTTAAAAAAACAAAAATAAAAAAATAGGGGTGCATGGGTGGCTCAGTTGGTTAAGCAGCCGATTCTTGATTTTAGCTCAGGTCATGATCTCAGGGTCGTGGAATTGAGCCTCATACAGAATTTTTCAGAATACTTTTAGAGGGTATGGGATCAAAGAAGTTTGAAGACCACTACTTTAGACAGTCATACTCGCTTCTCTCCGCACTCCTCATTGTTTTGATTCCTGCCACATGGAGCTATTTGTAATTCCCCAAACCTACTATACCATTTTTTTCACTCTTCACCGGTACACTCCCTTTTCCCTCTGCCTCTTCTTATTCCTTCAAAACTCTGGTTTTGTGTCACTTTCTTTGTTAAAATATCTGCGTTCTCCATATAAGAATGAGTTTAGAGAATGCCAGTATGTATTAAAATGCCCAAATAGGGCAGAAGACTGAAGGAACAGTTAATTACTGCCCTTGATTTGTGTGCTACCCTTTTGTCAACACATTCTGAGTTCGGTTTTTACAAGCTAAATCATGGGTTGGTCCAGCTGAGGGTATGGTGGATAAGGCCCCCCAAGTCATTTTCCCAGGAACTGCTATCAAGCAGGATTTACCTTTCCTTCATTTTTTCTAACCTCAGCGTATTTATCCTGGATTTTGTCTTGTTAATTTTGATCCATTCTACCAAGATCACTTTGAGTCCAGATAGTCTTTGGACTTTGCTTTTATGCAGATTTGACAAACATGCTTTATGCAGCTTCAGGGCCTTCATAAAAATTGAGGAAAATATAATCAGTTAGGGAGCCAGGAAAAGACTTTGATCAGAACAGCAATCAACTAATTTGGGGATAGTTTCTAGTCAGCTTGGAATTTACGTAATTGTACTATTATCCTGCCCACATTTATTTCTTCAGAATATAAAGAAACCTTGTCACATGCCTTCCTAAAATCAGGCTACACTGTGTCTAGACATTCCCATGATTTCCCAGGCTAGTGACTACATCAAAAAATGAATTGAAGTTCTTTTTAAGGAACAGTTCACTCCCAGTTGACAATGTAGATTTTTGTGTGTGTGCACTTCCTGTTTGTTTATCCATTCTAACTATTTTTTTTCCTACAAATGAGTCTGTAATTTACCCATTTATATGTTCTAGACTCTTAGCTGCTCACTTCCTTCAGGGAAGGTTTCTCAGTATTTCTGAGAGTTTTTGTTTGTTTTGTTTTAACCAAGACACCAAGTTCTTTTTTTTTTTTTTTTTCAAGATATTATTTATTTATAGACCGCGAGAGAGGGAACACAAGCAGGGGGAGTAGGAGAGGGAGAAGCAGGCTTCCCGCTGAGCAGGGAGCCTGATGCGGGGCTCGATCCCAGGACCCTGGGATCATGACCTGAGCCGGAGGCAGACGCTTAACGACTGAGCCACCCAGGTGCCCCCCCTTTTTTTTAATAAAGATTTTATTTATCTATTTGACAAAGAGCACGAGCAGGGGAGCGGGAGAGGGAGAAGCAGGCTTCCTGCTGAGCAGGGAGTCCGCCCAGGGCTCCATCCCAGGACCCTGGGATCATGACCTGAGCCAAAGGCAGACGCTCAACCAACTGAGCCACCCAGGCACCCCAAGACACCAAGTTCTGATGACCTTGTGAAAATTGGGACATTTTCTTGTTTACAGTCCTCCTCTTCAATTCACTTAATCTTTCAAAGATTACCTTAGTTTGTACTCACGTCTGCAAATATTTACAGTTCTTTGAAATATAAGTTATTTATACCTGGAAACTTGAATGCCTTGCAGTAGAGAATTTCACTTCCAAGTTCCCAGAGGGGCTCTCAACAGTCTCCTGAATCTTGGATTTCAGCTCACTCATTAATGTTTATACTACCCTTTTTAGTTTGAAAATTGTTATTTTCAATGGAGAACAGAAAAGCACAATATGGCTTTTAAGTATTCAATCTTTCTCCTGCCATCTGTTAACATTATAGCATTTTTGCCAGGCATTTCTCTGCTCTTTACTATCTGCTATTAGCAGTCATTAAATGATTTCTCTGTGCCAAGTGCTCTTCCTAGCACTTTTCATGTTTTCTCTCATTTAATTCTTGTCACCTCCCCATGACTAACCTTATTTAAATTTGGGGAAACTGGGGCATAGAAGGGTTAAGTAACTTGCCCATGGTCACACAGCTAGTGAGTAGTAGAGCTAGAAGATGAACGCAGTCTAACTCAAACACCAACACTCCAGTCCCACACTACCCTGCCCCTCATTTGTTACGTGAAACCAGTGCAACGGAGAGTAAGGCAGTGGTTCTAAGCCCTGGCTGCGCTGCAGTCTCATCTGTGGGACTTTTTTTTTTTAAAGCAACTATTGAGGTATAATTTACAGACCATAAAATTACCTGCTTTATGTGTACAATTTGATGGTTTTTAGTAAATTTAATGGGTCGTGCAGCCATCACCGCAATCCAGTTTGGGAGCATTTCCATCATCCTGTGGCACTTTTTCAGTGTGCACATTCTTGAGTCCCACCCTAGACCCAGAATCTGAGTCGAGTCAGTGCCCTGTGAGTGACTCTGCTTTGTAGCCCTGGACTCTTACGTTGGCAATAATGTGAAGAATGGGTAAAGAGGACTGCATTGGGTCGATGCATCTAGACCCTCCCCACCTCCAACCCCACAAGGTGCCTTCTGAGCCGCGCCCAGGCATCTCCATATTGTCAGGCAAGCAGTGCTCAGCCTCTGGAAGGTCCAGTCCCCACCTCGGGCACGTATTTGTTGCAGCCCCCCTTGCCTTTGTGAATGCTGTTCATCCTACCTGGACTCTCAACCTCCTCCTCCTGAGGCCTGTTCATTTCCTAGAGGAGAGCTCACGTACCTCTTTTGTTTTCTTTAGGACTCCTCTTGCCACTCTCTTGCCTCTCCAGGGAATGGCCAAGCTTTCTCGTCTCTGCCTTGCCATTGCACTACATGCTGGGGGGCCCTGGCTCATCAGAGGATAAGATCTGGACTTAATGTTACAATCATTTTTGTTCCCTACTGTTGAACACAGAACTAGGACACATCAGAGTGGATTGTGGTGATGGTTGCACAACTTTGTAAATTTATTGAAAAGCATTGAATTACACATACAGGTAATTTTGTGGTATGTAAGTTATACCTCAGTAAAGTTGGTAAAAAGCTCCACAGGTGAGTCTGATGCTCACCTTGTTTTGATACGTTGATTTTAAATATCTGGATGCATATTTTAGAGTATCGTATTAAACAAGTATGCTTCTCTCTCTTTACAGGAGTCTTACAGCCCCTGAACATTTTGGTGTCTTCAGCCTATCGAAACTGTGTCAAGAATGCCTGTCTCAGCTCTGCAGTGTCCACCCGACATTTTAGTTCTCTTCAGACACCAATTGTTTCCTCTGCTCCCGGACTTAGCACATGTGTCAGAAACCTGACATGTGGGCATACTACAGCAATCCTCAACAGGTAGAGTATATTTCAGTAAACGGGATGCTTAGACAAAAATTGTAAAATATTCCTGCCCGCAAAGACATCTTAGAAGCAGATGGTACTCTTTGCCTACCTGCAGTTTATCATGTAGACTTTGCCTGCTAGAGTGGTAGAATATGATTGATATCCCTGTATGCCTACGTGCCAGCAGCAGGGACTACCAAACAGAGCACACTTCTGATGTTCTAGATGTGGTTTCCTGGAGGGAAGCTGTCAGCCAAAGCGGAGGGTGAACAAGATGCTCAGCATGCAAGGCTGGTGTTCATTTAGTCAACATATATTTAGTTAAGGACTCCTGGGTGCCCAGTTCTTGGCAGAAGGGATACAAAGATAAACTGAAGTCCTCAAAGACTTGATAATCTAGCGGGCAGGTAAGAAATCAGGTGATTAAAATATAAGGGATAAATTCTCTCATAGGGATTGAGGGCTATAGTTGATGGAAGGCTTACAAGTTGGTGATAGTGGCTATTCTTTTTTTTTTTTTTTTAAGATTTTATTTATTTATTTGACAGAGAGAAACACAGCGAGAACAGGAACACAAGCAGGGGTAGTGGGAGAGGGAGAAGCAGGCTTCCTGCCAAGCAGGGAGCCCGATGTGGGACTCGATCGCAGGACCCTGGGATCATGACCTGAGCCGAAGGCAGACGCTTAATGACTGAGCCACCCAGGCTCCCAATAGTGGCTATTCTTATTTATGCTTAGTGTCATGGATCATTTAAAGTAACAATGTATATTAAAGTTGGCTCTAAGGGCTACTGAGTGGCTCAGTCGTTAAGCATCTGCCTTCGGCTCAAGTCATGATCTCGGCGTCCTGGGATCAAGCCCCGCATCAGGCTCCCTGCTCGGCGGGAAGCCTGCTTCTCCCTCTCCCACTCCCCCTGCTTTTGTTCCCTCTCTCACTGTGCCTCTCTCTGTCAAATAAATAAATAAAATCTTTAAAAAAAATAAAAATAAAGTTAGCTCTATTCCAGTAGAACTCCTTCACTCATTTCTATGTCCAAAATTTCTAAGTACAAAAATGGATTTTATCCTCTAATGAGTCTTATTGCTGAGTTAAAATTTTTTTAATATATTTTAGAGCGGCCCCCTTGCTTCCAAATGTCCTGAAGCTACCAGTCAGAACTGTAACGTACTTCAGTTCACGGAAAGGGAAAAGAAAGACTGTGAAAGCTGTTGTCTATAGGTTTCTTCGACTTCATTCTGGCCTGTGGCTGAGGAGGAAGGTGAGTCTTCACACTGTTACTTGATTGAAAAAGGAGTGGGAGCAAATGAAAATGAAGAATTCAGTGAGCCTGTTCATTGATGTATCTTCCTCCCGTTTACCAGTAGCTTTTACAGTACTGTGCTTAAGTACCAGCTTGGCAGGCATCTCTTAAGGTAAATGAATTCATAAAACAAAGTATCAGTCACAATGGCAAAACTCCTCACTGTAGGATGAGTTCATCTCAGGTCTTCTACATGTCTGGCATATCTAATGATCACCAGAAGCCCTGTGACACAGCCCATGTGTAATAGCCTGTGGGGAGGCCCTCTTTAAGTCTAGAGTGTTACGGCAGCAGTCGCCTTCAGCAGGGACTTCGTGGCATGGCTCAGATCAGGGGCTGAAGGGCTCTTCCGCCTGCTTTGGATTGGATTCTTTAGGTGGCTTAGTCTTTATGATAGAATATTAACCCCACATATACTTTTTTAACTCTATGTCTTTCTCTGTAAGTGTGTACGATTGGGGTCCGTATCAGACGGAACCCTAGCACTTACTCTGGCCTGGGACCACAGCCTCTGAGAGGGCCTCTGACAAATTATTACTGCTCTGTCCTCTCCCACAGCACGTCATTCAGCATGTGTGTGGGCTTTTTCACTCACGTCTTTATTCTTGGAAACAGAGTAGCTGATAATTAGAAAGCAGCTGAAGACTAGAGTTTTGCAAAACCACCTTTGAGTTTTGATAACTATTCAAATTCTAATTCCCTTCTACTATTTGGAAGTTAAATGATTCTTTAAAGATCAAAATTTGTTTCTCCATAAAAATAAAATACTTAATTGGTAAGACTTTCACTAGTTGAAAGGTTGAAAGGATTATTTCCTATCTTATAAACAATCCTAAATTTAAGGTAAAAAGGTTGACTGGAACTCTCAGCTCATTCCTCCTTCGGAACAATACTGTGGTAGTTCATTTGCTACACTAGTAAATAGAAGCTCATGTAATCCATAAGTAGCTGAACTGAGTTACTCAGTTAATAGTTCTGAATTTTGTGAATTTTGGACCATTGGAAAATTTCTTCCCTCTTGTCATACTGATTATTTCCAGGTCGTCATCTGGCCCTAGATAAAATAAGCTGGGTGGGGTTTTTTGCCTTCCTTTCTACATCCCTTTTATTGGGCCCTGAAACCTTCATGTTATAAAGGATCTGATCAAATTCTCCAATCATGCCTAGGCCCCACTCAGGACCCCCCAAAATATTCTATATATGGAATGTCCTGCTTCATCAAAATGTAATATTAAGAGGGAAAACAAAAAAGCTGGGTGGGTTAATTTATATTAATGTATAAGAACTGAAAATACTTTCTGCAGCACAGTTTTATTCCCTCCCATTTCTGAACCTAGAGAGTGTCTAAAAAGCTTCAAGCATTTTCACAGTGGTTGCTTTCCAATAGAATAATGTTCAGAGGATACTAGTGGTAATAGGCAAGACAGCAAATTAGCTGTAAGTCAGAGATCCACAAGAACCCAGGTTGGCTTGCAAACTACAAAATTATTACACAGATATGGGGATTTGGGTTTGAATCTTTCAATTTAAATTATAAGCAAGGAGTAGAAAAAAATCTAATTCCTGGCATTTTAAAACCATAACTCTTAAATAACGTTTCCTTATTTCTGAGTATAACTGTACTGTAGAAGTTGCTGGTCAGAGTGATGACACCAAAACATGTCAGAAACCCAAGGTGCCTTCTCAGCCCAGGGCTGTGGTTTTGTTCAGTTAGTGTAGTGCCCTAGGACACAGGGCTCTTAGCAATAGCTTGAGTTCTAGTCTCTTCTCCCCTGTAACTTTGTGTGTGGTTTTTGCCACGTATTAACCTGGATGGCACCTAAGGTCTCTTGTAGTCTAAAGAGACTATGATTGTAGATTTTATATTCAATCTAATTTTTCTTCAGAAATTAATTCTTTTTTTCTTTCTAATTCAAAAATTAATTCTTCAAAATGAATAATGCTTGGATGGTGTATATGGCAGTTCTGGGTTAAACATATGAGTTCACCATTCCTTCATCACTCCCAATAGTGGTTTTATTGTATTTGTTATTCCTTAGAAAAGTACTTACTGCAGAAATTAGTCCTTAGTGTGAAAGGAAGAAATGAAGTAATATACTCGAGAACTGGGTTTTGTCAGCCTTTGTAATACTTAGTCCCCTTAAATGAACATAAATGTCATCAACTAGCCAGGAATGCCCTTCATCATCCTCCACATTGGGAAAAATAGTGGAGTAGTGGTTAAGAACTCTTACTAGTTCTGTGACCTCGGTCTGCTGCCGTTAACTTTCTAATCAATGGTTGTTTCTCTTTAATCTGTAAAATGAGGTTAATAGTATGTTGTTGAAGATTGTTGAAGAGATAATAAGGTAATGCATATAAAGTTGGTGATTATAATTATATATCATTACTCTGTACTTTGCCTGCCACAAAGAGTCATTTGGCTTTATTTTCTGTGGTTTTAATTTAAATTATCTTTTATCCAAGTATTAAATTATTAATATGTCTTTTTCAAACTGCACATGCTTTCTGTACCTACCCCTCACTGAGAATCACATCTTTCTGAAAAACATACCAGCCCCAGTCAGTCTCATCTTTGTTCCCATTGAGCCTATAAACCATGAATGGTGAAGATATCTGTTGTTTCCTATATAACATCATGTTTTGAATGTCTTTATAATATCATCTAACAGGCTGGTTATAAGAAAAAATTATGGAAAAAGACGGCTGCAAGAAAAAGGCGCTTGAGGGAATTTGTGTTCTGCAATAAAACCCAGAGTAAGCTCTTAGATAAAATGACAACGTCTTTCTGGAAGAGGCGAAACTGGTATGCTGACGATCCTTATCAGAAGTACCATGATCGGACAAACCTGAAAGTATAGATCAGAAATTTTATGACTTCTAGCTATTGAAGATGTATCTTCGTGTATATGATGTCATTGCAAAATGGAATAAGTACAAAACTTGATGTAAATTGTGCCAGTTGGTCTGGAAACACACAGTTCCAACATTAAACTTATTAAAAGTTTTAACACAATGGATTAAACATTTTCAAATTTGTTCAGGGAAATAGGAGTTTAAAATTGTTGATTATTTTTAATAAATGGTAATGTCTTAACTAGTTCCAGTGAGGCTTATTTAGTTGCAAGGAATGTCAAGTTAGGGCAGGCATAAGAAGACTGAGCTCCAGCAGTGTGACATTATTTTAAGTATGTATGCCTGGGAACTCAGGAACCATCTCACCACCACCCCCCCACACCCCCACATCTAACCCCTGGGCCTCAGGAAGAACAGAAATTATACCGCATTCCTGAGTCCAAGGCACATCCGAGGGCCTCAGCAGCAGAAGATGCTAGATTTTTAGGTTTGGGGTCTGCCATGTATGTGACTCAGTTTTTCTGAGTCGCGCCTCTCAGGTTGTTTTCTGCATCCTAACCCTCAGCCCTTCTCCAGGCTCTAAGTGCCAGGAGGCCAACTGGGCCAGCTTGTCTCTTTTACTAAAGACCAGGTCTCATCAGGAGTTACTGACCCGTGTCGGGAGCCCACCCTGGCTCACTTGGTTGTGTTAATAAGCAGGTTCACATGGAGCAAAAAATAGTTATGTGAGCAGTTTCACTTAGAGGGGAGCATGGGGTGGCAACACCCGTCTAATATTCTAGGTTTATTGTGTTCATAAGAGTTCTTAGTGTATTGGAACAGGATTTTTATAGAGAGACAAGTAAATGAAATAGCCTTTCAGTATGCCCATTCATGAAACAGAAGAGGCTTTAGAGGTGCAGACACTTTTTATCCAAGAGTTGAAAGGCACTGTATTTTCTTTTTCTTTTTTTTTTTTTAAGATTTTATTTATTTGAGAGAGAGCATGCAAGCAGGGGGGAGGAGTAGAGGAAGAGGGACAAGCAGACTCCATACTGAGCACAGAACCTGATGCGAGGCTCGATCTCGACCCTGAGATCATGACCTGAGCCTAAATCAAGAGTCGGATGCTTAACCAACTGTACCACTCAGGCGCCCCAAGGCCCTGTATTTCCTAAAAGTTAGTTTACTCACCTGAGATTTCATATTTTTAATTGGAGGATAAACATTTTCCAAAGACACACTGTAGAAACTAAAGGAAAACAATCATTTTGGAAATGATGCAAGAGCTAAGCACTGTTCACTTGAAGAGCATTGGATGAGAGGCACTGAGGAAAATTCTGTTCACTGTGTGGTTAAAGTCTAGGGCAGTGGTTCTCAGCTATCCCATCAGAGTCGTCTGGGAAGCATTTTCAAACAACAGAGCACTTTGGCTGAAAAACCATTACAGATCTTAACCAACTTACGATGGGGTTACAGCCCAATAAACCTAAGTTGCAAATGCATTTAATACACCTAAGCTACTGAACATCATGGCTTAGCCTAACCTACGTTAAATGTGCTCAGAACACTTACTTTGGCCTACAGTTGGGCAAAATCATCTAACACAAAGCCTATTTTATAATAAAGTGTTGGGCACCTGGGTGGCTCAGTTGGTTGGGCGACTGCCTTCGGCTCAGGTCATGATCCTGGAGTCCCAGGATCGAGTCCCGCATCAGGCTCCCTGCTCGGCAGGGAGTCTGCTTCTCCCTCTGACCCTCCTCCCTCTCATGCTCTCTGTCTCTCATTCTCTCTGTCTCAAATAAAAAAAAAAAAAAAATCTATAATAAAGTGTTGACTATCTCATGTTTACTGAGTACTTTACCGAAAGTGAAAAACAGGGTGTATCTGTGCAGAACAGTTTTAAGTCTGTCAGTTGTTTACCCTTGTGATTACGTGGCTGACTGGGAGTCTCAGCTTGTTGCCACCACCCAGCAGCACAAGAGAGTGCCCTACCGTGTATCACTAGCCCAGGAAAAGATCAAAATATAATTTAAAGTACGGTTTCTACCCAAATGTATGTCACTTTCACACCACTGTAAAGTCGAAGAACCTAAGTCAAATCATCGTAAGTCAGGGACCGTCTGTATTAAATAGAATTGTGCCTCAATTACTACTTCAAATTCTTTAATATAGTAGCCGATTGATGATAAGATGAAGTTTCTCTATTGTTAATAGAATAAAGATAAAGCTAACCAAATTGAAATTCTGTGGTAAGTCAGGCTAGGATTATTAGAGGAATTTCTTGAAACCAGTGCATGTTCCTTAAAAGGAAAAGGGGTGACAGTAGAGGGTTCTAAAACTAGAAGGCCACTTGTATGTCTGTTTATGCGACCAATTAATAAAGAACAGACATTGGATTTGAGATGAGGTAAGACTGAAGCATGCAGTGGCATCCTGTTTTGATTGATTTTCATTTCTTCGTTAACTTCTGAGGCGGCAGAAGCCAACCACTCTCAGAGTTTCCAAATCATTTTTTTAAAAAATATTTATTTATTTATTTAGTTGAGAGAGCGCATGCACAAGTGGGATGTGCAGAGGGAGAGGGACAAGCAGACTGTGCTGATGCAGAGCCCGACTCAGGGCTGGATCTCACAACCCTGAGATCATGACCTGAGCCAAAACCAAGAGTCGGACGCTTAACCGACTGCGCCACCCAGGCGCCCTCACAGCATTTCTTAGCGGCCTGGTTCCTGCCTCTGCCACTCACCTCTGGTAGCAGGATGGAACTGGTACCTGAAGAAGTTGAGGAGGAGGCCACTTTCCCACTGTCTCCAAACTCTGGACAACAAAGATCTCTGTTATAGGGGCCTCAGCACCTTGGTTTTTCCTGTAGGCCAGAGGTAGGAGAGGTAGAGACAAGGACTGGCAACCAGGCCTCAGGATCCAGACGTGGACTGAAATGGAAGGGCACATGATTTCGGAGAAAGGGAATTTTCATATATATAATTTTTGTTTTATGGGTAGCAGGGCTTATCATCACTGATTTTATAGTTTGAAAACCAAACATTAAGGAGTCTACCTAAATGACATTGTAATTTATGTAAAAGTATGATTTACTGAACACCAACTATGTCCCAGCATAGGGATGGGCATATATGTACATAACTGCTAATCCTCATACCAGCCTTGCAGGGGAGATACTATTTTTTCTTTGAGTTTATTTTTTTTTAGTAACCTCTACATCCAACATGGGGTTCAAACCTATGACCCTGAGACCAAGAGTCTCATACTCTTTCGATTGAGCTAGCCAGGAACCCAGGGGGGATATTCTTTATCCCTCGTTTAGATTTGAAGAAACTGCAGCTTATACGAGGTGAAATAAATTACCCACAATATAGCTAATAAGTCACAGAACTTAGGTCTGAAGTCTTGGAATCCTGTGCATTTCCTGGAGTCTTTTTTTTTTTAAAGATTTTATTTATTTATTTATTTATTTATTTGAGAGAGAGAAACAACATGAGAGGGGAGAGGGCCAGAGGGAGAAGCAGGCTCCCCGCTGAGCCAGGAGCCTGATGCGGGACTCGATCCCAGGACTCCGGGATCATGACCTGAGCCGAAAGCAGTCGCCCAACCAACTGAGCTACCCAGGCACCCTTTCGTGGATTCTTTTAACATGAAAACTCATATATTTAAATCAACAAATGACTATACTCTAGCACTATACATACTAAACACTTTTTTCGTGACACTGTACCAAGTCAGCCTTTAAATCATAACTTTGCTTTTCTGTTGTCAGCTCTTAACCTGATTAATCTCAGTTCTGTTGCCATTGGACTTGGCTCAGTAAATGAATAAATGAATGGATTTTCAGCCTTTCCATCTCTTCATCTTCCTTTCAGCCTTCTGAATGTGCTTCTTTACCTGCTGCTGCTTTATTTTATAGCCCTCATGTCAAACATACAGAATAGGAGACTATAAAGGCAAAGAAAATGAGTGTTTCATTTTAAGTGTCCAAGTCTTTGTGATCACCCAATGAAGCTTATGTGTGCCTGTTCATATACATATATTTTTTTTAAAAGATTTTATTTATTTATTTGACAGAGACACAGCAAGAGAGGGAACACAAGCAGAGGGAGTGGGAGAGGGAGAAGCAGGCCTCCTGTGGAGCAGGGAGCCCGATGTGGGGCTCGATCCCAGGACCCTGGGATCATGACCTGAGCCGAAGGCAGACGCTTAACGACTGAGCCACCCAGGCGCCCCATATACATATATTTTTAAGTAAATTGTGCACCCAGCGCGGGGCTCAAACTCAGAACCCTGAGATCAGGAGTCGCGTGCTCTCCCGACTGAGCCAGCCAGGCACTCAGCCTGTTCATATTTTAAAGGCAAGGGCCGCAGTGGTGTAATGGGTGTCCACAGCACCCTGTGTGCCTCTGCACGTACCACCCTCTTAACCTGCACACGTACTCCCTCCCTTGCAGGTGAGGGAACAGATACCAGGAAGGGAAATGACAGACCAAATTTTCTGTATGCAGAATTAAAACTGCCCACCTGATGAACTCTATTTTTACAGCTACACAGTTTCCACTGGTGACTTTTAAAATGTAAAACATACTACCAGGTTTATATTTATGTGATCAACTGGTTTGCAAAACACTCATTTGATCCACCCTCCCCCCCCCCCCCACTGCCCCGCAACAATTCTAGATCCTAGTCATGGGGCCACAGCACCAGGCCAGTTAGTGACTGACCACTCAGCTTCTCATCCTTGCTACCTTCCACGTTTTGTTTTTTTTTTTAAGTGTTTTCCCTTTCCTCATAAGCTCAACATTACAAAGATGTTTTTTAAAAGAAAAATGTTAAGACTTTATTCAAGATATATATCAGGCATTATAACAAAACAGTAGAACTTCAACCTTTGGAATACTGTAATTTTACACCCCTTTGATGCACAGTCCAGTATACTATTTTATTACAGATCATTCTATAGGGACTACAGGAATAAACTAGGGAAACTGCACAGTCAGCATCTGGAAGGTCAGCTCTCGTAGTGTGTGCTGTTGGAGAAGGAAGCACGTCCTTTTGCCATGTCAAATACTGTGCACGGTGAGGACTAGGGAGATACTCAGCTGTGATCATGGTAGACGAGCACTGTTACCACAAACACACAGACAGTTTACTGTGGAGAACATACATTTCAGAGGCCAGGGGAGTGAGCAAGCTATTCACACAAAGCCAGGAGGGATTATGACGAAGCTCTCCGGGGTCTAAGTACACCACCCCACCTCACCTCAGAAACGGAACAGGTGCCCGATGGCAAATAACTAAGAGTTATTACGTGAAAATTACAGACTTTCGAGCTAGCATTTTGTAAACAGCCTGTGTCTGTAAATCAGCAAATTAAAAAGGTTCAGTTATATCCTCTAGACAGAAGAGCACACCACTACATGTACACTTGGAGGCGTTCACATTTTATGGCAGTCCATACACAAATATACAGCTCGTTGGGTAAGTAAACACATTTTGCCAGAAATATGAAAGCTGCTCTCATTTGTACAGTGAGTGTTTTTAGGAGAGAAACCAACTCCCTAATCAACACTTGAAGGAAAAATAGTTACATTTACATTAAGACAGCAGTTTGGATACCTTTATATTTTTTAAATCTTGAATGAGAAGTAATACAGCGTGTCTGAGAGTAGAGTGCTTCAAACTTGTTTTTGGCATAGTTGAGTGCAAACTTGGTAGCTTGTACTTGTTAAAACTTTACATTGTAAATTGGTGAAAATATAGTTTGTTCATGAAGGATCTCTGCTGCTAAAGGCATTTATTATTCTGGCAAAAAAAAAAATTTGCTAAAAAGCTGCTTAAGTGAAGCTGTTTCTGATAATTCTGGGTACTCCCAACTAACAGGTAAATACATTTAAAGCATATATTTTTTCCTCTGAAACTATTCAGTGAGCTTGAAGAAACAGATGTTCTGTCCCCCCGCTAAAGAGTCTAGGTATTGGTGGGTGTGGGGCACAGACAATGAAGAGCCCTCTGAACCACAAATTTGCTTTTAGGTTTGTTTTCCTAAATCCTGTTGTAAATTACAAAGTCACCTTTCAAGGAAATTGTGGGAAGAAGGGATTTAAATATGCATATCTGGCAACTATCAACTTCAGGTAAAACCCCTTCTCAGGTGGCTAAGATCCAGCCAGTGTGTCATCAGCCGAGACTACTGATGTGTGTTCGCGGAGCTCAGTAACGCAATAGTCTTGAACCGGGCCTGTTTATAGCTGGTTGACAGTAAGTTCTATGTGGTACATAACACTAATTCTCTAGTCTCCAGGGCATATCTATGAACAAACACAATCCAAGTATTATAAGTAACTGGGTTGTGACCACTGCATGCATTACACTGAAAGAAAACACCAACTCTAAGCACAAATATACAAGTCCTACATTTAGGTTCCGCTCTCCCCGGGGGGTGGAGGAGCTACCTCGGGCCAAAACGCTATCTAAACCAGATTCTTCTTTTCAGATAAAGTTCTCAGTCTAAGTAGAGAGTCCCCTCAGCTAGTGCTCTATTCTACTAAGCGATCCTGGCTTGCATAAGACATCCAGTAAGACATGGAGTGCCCATGAGTGTGCGACTTCTCGCTCACATTCCGAGCAAGCCAGGAAGGGAACAGAAGAGTGTGAGCCCCGGCTGCCCGGAGGGCTGAGCAGCAAGTCAATCCGTAAAGATCTCAACCTCTGAAACCTTTCTAGAACCCAGCATTTTGACAGGTGTCTCAGGTGTATTTGATGGCATATGTGAAACATAGTTTTAGGTTTGGTTTGGTTTGGGTTGCCTGGTTGGCTTTTGCTTAGTGTTCTCTTAAATCAAGGTGCTCAGATTATAGGCTCCTCTACCTGGGGAAATAAGTCACGGAACCAGTTACTATGAAGCAGAAACAGTCATTCGTCCAGCACTTTTGAAACACTCAAAATGATTCCTCTCAACAGGCCTGTGAGTTCACATCCCCAGGAAGTTTTACCAAGGGTCAGCCACCTGCCTAAGGCTTTGGTAAATCCCTTGAAAAGATTCAGAAGCTCTTAATCCAGAATCCAGGGGGAGACAAGCTTCTTGTGATTTCTCTTATTCTGGGCTGCTCCCCTGGCCTCATTGCACTCATCTCTGTCATTACAATATTGTCTCTTCATGCTAAGCATCTCTGGTGTTTTGACTAAACATCTGTCTGAAGAAGATGGACCATCGTCCTGCAGGAAGAGGGATGTTCTACTGAAGTTGTATTCAGAAGCTTTAGAAGCACATCTGAGACATTCTCTAGAATCAAAATAATTTTTTACATATCTTGTAGTTTTCTTACATATCAGAACCTCTGGCAGCCCTTGCGAGTCCATCAGATTAAGCCAAAAGCCATAAATATGTACATCGTAGTCCAAAGTATTAGTACCAATAACAAAAAAAAGTTTAAAAAAATTGCTCTGTTTGCATTTACAGGACTAAAAACGAAGTATGCAACAAATAAATTACAAATGTACATCTCAGCAGTGTGAGGGTGATCTCATATTTCTAAAAACACACTGCTGACAATCCAATTGTGGAAAATTACTAACCTCAGAAGACTTAAAGGTCACCCCCCCAACTACCTTTCCCTTTAGCCTCTCCCCAGCAACATAAAGAAAAGGAAAATAAAAGTCTTAAAAGTGTAAGAGGGGAGAGAGAAAAGGCCATGTCTGTGAGGCTGCACACTCAAAGCACACCAGCTTGTGGGTTTCTATGTTATTAGTGACTAGCTCTTTAAGGCAGAGAAGAAACATTCTGTGGGTCCGGTGCTGTTGGCTCATCTCACTCACGTGGTTTCAGTGGCTGAAGATGAGGTACTTTTCTTCCTAAAGCGGGATCGAAGAACTCTAGGCGGTGCCTGGCAGAGAAAACAGAAAAGGCATCCCTCAATTTGGCTTAAGCGTGGAACCTTTTGAGGCGAGCACCTGTGTGGGTTTGTGTTGGGACACACAGCTCCTCTGGCCACACGCACACGTGTGTGAGGCAGCTGGCTGGGAATCAGGGTCACATCCCAAGCATCCCATGCTGAGCCAACTCTCCTAAGTCCCTGGGTCTCCCAAGCAAATGGTTGCACGGAAGGATGACACACCTCTCTTGTTTCTGCCTTGGGAGCAAAATGATCCTAACAAGTGACTCAGCACAGAGAAATGCCTCCCCGTCTCTTCCCTTGTCTTTGTTATTTCTTTGGAAACCAGCCAGTTGTTTCCAGGTATGTGCCTAAAATTTCCATCACCAAGTTCCCAGTCCTCTTTCTGGAGGTGAAATCGTTGAATGCACAGCAGGCCACACAGCAAAGGGAAACATTGTCCTTAAGGATAAAGGGTTCCACCTCATCTCCCCTACAAATGTCTATCGAGGCGGGGGCGGGGGGGGGGGGAGCCCTCCTTCCATGGAACACACAAATCATAGAAGTTACTTCTACAATGAAAGAAAAGGAAATTTTTGTCCTGGTGTAGCACTCAAGGCCAGGGACAGAAGGCGGGGGCAGTAACACAACTGGTCCCAAGCTCTCCTCAACCCCTGTCTCTGTCCACTTCTCTCTACTAACTTCTTTTTCTATGGCACCCTTCTATACCTCTATTCCTTCTGACTTGAAGCCCTTCCCTCCCTTCTCTGTCTTGCTATTTATAGTCCTCTTTTAGGACCCAGTTCAAAAGTCACTCCTGAAACCCCTCTCCGCACAGCCCAGACACACATAGGCAGGGTCACCTTCTTGGTTCTCCTAGTGTTTTGCACATGCACACGAGAGGACATCAGGGGACTCTGCGCCCTGCCTCCCCCTTCTCACTGTGAACTTCCCGGGGGGCATGTCCACCTTCACCATTGCCCAGTAAGTAGCTCAGTGCCTGGAAGGCACACAGAAGGGAGGGAGGGAGAAAGGGAGAGAACAAAGCAGGAAATAGAAAGCTCTGGCCTTCCGCATCCTGAGTCCTCAGGACACCTTTTTGACTAGGAAACGTTTCCCAGCCACCCCCGGACATGAGTAAGAGAAGAATCAGAGAAACCTAACTTCTGGTTACCTGCCTCGGGCTGTTTAAACAGTAAAGCAGCTTGTGCAGCTTTAACAAAACCAAACCCAAATGGCACAAACCCTCAGGCCCTACAATGTTTGGGGTACCTTCCTTGAGAGAGCTGAGCCCCTCCCCCCATCATAGGGCTGCCCAGGCTGTGACTGAGTCCCTGAGCAGAGTCCAAAGCCAGTCTTACCAGAACCTCTAACTTCAAAACTGACCCATGTGTGCCCCACCCTGGAAAGGAATCTGATAAACTCATGTGTACCCAGTGGTAATAACCACAGTCCTAGTCGGAAAGGGGTCGATAGGCCAAGGTGCTTGAGTAGGGGAACATTTCAGTGCATTCCCTCATCTAAGCTCACAGGCTCCCTACACTGAGGACAGGGGGACTCCCACCTTGCCTCAGATGGACGCTCAGGCCACAGTATTCGGCAGATGGGGCCCAGGAGAGGAGACGTGAGGGGCAGAGAGGAAGACTCGGGAGTCCCCAATTCTGCCAGCTCTGTAACTGGGCCCAAGGCTGGTGACTCCTGATCCACATCACAAAGCAAGGCCCCTGAGGCTCGAGGCTTTGCCCTCCTGCTGCCAAAACTCCACCCACATCCACAACTGGCCACAGTACATCTATCAGGTATATTTGGTTTGGGTCCTTTTAGAGGGCTGTGGCCTTTCAATAACATTTTATCGGTGTCTGCTTTGTGCTGTGTCTTGGAGATACAGTGATGAACAGCTTCATTTATAGAAACGTGTCAAATAACACATTTTCTTCCTCTAAAACACACATTTGGGTTGCTTTTCATTCACACATCATCTTAGGTTAGTGGCTGCAAATTTTTAAATTTAATTACAGGTGCTATATCACTTCTCCTATTTCTAAGTAAAATGAGCAGTCTTTTTTGCCCCTTGGCAAGGATCTGGATGCTACCTAGCGGTTTGTCCTATCTGATGGGGAGAGATTTTCCTACCCCAGGCACTCAGGAGACGCCCAGACCTCCAGGGCAAAGCCCCTGTGCAAACACATGCTCCAACCTGCAGCCCCAGACACCGTGTACCTCCAGGGAGAACTCCATCTTTCGAGGCGTCTTATACTTGTACATGAAATCCAGCAGATCTTCCTCCTCCTCGTCCGAAAATGCCAATGGGTTTTGGACCTGGTGGGGCTCCCAAGCCTTCACACCACCCTCATTCACATCTCCCTCAACCACTTAATGTCCATTTACAATCTACACAAAGGAGACAAAGTACAGCAGGGAGGGATCAGTGTAGAAAGGAGCAAGGAAGGCCAGGCAAGGTCGAGGTTAGGCACGCCACACAACAAGCCTGTTAGGACAGCCGAGGTCCCGGTGTCTGAAGAAGCAGCCAGCATCCTCTGGGCCTCGCTGCAGGGCGGTCCCGGGCTGTGAGGGTGCCACTGGAAACCAGCAGGCACTGTGCACAGGAAGAAGCAGAGGCTCTAGAACCTACTGAGGAGCTACCAAGGGACGTGGGGGCACCGCTGCCCCTGGGGGGAAGGAGGACGCTGCCTTAGCTGAGAGGTGTCAAACCCTGCGGCTGAGACATGTGATGCCACACCAAAGAATGCTCAGGGAAAGAATCTCCTCTAGAACGGATAACTGCAGTGATTTCAGAGGGCCTGGCAGCTTCCTCTGTTCTACAGACAAGCAATGTTGGCAGCGCCTTACACTTGCATATTCAGTTCCAAGCCTTCTTTGAGACAGGATGTCAAATGCCAGGAAGCCTTACTGAGAGAACCTTAGGCAAAGTTATGTAGAGTTTTTCATTTCAAAGGCTAAGTCCCAGAGAAGCCAAGAAGCCTAGTGGAAAGAGAATCTTTCCCCCCCGGCCGACAGCAAGATCCCTGTTTTGGTCTACCACGATTAAATCCACAGGAAAAACTCCAGAGTTAATTCATGTCATTGAATGCATAGTGTTTTTAAAAACGTTCAATGCTTAAGCATATTCCATGTCATCTGGCCAGGTGGTCAGCACATTCCCAGCTTATCTGACACTCAAAGAGAGAGCATTCTATGTTTCATATATTGTTTTTACTTAGAATCACAGACTGTAGACATAGGGGGCCCTCAGATCATCTGGTCAACCACCCGAAGGCCTGTAGAAAGAAAACGGATCTCCTTCTAGAACACCCTGCTACTGCTCCTAAAAACACAGTGAGCCATCAAATGTGTCCTCTCCATCAACAGGGGACTTGCTAGACTGTAACAGGGGACTCGCTAGACTAAAACACAGCACCCGATTTAACCAGGTGTTTTAAGCAAAAGTAACAACAGACCCTAACCTTGAGCTGCTTTGCCAGGTCCTGCTGCTGTACTCCCCAGCAGCCAGCAAGAGGCAGCACGAGAGCTAGGAGTTGCAAAGCGGTCTTGTAGGCGGGGAACGGCCTGCTCCGACAGCGAGCACCTTGTTAAGGGCCAAGACTTAGATCATTAATCTTCCTTGATTTCTTTGCTCTGTGCACCCCCCAACCTGGGGGGTCCTCCGGTCCCATCCTAGGTGGAATCCTGACATCATCTGAGAGCTTAGTTCTCATCTCAAATCAGACCTTGACACAGTCCACAGAGAAATTCCTTCTGGACACAGATACCTCTTGCCTGACAAGAGGAAAAAGAAACAGGCCTGCCTAGAGCCTAAAGACCTCAGACGAAGGCAGAAACCACAGAAACAGCCTGGCCAGCTCCGCCCCAGCACGAAACTGGATCCTGGGAGTGGGCTTGGGGACTGGTTTGAGTCTGGGCCTCTGTTCCCTCCAAATCTTGGTCCAGGGCTTTCCCTGTGCTGTTGCTATCCACTCCTTAATACTCTCATCACTCCCAGAGACGACCTTTGGGGGGAGTGACTCTCATGTAAGTTCATGGCCACAGCCACCACCTCCAAACCTCGGGTGATGGCAGCCAAGGCCTTGAGCCTGCAGAGCTGCCACCCTAGTGCCCAAGGCTGGGCAGCCTCGAGGAAAGTGCAGGAGTCCCTGCTGTCTACCCCAGCCTCGGCTGACATTCTGTATTAGCAAATGCATCAGCAGGACTAAGGAGGCTAGCGGGTGCTCCACCTCTTCTCCCTGTGGGGAGGGCAGGGAGGAAGAACCCTTGGAGGCCTGAGTAGATGCTAGATGCGTCTGCACTGAGCCTGACGCCTCCCCCCGCCTCCCATAGTGCCAAACAACCCCCAGGTTAGCAGACACATCGCACACAGCACACATTAGCGGGAGCCATTAATGGAAGTCAGCAAACAAGTTGAAGAAGAGCACGCCCATCTGGAACACTTACATCCGCATCCCCGACGGCCACGGAGGAGAAAGAAGACAATATTCTGTTAGGGAGAGGGTCTTTGGGGATGCAGCTCACACACGTGTGAGCGTGCGTGCAGACGCGCGGGTGCACGCAGAGCCGGACACTCCCTCCCTCCTCACGCGCTCAACCTTGGACAGCTCCTGCTGCTGCCAGAGGCAACGCGCAGCCCGGCCGCACTCATGGCCAATGCAATTCTCTCTCTCCCTCTTTCGGGATGGGGCAGGGGGTGGGGGTGGGGTAAAAGGCATGACTTTGCTTTTTAAAATGATGTCCCACACACTGGATTTTTTTTTTAAAGATAAACGTACACCTCTATGACTAATTCTGAGCAGTCATACAGACTTGAGTTCTATATTACATCAAGGCAGGTAGAGAGAAGAGGCAGGAAGGAGAGATCATAATAATGATAATAGAAAGAGACCTGTGCCAGAAACAGCAGGGAATCGACTGACAGAGGGGCAGGAATGGAACCGAAGTCGGGAGAGAATGTTCTTCTGGGGTCTGAGATGCACAGATGAAAATCATCTCAAGGGACTAGGAGGGGTCCTCTGACCAGAGTGTCTGTGACCCCCTGAACTCCTCTCGCATGGTGTCACTGCCGAAGAGGTGGCCTCCAGCCCCCCAACACCATCTGCTGACACTTCACACCTTGCACCCTTCACTTGCAGAGCTGGCCACACTTTATGGAGGAGGGGACAGAGGCCTGCAGAGCTCAGGGACTTTCCCACCAGCACAGAGGGACTTGGTGTAGACCAGCCCGGCTCCTTGCAAGCAGACCGTGGGGAGACTGGGAGGTGTGGGGAGAACTCTGGGGCAGTGGGTGTTAGAGGGCGCGAGAAAGGGAGGGCTGGGGCAAAGCCTCCCAGATCACAGCTCTGAGCAGAGTCACCTGAGGCCCCACCCAGCCCGGCCCGCTACCCAGTCCCCACAGGGCCTGGGGAGAGCAAACTCGACTAAATCCCTGCAGCCAACTGCAATTTTATTTCAACGCACTGGGAATGCAGCCTCTGATTTGGAAACCATCAGCAGTCACGAAAGGTGAGGGCTTCCCAGAGAACAGCACAGAGCCGTCCCATGAGGAAGGAATGGAGAAGGCAGCCTTTCTTCTTCCTGGTCCCCCAAGGAGTAATATCCCAGAATTAGAGGCTTTCAGAATGGCTCACGGAAATTTACAGACTCAAAATTGGTGAATAGTTAGAAATAACCACAGTCACCTGAGGTTGCTGGGACCTCGCAGTTGTTTCCCATGAGTCCATGTCCACCAAGGCCAAGTATTAGCCTCTAAGCGCTGCAATGCAGCCCTCCATTCATTTCTCCCTTTTTAGTTAGTTGTATCTGTTTCTGATGTGGACTGGAGGCCTCTGAGGCACACAGAGCTGGTCAGAGTTAGACCCCCGGGTAGGACACTGGTCTCCACTATTCCCCTGCTCAGAACTCTTTTGACGGTCAGTTCACATTGGGTTTATGGTCTCCAAAACCCCCAGGTCTTATGCGGACTTTCAAAAGCCTTAGAGAAGTCTTACAAGTGAAGAAATGAAGGGAAAACAGGACACTTCTTAACACCAGCTCATGCCCTCCGCTCTCAGTAGTGTGGGAGGTATGGCCATGCCTCAGGGGCCCCAGTGCCTCCCTCCTCCTCCCCTCACGCCAGCCAGCAGCAACGGGAGGGCTGGCCTTTTGCCTTCGGAGCCAAAGGCAGCTCCTCCCTGGGGGCGGGGGGGCGCCCTCCATGGCAGACGAGAGGGGAGCTGAGCCAGTCCAGCACCACCCCCAGTCCCTCATGTGTCTAGTCAAGGTTAGGGGAACAGCAGGAGCAGGTCAGGAGAGAACATGGCCAACCGCGGCATGGCCATGGCTGCCCCAAGCCATCACTCGCTCACAGGGAGCGCAGGAGCCGGAGTCCCCGCCCAGGACTGGGACACCCCAGGCCCCTCCCTGCTCCCTGAGGTTTCCTGGCTGCCGTGGGCTATAACAAAAAGCCTTTTCACAACCACACGGTGAGATGGGGAAGCAGGACCTTTATGTCTATTTTAATGAGGAAATCGAGGCTCAGCGTGGTTAGATGGTTCACGCACGGTTACATAGCTAGTAAGTGGCAAAGCAGGACCAGGGCTCCCTTGGCTGCACCTGGACTGAGACCCCTGGAACTATGGGGCTCTGTCACTTCCCAGGACCTGGGTAAGCTCCTGTGTCCTCATCCCCAGAGCACCAGGAAATACGACCCTGCGGTGGTTTCAAAATATTTCCACACATTCTCTGATACTCCTTCCTTCAAGAGGTGGAGATTAATCCCCCTGCCCTTGAGTGGGGGCTGGACCTAATGACTCACTTCCAACAAACAAACAGAAGAAGACCGAGGTGGTGGTGTGTGACTTCAAAGACTGGGTCCTAAAACATACTGTGGCTTCCCACCTGTTCTCTCTCTACGTGTCCTCTCTCTACTGGATTACTCACTCTGGGTGAAGCCAGCTGCCATGTCGTAAGGACGCTCGAGCAGCCCCAGAGAGACTCATGTGGTAAGGACCTGAGCCTGCAGCCAGCAGCCACGAGAGAGCCATCTTAGAGGTGGATCCTCAAGGCTCAGTCAAGCCTTCAGATGACCACAGCCCCGGCCGACATCTTGACTACAACTCTTAATAGACCCTGACCCAGAACCACCTAGTTAGGCTGCTCCTGAATTCCTAGTCTGCAGACACTGTAGGATAACACAGGTTTGTCATCTTAGGGAGTTAACCTCCTGACTCCTCCCCACAGACTACGCAGCTGAAAGGGAGCCCCAGGGTTAGGCGCCAGCTTCCGGTTAGAACCTCCTCCTGAGGCGAGCGTCCAGCGCGCTGCACAGAGGCTGGCGGCCTACTCACCTTTCCGGGTCCTGCAGGTGGAGCAGCAGGTACACACTGTGGGGATGGGGGACATCATCAGGGATGTCCCTCACTCGACAGGAACCAGCCCCAGGAAACAGGGAGGCCCCAGGGAGGTGTGGGGATTCCAGTGGGTTCAATACAGGGGTCCCAGGCATGTGGGTCTCCGTAGAGACACCAAGGTTGGGGAAGAGATCATTCCAGATTCAGCTTCCTCTCAGGTGCTAGAAAATGCCCTTGCCTGGCCCACAGGGGCCCTGCCTTATGTCCTCTAAGAAACAATTCCCACTGCACCTGCCCACACACCCGTCCTCCTCTCGACGCCTTCCAGTTCAGAATGACATCCAGGAAACCTTCTCAGACTGACCTCTGACTCTCCAGAGTGCTTAGTGCCTAGTGTCAGTCATTTGGCTATTGCCTTGCAAACTCCACTGGTCTCGGTGCTCATCTGGGGCTTGGTATACAGTAGGTGCTTACTAAGTGCATGCTGTCTCCACGTTCATGGAAGGTAAGGATCATTCTTTTAACACCCTCTGCACCCTTCCTGGGGTTCAATGCTTTCAATGAACGGGGCCTAACAAAAATCTGTCGGGAGGGCGATCTGCTCCTGGAGAGTCCATATTATTATTCTACACCACGGGCATGTATTTTATTTTACATACGCTGTTACATAATATCTCACTCTGCTTTGTACTTTTTCACTAGGCATCACGTATTCGAGATCTGCCTGGATGTACGTTGAGACCGTGGCCTCCCACGGCTGCATACACCTCCGTGGGGTCCAGCACCGCCTCCTATCTGTCCCGCTGCCAGGCTGCCTTCAACAGCTGCCGCCCGTCCAGGGTTTGCAGATTCTCCTGTTTGCTCTCCTCCCAGCCCTGACATACAGGCTGAGTAGGGATTACGGTACCCTCTTCTCAGAGGAGAAAGCTCAAGGGAACTGTGCTCATCTTCCGTGCCCAGGTCAAATTCTCCCGTAGCGACTGCCTGGGGTATCTTTCTGAGAAAGGGTCGGAGGCCGAACCAAGGCCCCGGGTGAACAAATGTGGCAATTGCCTGGCAAGGTCTGCCTCGCTCGCACTACCTCTGCTGCTCTACACAGGCCCACGGTCGCCCTGCCAGGGTGGGAGCCCAGGCTCGGGCCCTAGCCAACCATGCCCGGGGAGCGAGGGGACACAAGCCTTTTGTAGCTGGGCCTCCCTTGCCAGACTTTCTTCCAGGCACCTCGATCCCCAACTGCCCCCGGAGCCTCTGATCTGGGTGCTTCTACCCCATGCCCCGGCGCTGGGTCATCTTTCACCTGTCTCTCTTCCTGAGAGGACTTCTATTTTAGGCCCCAGAACAGCTGGAACGGGTACCACATGGTCCCTGCCCTCCCTGCTAGGTCAGCACCTCCCTTCTCTGGCCCCTGGAATCACAGGTGCTGCGGCCAAGGGCGAGCGGTGGGGAATGCAGCATCATGTTGCAGCATCGCGGGTTCTCTGCTTCTCCGTGAGCTCCACGGGCTCAGCCTGCGTCCCGGGGTGCGGCGGAGGGCATCGCTGCTAATGGGAGGCGGCGGGGCCAGCGCCGAAACAAAGCATCCCAGACCCGTGTCTGTCTAGTGCTGGTCTGGGGACATGGTCAAAGCCCAGGAGATGCTTTCCATCGCCTTCAGACCTTACCAGACTTGGTTCACTTTATAATGACAACATAGAGCCTTAGAGGGCAAGGGACTGTGGGGCCACTGAGGCCCACTTGCTGGTCCAAGCAGGAAGACCTCCCTAGAGCCTCAGTACATGACCATTCAACTTTGGTTTGGGCCCTTCCAATGTCAGGGACCTCGCAAGGCAGCCCGTTTCTCTCCCGGACACTTTCCTATTAGAAAGTGCTTTCGTGAGTGAGTTAGATAACAATGGGAACAATAATAGCAGCTACTACACAGAGTACCAGGCGTGATCCTAAGCACTTTCACATGGATTATCTTATCTGAATCCTCAAGACACCCCTACAAATGGGTGTTGTCATCCCTTGTGTACAGATCTGGAATCTGAGGTTCAGAGAGGGTAAGAGCTTGCCCAGGTCACACAGCTAGTAAGCAGCTGTCCCCCTGGAACTTTATCCAACTTTATCCCATTGGTTCTTGCTCTGCCCTCTGAGCCTCACAGAACTGGGGCCTGTTTTTCTTCCAAATAACAGTTTTCATTTGAAGCTCTATAGCCAATGAGCTGACCAAAGGTGGAGGTGATACCTAATTCCAGTTCCTATCCCTATTTCTGAGACAGTGCCCAGTAGGTCAGAAGCTGTAGATGCCCAAGGAAACCTAGATGGCCAGAGGGTGAGCACCCAGAGGGCACTGGTCCAGGAGTCAGGAGGCCCCAGGAGAACACCAATCAGTGGGCGACCCTGGTGACAGTTCCCTTTGCCGGGCTTCTGTCTCTTCATTGGTAAAACCCGAGGGTTAGACTGAACGATCCTGAACGATCCTGAGGTCCGTTCCTGCCTGGTCTTCTGGGATTCCATTCTCAACTCCCCTGGGAGGGTTCACTTAGGAGATACCCCCCGCCCCGAGGTGATCCTCACCCCTACCGCCAAGATTCTACCTTCCCAACCCCGCCAGAGTTAAACCATCTCCCCTCCAACAAAAAAGCCACAATCTTCACACGTGGGGCCAGGGTAAAGTGGGATATTCCTCAGAGGGGAGGAAACAGATGGACACCTGGCCCGGCTCTGAGCTGTTCTCCTCTCCCTGGCAGGGCACATGAGTCCTCATTCCTAGGGCAGCCGCGGGACCTCTTCTTTCCCATCGCTGTCCAAGACCCCCAAAAGTCCGGTGGAGTCCTTGAGGCTCGGGGCCCACACGCCCCCTGCAGGCTGCACTTCCCAGCACAGGTGGCTTACGTGGCCCTGTCTCTATGTTTAAGAGCAGGGCAGCCACCAGGCATATGTCACAGACACAGGCTCCAAAAGGGTGGTCCGATTCCCATCCGGGAGGCTCAATTTTCCACCAAGGGTGAGGAGTCGAGGGGGCAATCCAGAACCGGCCCCATTAACCCGGCAGTGCTCAGCTCTTGAGAGCCAAGGGCCCTGGAAGGTCTCCACGGAATTGGTCTGGGAAGATGTGAATCCTGGCCCAGTTCCCCACCCCTAATCCATGCCCCTGCCCTCCATAAGCCTGAAACCCACTAATGGATCAGACACCAGTGGGTTCCGAATGTGGCTGCACCTCACCACCATCACATATCTGGGCCTTGTCCCAGACTTACCGGGACCTCCAGGGATGGGCCCAGGACTCTGCATGTTTAATGAGGCCCCCAGGTCAATCCTAATACAAGTAACCTGAGACATCGGGGATACAGGTGGGGTTTCCATAAAGCCGTGGCCTCCACAGGAATCAGACCTCGGAGGTGGTGCGGCCCTTGGCACGTAGTGGCTGAGGCTGTGCATGGTGAATGGGCTCAGGGATGGGAGGACATGGTGGAGGGAGAGAGAGAGGACAGGAAACACTCATGCAGGGAAAAGGGACCACAAGAGCCCTAAGCCCTGGGTGGGTAGGAGGAGACACTCAGGTGCAGGTAAGCCCTCCTGGGAGTACAGGGTCAGAGAGGAAGAGAGCAGAGAAAGCTGCCTTGGCCCAGGGCCAGCCATGCCCGTTGCCTCCAGGCTTGGTTCAGGCACTATTCCCCAACCACCCCCAAACCCTCAGATCATCAGATGGAGCAGGCAAGACCCTTTGGTGCAGGTGGCCTAATCCTGCCCCTGATCAGAGTCCTCAGGCCAGCCTCCCATCCTGGCCCAAGTGGTGCTCTGCCTCTCGGCAGGCCTGGCACCATCTGACGGACATCTGTGTGGACGGCAACTCCAGGTTACATGCCACGTGGTGTGGACTGGGCTGCTCACAGCGAAAGCAAGGCCTAGAAACCGGAAAGGGGGAGGAGTGAAAGGACACCTACCTGAGCTGCCAGCGCTCTCAGAAGCGCTCCTGGACATCTTGGGCTGGCCGTGTTTGCCGCTGGCTCGCCCAGACCCCGGTGGTGGGGGGCTGGAGGGAGCAGGGGCACCGTCACCCCTGATGGTGGTGAGGTCCTGCATGCTGAAGCTCCGGAGTCTCTCCGATAAGGCACCCTGTCCCTGGACACAACACAGGAGGGGGCACACGTCAGAGGCCTGCCCCATACTGCACAGGCAGTTGTGGGGGGCAGACACCACAAAGGGGGATTCTGACAGTCGGCCAGGTGGAACTCAAGAGCTGGAAGGACTCTGCAGAGGGGCAGATCCCTGGTGGACTTGCTGGAAGCACTGAGAGGGTCAAGGCCCAGAATGTTCCAGGGCCTCCTGTGGGTCTCAGTAATTGTTCCTCTGGCTCCCGGCTCCTTCATGTCCTTCAGACGCCCCCCATCGCAGGATGAGCTAGAACCGGGGACAGACCCAGGGCCAAGGGGATAACTGTTGCTTGCAGTTCTTGCTCTTGAGGGGTTGTTTGCTGCTTCTCTGGCTTGACATAAATAAAAATCCCTACATAGCCACATTTTGGTCAGTTCCCAGTACCCAAGAATCTGGTCAGAAAGAGCAAAACCTAATAATCTATGTGCTCAGTCCTTACTCTTTTCCAAGGAAATAATATTCAGCCAGTATTTTTTAAAATGTTTGACAACAGCAATTTCTCTTATCTGTTCATGTTACTATGAGGCACATTTACTTCCACTCTCGCATTTGAGCTTCATAAAATACCCAAAAGGTAATGAATCAGGAAGGGGTAAAAAATGATACTAAGAAAAAAAAAAAAAACCTGCTGACTATAACCATTTCATATTCTGAGAGAGTCACAGAAGTCATCTCAGGGGAAAATAGTTCTTTTGTTTAGGAAAGCAAGATCAATCCATTATACTTATGAAAGGGAAGGTCCTTGCTGTCTGGGTGAGAGAATCTGTGTCAGAGTGAAAAGGATCACAGTGAAGGCTCAGGGAGAGCGGCATTCCCTCAGGGGCGCCTCAGGGGCTGGAGAGGGAGCTTGTGTTTGGGGGAGAAGGAACCTGAGAGGGGACTGGGCTCTGATAGGAGACTGGAGTTATCGAGAATTGGGTTGGGATTGGAGCAGAAGGAGACAGGCAAGTAACCACCAAGCAAATGGATGAAGTTCGGTGTCTTCAGAAATACTGGAGGGCCTGCAGACTTCCCGAGGGTACATGGGACAGCAGGGGAAGGGGGAGGAGGTATTCTATTTGGATAATGAAGGAAAGAGTGGTTCTAGAGGGCTAGAGGACTTGGGGACAATAAAGCACAACAGATCGAACAGAACCAACAAATCAGCACAAAATCAGTGAGAACAGCTAACAAGAGGGCTCTGGGTTGGGGGTGGGATTGATGAAACAAACAAGGACCACAACAGCTTAGTAGGACACTTTCAACATGGCAGAGGGTTTGGAGGACTTTTTTCATTTTACTTAAGGAGAAAAAAAAAAAAAGGCAATGAAAAAGGCCAGCAAAGCACAGCAGTCCATAGAAGTGACTAGTCAGAGAGCCAGTCAGATAAAGGAGCAAATGCAGAATGAGTTCGTTAAGGGGAAGGGGGGAAACAAAAGGAGCTTGCAGACAGGTCTAGAAGAAACGTCAGAATAAAACAAAGATGCGTGAAAATATGAAAAAGATCAGTTCTACCAAAGATATAAAAACGTCTCTAGGAAACTAACAGCAAAAAAGAAAACTATTTAAATAATTATAAACAGATACAATTCAAATTGTAAATCCAGGCAAAGGGGTGTCTGATGTAAAAAAGAGATGGAAATCCCCCTGGTAGCCTCAGATACCACACTGCACGATGGCGGCCAAGGGGTCTGAGGGCTCACCTTCTAGACATTAACAGTTGGGTGGTCTGCGCCACAAAACCCAGGTGGGAGTAGCTGCCCAGTATAATCCCCTCCAAAATCTATCAGCCAATGACCCACTTGGAAGCATTTTAGGGGACATCGAGAACTTAGAAGAAATGAGAGGACTAAAGAACAAAAACGGACTCTGAAAAGAGGGGAGAAATACTGCTATGGACAATGGAGTAATTCAGTGTTAGGTTCACGCCCAGAAAGACCACTCACTGGCTCGCTTTCAGTCTTCCTCCTGTTCAATTACTTCTGTTCAACAATTATTTATCAAGGACAAGTTCTCTGGGCAAGACAGTGTGCTAGGTGTTATTAGGAAACCAAAAATACCGCTCGATTTCGGACAAAATGTAAAAAGACAAATGTACAAATAACCACACAGAGCTGCCATACCAGAAGCTACAGAAAGTGAAGATTAAGAGCAAGGGTTCTAGAGTCAGACTAGAGTCAAATTACAGTCCTATCAGTAATAGCTGGGTGACCTTAACCTCTGTCCACCCCTCAATATTCTCCTCTGCCAAGGAGCATCCACATGATGAGGATTACATGAGTTTATGCCCATACACTATCCATTATAAAGCCCAATGCATAGTAAGTGTTCAAAAAATGCCAGTTATGATGGTGATGTTGATGATGATGATGGTGAGGAGAATACTGTTGCCTGAGACACACAAGTTGCTGTCGAAATAAAAAATCAAAAGAGAACATCTGGCCAAAAGGACACGGAGGGGCTTCATGACCCCAAGCCCAAATAAATGGCCAGGGACGAACTCCATCAATGTGTCTAGCAGCTCTTGCAAATGCTCAGCAACATATCTGAGAGCAAGCAGCAGCGGACACCGTACATGTCCTTTTTGGCAAAGCACTCAGTTCCACTCCCAGAAGCCAGCCAGCCAGCCTAGCTCCAATATCACTAGCATCATGAAGACTGGAAGTGGCAGAGGTTAGGAAAGAAAAAGGGATAATAATAACTCTGTATCAACACAGTCCTGACTCAGGCGACATCACAGTGGCATGGATACAAGGATCTCGAAAACAAATTAGCCTTTATCTGTCAAAACAATCTGAGATGGTTAGAATTGATATGGTTCTCTCATTTGTAAACCTCTCAGCCCTGCTCAGTCTCCTCTCCAAACCTCACTCCCATTCGCTTTCCACAAACCCCAATCCACCCTGCCACTTGGGCTCTGCTCTGAAGAACCTCCATTTTATTATTCTGGGAACAACCAAGAATTATTCACTGGTACTCTGCAAAATTGGGCTCCCTATTTTGCAAAAATAAAGTTGGATCCCCTAAGTTTGTTAAAGCTTAATGCCATATTCTCCATAATTCAATGAGCCACATTACCATATTAAAGGCTTTGAGAGGTCCAACAGTGTTTCAGGTTAACTTACTGTATCTCAAACGAATTTGCCCACAGTGGGTTACATTGTTAGTTGGCCATCCAAAAGTCATCCCCAACCCCATTCTTGATATGTTAAAAAAAAAAAAAAAAAACAAAACCCAGATTTCCCAATCCCCCTTGTAGCGATGGATGGCTATGTGATGTAATTCTGCCCAATGTAAGGGGAGATCTGCTAAGGGATTTCCGGGAAAGGTATTTTCTCTTGCTAAGAGAAGAAAGGCCTGACCCTGCTCCCTGTTTTCTGCCTCTGAGCATCGTGGAGCTGCCATCTTGTGGCTAAGAGACTCATAGAAACATCCATCCAGAGCCTTGACATCACTCCCTCACTAGAATAATGACAGCACCCACTTACTCCTAGACTTCTTGTAAATGACTTTCATCAATTTCAAGACATATATATTTTTCTCATCTCTGAGATGGGGGTGTGTCTTACAATTATTGTTGCCTTGATATCTATCACTGTCATTGTCTACATATGAATGCATTTGGTTGTCATTCCTACATATCAATGCATTTTGGTTGGCATGGACTGGACAACTGAACTGAACTGAGTGTTCAATTCACAAACCATTAAGAACCACCTGAAGAAGAAATATGTGTCCTGGTTGTCTGAAACACATTCCACTGACACCTCTGGTAAGATCAAGAAAGTGGCAGCATCCAACCTGGCAGAATGGATATCAGCAGCGTGGATGAAAATCGCAGAGACAAGAGCTCTGTATCACCAGTGCTCTGGAAGGCAGAGAGTGATACGGCGTGGTCATAAAGGGATATGGAGGAGCTCGGCTGAAAAGTGATTCAGGAGAGTCAGACTCAGAAAGTGAGTCTAACCTTAGTTTGGGAAGACCTCAACCAACTGACTGTGCTTATCTGTTCCTTTTAATGTATGTACAAAAGTGACACACGAAGAATCTATGTCTAAACTAGTCTAAAAGAGTCCTTTTGATAAGTAGAAGTAAAAATTCTAAGCGCAAAAGCATTCTGTCCTAATTTACTTGGCAATATCTTCTTCCTTAGTGGTACATAAGATAACAATGTATCTTAGAAACCACAGCATTTTAGGTTCAATGCAATATGGTTGCACTTCTCTGTGAAGTTTTCTCTGACCAGCTCAGCAAGCTGACATAGGCTTTCAGTGCAGTCTGGGATTCCCTGTAGCACCTCACACAATTGTATTTAACTACTGCTATTGTTTGTTGGTTTGTCTTCCCCTCCAGACTGTTTGTTTTATTTACTAGTGCAGCCTTGGTGTCTGCCACTCTGTCTGATACACATTAGGGGTCAAGGAGTTGAATGAAGGAACACACGGCCGTTTACTGAGCAATCCCCTCGGTAACGTGCAGCAACAGGAAATCCCCACCTCCACCCACTGCATCGGCCAGGGTCCCAGACCTGAAGGAGCATCCTGTGGAGCAGGGACTCGGGCTCTGTCCTCAAGGAGTGTATGAGAAATGCCAGAGGGCTGGCGGGTGCAAAGGTCAAAGGGGCCAGGCTTACCACAGGAGACTACACATGACCTGGCCTTGGAGGACGTGGGTAGGTGAAGATGGGGGCCAAGTGGAAGGAGAAGTAGATTTCTTAGTCACCCGCCACTCAGAGCTGCCACTTCATTCCGTGCCACAGGAGGTTTGTGCAGTTTTGTCTGCTAAGGAGATGGGGCTATCACCCTTATACTGGGTTAATGGCCAAATGAACGCATTGGTGAAAGTGCCTGCTGAAAGGTCACAGGTTTCTTTTAAAACAGCTAGGCCAGTGGAGGACAGGGGCAGGAGTACGACCTACTCTTCACTGCATGCCCTCTTCTGTGCTTTTAGGATTTTATACCATAAACGTGTATTACCTTTAAGAAATCATTACCATTTCATTTTCAGCACACTCAAAGCACTTTCCCAAGATCGCCTTGAGGATCCATTTTTGTAAATACAGGGCTTGCGTGACGCTGACAAATGCCATCTGGACCAAAAAAGAATGACACGGAACTATTTTTTAAAAAATAAACGAGAGCAGAGAAGGAAGAAGTGGTGTCTCTAGACAGTGCAATGTATTCACTGTCCAGCTCCGAGAGCTTAGACTCAACTCTGCTATGAGGGGCCTTGACCAGTTCACCTTGGTCTTTCTCAGCCTTGCAACCTCACTGAGAAATTAAAGCACTGAACAAGATTCCCTTCCAACTGGAAACTTCTGAGTTCAGGAATCTATGACCCTCTTCTGTGGCTCATTATCTGGCTCTGATTGCAATTCCAAAATAAGGGATTCTAGAATTATTTGAAAATCTCTAGAATAAAAGTTGGGTCTCCCATGGCAACTCTGATGGATGAATAGATTCCAGTGTGTGTGTGTGTGTGTGTGTGTTTAAAGTCCTGTATCAACTTCCTCCCCAGCCAACACTCAGTTTAGAATATGAGCCATAGGAAAAGCTAAGAAAAGCTAAGAATGCTAGGTCAGCCTACTTCAGGTACATCTGAGCCTGTCCCTAGGGCTGTCATACCACATGTCAGCACTGTCCTTACCAGCCCGCCTCTGGAAGAGCCTCTCCAAAGCCTGTCATCATGGGACTGGGAAGGGAGACATACTCAGCCTTCCATGAGAACAAATCTCTTACTTACTTATAATCTCTTGTACTCCTAACTTCTTCATTCCCTATGGTGTTATAAGCACATCTACCCAGTTTTGTTATTGTTGTTTGTTTACATGTTGTTTGTTTTCACAGACCCAGTTGGCTGCTTTCTGGGCACGTCAACACAATATGGTCTGGGGGTTCTTTCATCGGTGCTCCTAGAACCCCCAGAAATCCCACAGATGTGCCTGGGGACAAGGGAGGGTAATCCATTCCTAATTCTTTAATCTTTATTTTCTAGCTAAAACTCTTAGAAAATAAGACTTCAAGAGGTAAACTGTGTCACTGAACTTTCTATTAATATGAGATCTTTAATGTGTCCCTCAATTGGTAAGGAATGAGAAAGCCACTTAGCCAACACACACCAAATTCTGTATGTTTTGATGTTTTTTTTTTTTTAATTATCTTTTTTTAAAGTAAATTCTACCCCTAACGTGGGCCTCAAACTCTCAACTCTGAGAACAAGAGTTGCATGCTCTACGGACTGAGCCAGCTAAGTGCCCATTTTGATGTTTTTCTTAGTCAGGGGAGGGGGTGTGTTCCTGGAAAACCCAGACCTTTAATAATCTGGCATTCCAAGTAAAACAATTTACCACTAACAGGATGCCTGCCATTAGGGCCCACAGAGCCTGGATTCAGCACGGCAGCTAAGCTTGGCTGCAAGCCCTTGATGAGGTTCTCTTTACCAGAGAGACACACCAAGTCACAGGGGAAGGCTCCAGCAGAGCCTTCGCAGATATCGAATGCCTGTAACTGATGACAAAGAGAATAAAGACAGCAGGTTTTAGTGAGTCAGGCAATTGATAAGAAAGCCACCAGCATATCCACATTTCCCACTGGTAATTCAAAAAGAGAGTTAGTGCTTCCTTCTAAAGGGCCACCCACCTCGCTGACAAAGCTAACCTCTAGAGCTACACATGCTCCACATCGATGCCAAGCAGGCTCCTTTTCAACATGCTGGATGAAGACGGGGGCCCTTGACTGTGACATAACATTAGATTAACAAACAAAGGAGAAAGAAAGAACGAGATAGGATTTCTCCCACAACAGCATCAATCATCAAATTCAACTCATTCTCCGGGCATTAAACAAAGAAGAAGAAAAAAAAAACCCAAGTAAGTTAATCACATGTTAGATGCTACCAAATTAACACAAAAAAGAGGCTCTGCAAGGATGCTGAAGTGGGACTGGCTCTGGGATTAATTCACACATACACACACAGGTGCCGGGAGAAAAAACACCTGGCTCGGATCCAGACCATGGGCTGGTGGTGGGCAGAGGGGGCTGCTGGCCTCTCTACCCGACTGGATCGGTTTGGAGTTAGTCACACCTCTCAACAGGGTTACCTGCCCTTCTCTGAGGTCCAAAGAGGAGACAAAATGAAAGAGTCGAGCCACCTGACAAAGGGGAAAAGAAAAAAAGCCATGGGCACCAAGCCTACAAAACCAGGTTGAAGGGCGCCATGCTGTCTTCACCTAGGACACTCGCTCACTCACTCACTTTCTCACTCACTCGCTCACTCGCTCACTCACTCCTTTCTTCCTTCCTCCATTCGCAGGGGATGCAGAGGGAGTGTTTACAAAGCTCCGTGTGAAGCCCCACAGAGGAACAAAGATGAATATGAAACACGATAAGCGATTCCTACTCCCAAGGAGCTCAGAGTCTAGCCCGGGGTATCTAGACACAAATGTACACAAGGCAGCAAATGACAAAGATGACACATTGTGGGGCTGACTCTCAGGGGAGGGAGAGGGCAGCTGGCTGACACCTGGTGGAGCTCGAACTTGAGTGAAGCCAGGGCTGCATCATCCGAAAGAAAGGGGAAGGATACTGTGGCCTGGCCATCTGAGTCAGGCCTGCACCCCGGCGATAGGGTTTCGGGGTCACCAGGAAGGACTCTCCACACACAGCTGATGTCCCTGCCCTCACATGTAGGAGTCCACCACTGAGTCCCAGCTGTGAAGCTTTGCTTTGTCCAAGCTTCCTCCTTGGAGACGCAAAGGTCCTGAGGGGAGGTTGATGTGGTAGAGGATCCCTCTTCCTGGGCGGGAAGTGGAGGGGACACGGGAGGGATGTTGCCAAAGGACAATGAGGGGGAGAAAGGACTAGGGTCGGAGGGGGAAGGGCATCCCAAGACCCATTTGTTCCACTGTTAGTGAGAAGTAGAGCTACAGTTATATTTGCAAATATGCCCACATTATCATAAATGATGAAGCTTTAAAGGAACTAGATCTTACAGTAACATGTATTTGTGATCCAAATTCCTTCAACCTAGTATGTACCACATCCTGCACTTAAGTGTTGCCCCAGCCTTGCCTCAGGGCAAAGAGGGAGCCTGCCCTGGTTCCATTTGCTGGCTGCCTTATGCATATTAACGCACCTTCTTCATTCTGAGGGACATTTGATATAAAATGGTCACAAGAGCAGGCAGACAACCTGAGAAGTATCCAGGGCTGTGACTGACTCTAAAATTCTCAGTGGCAGACAGTCATCTCTCAGGGACTCAGCCATGGGTTCTCGGGGACTGGTGATGTGACCCCAGCACATAATGGTCAGGAAGTGTCAGCCCAGCATGGGGGCAAGGGCGGGGGGGGGGTTTGGGGAAGGAGCCTGGGGGTGCTTGCAGTGATGCAGGGAATGCTGGACTGGGAACTAGAAAGTCTCACTGGGAACCCAGATTGGCATCTCCCAGCTGTGTGACCCTGGGTGCGCCCCTCAACATCCAGGTCTCAGTGTCCAGTCCTGTGAAGTAAGGGGGTGACAAAGATGGCATCTAAGGCTCCTGCCTGCTCTAACAACCCACAGGTTTGACATTCCTTCTCTCTTGGGGGAGGGCAGGTGCTGACAGTTGGAAGCTGACCCCAGGGACCCACTCACCTGGAGGCTGAAGAGGAGGAGGAAACAATGGTATGGAAAGTCGGGTGGAGAGCAATGAGGGACCTGAATTCGAGGGCTGGAGGGTGGCTTGCCCCGGGAGACCCAGCACAGGCAAGGCTGACTGGGACAAGAGCCCAGGTAGCACCAGATACTGTGCTCACACTACCACACCATAGAGAAAAGACGGGAAGAGAGTCTAGATCCACATGAGAGGGAAACTCAGCTTCCTCTCCAGAAGAGGCTGAATTGTAAATGGCTGCCCAATGCCAGCATCTGACGTTTCTTTTATTCTGCTCAACAGAATAATGATCAGCCTCAAGATCAAACCAACATACAGGAGAAGTGAATAATAGGCAACCTTTATTAAGCATTTAGTATGAGCTCTGCATTCTGCAAAGTCTTTAGGTACACTGTCTCATAAGTGTTTGGTGGCAGGCACCATGGTCATGCCCATTTTGCAGGTGAAGAAACTGAGACTCACAGAGATGAAGCAGTAAGTGTGGGAGCTGGAGTTTTTAATCTGGCTCTGCTTACCTCCAAGGCCCACCCGTGATGCTAACCATTGCTCTATTAGCTGACACAGCTAAAAATATGTACGACAGTTCTTCATTCCTTTAACATTGACTGAGCATCTGCTAGTAAGACATGAATTATAATGATCACAACAGAGTGCCAGAGGAGACCAAGAAGCAAGAGAACAGTTCCACCTGGAATCAGAAGAGGTTTCCGTGGAGAAGGTGGCATTTGACCTCGAAAGGTGGACAGGATTTCAAACAGGCGGCAACAGGGACAGATGAAGGACCAATAGGAGGAGAGGTAGGAAAGAGAAAGGTCTAGAAATAGCACACAGAGTTGCTATTTCTAGAGTAGGACAGAAGGTGGTGCTGTGAGTACAGTACAAGAGGAGCCAGAAAGGTAAGGAGAGACAAGACAAGGATGAAAAGCTGGGATCGGGGCTCAAACAGGAAGGGAGAGGAGAGGAGCAGTGACTACTTGCCTGGCTACTGCAATAGTCCAACCTGAAAGGACGGGGGTGCGGAAGAAAGCCTGGAGAAAGGGAAGGGATGTCAAATGGGCAGGACTTGAAGAGTAAGTGGGAAGAAGGAGGAGCATCAAAGATGACTGAAATCTGGAGCCTGAAGGCCTGAGAGGGTGGATAGTGATTTCGTTGTCATCAGACAAAGATGGGACACAAGAAGGGCAGATTCAGAGTTAGGGAAATGCTGACTAAAAGTATCAAGGAGACAAAGGGAGGAGAAGTTCAGCAGAGAATCAGAAATGCTGTACTTGAGCCTCCAGCAGAGAAGTCAATCTGAGAACCAGTGCATGAGGGGGATGGCTGAAGGTGAGGGAGAGGATGAGATGATCCTGGGAGGGAAAGGAGAATGAGGTGGGGTCCTGGAGAAATCCCACCCAACGCTGTGAGGAGGGGGGCGGCTCCGGGAGGAGGAATGAAGCGAGCAGGAGAGACAAGTCAGGGAGGCGGAGATGACCAAGAAGTGCCACATCACCACAGCCAAGAAGCAGCTCTTCCTGCTCACAGGTGATCTCAAAAATGCTTTCTCAGACTTCCTCTCAGAGACCAGGTAAGCAGGCAGGCTTCTCTCTTCCCACTTAGACATCCGGCTACATATCACCTCCACAGGGAAACTTGGAACAGAGAGGAGGCGAGAGACATCTGCGTGAGTTCCCAGCCCTTCCTCCTCAGCAGACTGGCGGCTCTGCATCTTCTGTGTGTTGTCCTCTCCCTAACCATCTACCAGGTGCGGCGAGGTGAGGCAGCAGTCCTGGGAGAAACACAGGAGAAGAGGAATCCAGGAAGATGGACTGTTGAGTGACGAAGGCCAACATGGTAGACCCGCTCTGGCGGGAAGTCTTGAGTGGTTCTGCTTCGACAAGTTGCGGAAAGCTCAGCTGGGATGCAAGTCACTTTGTGTGGGAGACCCAGAGGGTAGGCGATACTTCCAAACTTTTTCAGCCATTGTCCATAACAGTTTAGATAAATCTTGGTGTTTAAAACCGGTTGCAGTGGTGAATTCTAAATATTAATTTTATGTCACATGGTCCTTGGCTAAAACAGAAGAAAGAAGGCTAACTTGATGTAACCCTAGCACAATGGCTCGGGAATGTTCCTCAGCTCCAAGAGTGTGACAGTGAAGTGAGACTCAGGGACCTGAAGGGGACAGCAGTCTTTTCTTGTTCCTTGGAAATACCTTCTGAGCGGGAGCCCAGATGGGGAAGTTTTATAAAAGGGAAATCAATACCTGCCCTCTGATTCATTGTAAACAGGTAGTTTACAACTAATTAGTATATAATAGGTAGCTAGGGAAAAAAACCCAAAGGCAAGAGGAAACAACTCCAGTCTGTCCAGAAGCCCCAAGTCACCAGTCTTATGAGCTTCTGGGAGTGAGCTTCTGGTTCCAAAAATAAAGTTTCATGAAGGTTTAAAAGCAGTATTTTTTTCAAGCAAGAGGTTTAGATAAAGCAGTGATGGATAAAAGAGAAGGATAATAGGGAGAGGACTTTTTAAAAAAAAAAAACTATGCTGAACTGTTTCGTAGAGTTTTATTTTTAAGGCAAAATTGAGTGGGAATTTAAAAAATGAGTGGGAAAACACTACAATTTGTCTTTCTGTGGCTCGTGCCCAGCTGTTCAGATGCTAGGGCTGTAACCAAGACCTGGCTATCCCCTGGGCTGCTGACTGTGCGGGCAAATTGGGGAAATGGAGTCATGGTGTGAAAGTGGGGCTGGACCAGGGGAGACGTTGGAGAAATGAGAGCAATACCATGGGTGATGTTATAAGCTGAGTTTCCATCTCCCTATTTTGCTGGTGAACCTCATATACAGAGGCCCCAGACTGCTGAGTGGGTAAGGGAGGGGTCCTGTCAAAGCCAGGGCACTGCAGGTAGAGGGGTGAAAACAAGGCAAAGAGAACCCAAGAGGTTTCAGAGACGGCTTGGGGCAGTGCTGCCCAAGAGAACTTTCTGTGACGTCAGAAACGTTCTGTGTCCATGCCAGCCACCTGCTACCATGGCTGCCGAGGACTAGGAATGCGACTAGTATGACTGAGGAACTGCATTTTAAATGCACTTGCTTCTAATTAATTCAAATGTAAAAAGCCGCTTGGGTAGAGCAGGACTAGAGAATCAAAAAAGTTTATTCTTCAGATCAGTCAGCAAGGTTTGATGAGTAGCTATGTGTGCAGAACACTGAACAAGTAGGCACCGTTTGGTTCTTTATTCTGGGTTGTTGTTTTTTTTTCTAAGCAAGAAACAAAGGAAAAGAATCTAGAGCCCTTCATCTCCAGAAGCTAACAATATAATAGGAAATACCAGATTCTAGGGAGAAAAGCCCACACACAATCTGGGGCAGAAGAATCCCGAATCCACAGAACGTCAGCAGGACCCGGGGCAGTGTTTTAACCAGCTGACTTTGCCAATGGTATGGGTACCAGTGGAACTGTTCTAGGGATAGGATCTCTAGGAGGAGCAAAACCACATTATTTTTCAAGTTATGAGACAAATAAAAAGCAAGGTTGGTTTACCAGGTCTAAGAAGCGGGCAGGTAGAAGAAACCTATTATGTGCTTCCAAGTTCAAGAACCACAGGGTGGCCTTGGACACTTCACCGTTTTCCAACTTCTGATCAATTGGTTTTCTTACCATGGTTTCTCTTGTGTGTGAGGTTGTGTTTTGCCAGTTCTAGAGTATTATTTTTAAGAAGAGAGAGAGATTTCCAGTTCTAGTCTTAAAAAAAAAAAGTGGGGCTCAATTTTCCCTCTGGCTGGAATTACCAGCTAGGAAACACCCCACACCTAGGCTCAGAGCCAACTCAGAGACAAGGGACGTTTAGACAGATGGTCCCACAGAAGGGTGTCCTCAGGGAGGAGACAGAGCAGTTTTCATAGAAAGAAAAGATGCATCCACACTTCCAGAGAGAGGGATGAGACCCTGGGGAAAACTAGGAGTGGGAGGGGGTTAGTGGGCCTGGGGAGGACTTTCCCATGTGTAATTGTGTTGTTTCTGTTTTTCCAGTTCTAAGATAAAATATGTTAACATTAATAACAGCTTACATTGGTACAATATAGTGTACAAAGTTTCTTCACTCTTCCTGATGATGCAAAAACCCTGCAAACATTCTTTTTTTTTTTTTTTTTTTTTAGGGACACGGCTCAGGGCTCAGCATTACAAGAAAAAAAAGGGGATTAACTCAAAGTGTGGCCACATTATGTTGTACACCTGAAACTAATGTAATCTTACATGTCGATTATACTTCAATTAGAAAAAAAGGAAAGAAACAAAAGTATAACCAAAAGATCTTTTAAGTTCCATACTTCCCCTCTGGGGAGCCTTCAAAAGATGGAAAAAAGAGCAGAAGATAGGGGAGGAGTGAGCCCTCATCCAGGCACCTGACCCCTAATCTGTCTGAAGTAAGAGTCTTCCAGTTACCTCACACTCTCTTGTGTGTCCATTTGGCCAAACACAGTAGATATTTAGCGAACGGATTTGTGAGTTGAGGGTGTTTTCCGGGAGGACAGAGGCAGGGCCCAAGAGTTGTTAAATGGAGCCACGAGTAGGGTGACCCTAAGTCCCGGTTTGCTTGGAACAGGCCTCATGTATACCTATTCCTGGTGTAATTATTCCAGCACCCATTTCCCTCTCAGATGTGACCTGGTTTGGACATTAACGTATATGGTCACCCTAGTCATAGGTGACTTGGCAGGCTGTCTTTTTTTTCCCCCCCACAAAATTGCTCTGACTATCCCCCGAGGGGAATCCCAAGGTTGTTCAGGGCTCAGCTGGGTGCAGGGCACTGTGCTAGGCTCTTTGGAGCCTTACAAAGAGGGAGAGGAATTTGTCTTCCCACCATAATATGTCCCAACTGGCATGAAGTTTTAAGGAAATGAAACACACATACCTCACTTTCTCATTTTCAACATTAACACGTCTAGGAAGCTAATTCTGCATCCCAGGGATGTTCAAATGAAGTGCTCTAACCCTAATCACCTGTGCGCTTCTGGTTCTGGAAGGGGCCTCAGGCAGTGACCTGTACAGAGCTGGCTGTTTAAAAATTATCTGGGGAACTTGTTAAAAATAGAGATTGGGCCTACTGCCTGAGATTCTGAATCAGCACATCGGAGAATCTATTAAAAAATGAAAACAAAGCTTCCCAGGTGGTTTGGACATGAAAGCCAGATTTGGACTCACTGGTGAGTCATCATCCTTTGACCCCTGCCTGGAGTGATCCATTGTTGCTGTGGAAACCATGGATTTACCCCTCAGCCAGATTGGATTTTACTTCTTCTTCTTAAGTACACATCTGTTTGAAAAATAGAGGGCATTATTTTTGGAAGAGAAGATGTGTTTTCTCTCTCAAGATATTTATATTTAGAGAGGAAAAGCAAAGCCCCCAAAAGGCAGAAAACTTTCCCATTTGAAAACAAATTCAACAGGAAACGGGAATCCCTCACTATGGTAGCACAACTAGAAAGAACTAATGAGCAGTTATTTCCTGAGGCAAGTTTCAGACTGTCTGGAGCTTCTTCAGCGTTTAGGTGTTGTAAGGTGCCTGGCGAGAGGCCTGGGCTCATGGGCTTCCCCGGGTGGTCTGAGGGGCTGGCAGGGGTTGGCCAAGATGGTATCAAGACTCTGGAGGCTCCAGCTTGAGGCAGACCTGGAAAAGGACAGCCCTACAGAATTACACAGAATATCGTATCAGAATAAAATAAACACACATGCTGCCGTATGGCCAGGAGACCCATCCTGAGCCACGCTGATAAATACATCACATTTACGCTCTGTGACTGAGCAGAGCAAAGAGCAATAACCCATCTTCCTTCAGGCTTCAGAAGCAGAAGAGATAGGGTAGAGAGAGAGGCCAAGAGAAGGTTTCTGTAGCTTTGTGTTGCAAAGTTGGCCTGATGAATTAAGAATTTAGCGAATCTGAGTTCTCTTATCTTTCAGCTTAAAAATAAAAGCACAAAATGGTTACATCTCAAACAGAAGGATCTCGGCATTCACTGCTCTTTGTAAATCCTGATACATCTCCTTGGGATACCAAAACGGAATGTCCCCTCCAAAGATACTCACTGGGATCCATCACCTTGCCAGCAGCTATTGGAGGGGGGACACCTCACTACAGTTCTGTGTTATAGAAGGAGCTGGTCCTTCTCTGAATAGGAATCATTCCCTTTGGGTTTCCTTCTCTCTCTCTCAGCCTTTGTCTGCAGAACTCCTTGACTTCAGGTGGATGGTACTTTTCAAACAAACGCTCAGCCCCAAGGGGTAAGTCTTTCTTCCAGAAATGCTCCTAATGTGCTTCTCTTGGTTCAGGGCACAGAAAACCAGGCTCGGTCCCCTGACCCAGCTGCCTGTTGACACGCTCCATCCAACCATCCACTCAGAGCCCATGGAGCACCAAGGTCGGTATCAAACGTCCTCTTCCAAGGCCTTTCACAACTCTGCCCCTCCTTGCCTAAAACCCTCAGTCACCACCTAGGACATACAGCTTCCCTTCGCTCATACAACTCACCTCCCAGCAAGTGTGTCTCCCCAAACATTAGTATAACTGTCTCTCCTCCACCCCCAGCTGAAGGTAGACCCCTCCTCCACATTTGGACTGGGGGTAAAGACTGTCACCAGGAAACACAAGGCAATCTGCTGGATTTCCTCTGGGGGAAGTGTCTACCAATGTAATTTTTCAGGGCTGAGCCCACAATGAGAAACTGATACAACGACAAGGAGAAGGTGACGTGAGAAGAAGCTAGGAAGGACCACAGAGGACATGAAGGGGGCCGGATGGAAAGAGAAGGAAGAGAGGTCTACATCCCAATGTCCCAAGCGACCAGTGTTTACCTCAAACGTCTTCCAGCTCTAGCTGCTGCTACTACACACATCCTCCTCCTCCATGTCTGAACACTCACCTCCTCTGGGACCCAGGGCTCCTCCCCCTGGGTCTGCTGGGCCATGTGTGCATAGAGCCACCCACTCACTCAGGTCGTCTTCCCACTTGGCTATATTTTGAGTTTAGGGGTCTCTCCCAGTGACCCTGGGAAACAGCAGAGAAGAGCTCACTCCCTCCCTTTTCGTTTCCTCTTTCCCCCAGGCTTAAGCTCCAAGTAATTCAGAGGTCTTAATCTGGGACCCATCATGAGTTTCAGGAGCTCGGGGAACCTCTTAATATTGCACACATCATTTGTGTGTGTGAGCGTGTGTGTGTGTGTGTGCGTGTGCACAATCTTCTGGGGGTAAGATTCACCAATTTTTCCATCAGATTTTCAAAGGGACCCCCAAAAGATGAGGAACCACTGATGGGTCCTATGCCTGTCCTATGCGAGTTGCGTGGGTGATGAGCAGGGTGGGAGGGCGGGTTGGAGGGGTGGAGATGCTCACGCGGCTGTGGTGCTCAGGCTACCCCCCTTCCCCCCACTGGCGCACGCGCGCGCGCACACACACACACACACACACACACACACACAGTACCTTGGAAGCAGCCATCACTGCAGCCGTGGCTGCCACGTTCAAGCCCCGCTTCCCGAAGTGCACAAGGGCATCGTAACTTCGGTCTTTTGCTTGGACCAGGCAATCATCGATTTCCTGTTGAAGGATAAACAGAGGCACACTGAGTTGGAAGGTTCAAATAAAGCTCTGTTCTTTCCTCCCTTCTGAGCACTGGGCTTGGCAGCTTGCCCAATCACGGATTCTCGCTGGGACTGAAAAGTCATAGGCACTGTGGGGTGTGTGTTTGCGGGGAGGGTAGACAGGAGGAGGGAGGGAAACGGAAGAGATACAGGGAAGTGAATGAGGGATTTCAAAAAAACAGCAACTTACTGATCCAGGAAGGTTTTCTTCGAGCAATACCCTAGGATTGTTCCTAAAGTCCTCTAACCTTCCAGGAAGGCGCCAGGGGTCCTGGATGTGGATGATCCTGCCATTCTACACACAGCCACTCTCTAAGACACTGAAGGAACTGAAGGTGGAGAGAATACCAGGAATCCAGCATCTAACCTCAGACCTGCCACTAACTGGCTGTCAGGCCTCAGCAAGTGTTTGGCCTTCAGAAAAATGAGGACAGTGACAATACCTAACTCGTGGAGCCCAGTGAGGATTACATGAGACCATTCCAGAAAAGCATCTAGCACAGTGGCTGGTTTCAATAAGTGAGAACCACTGTCATCTTCCTATCTCAAGGGGGTCAGGCCCTGGCAGCTCTGAAATTCTACTATTCTGTAGCTATTTCATACTATATCCAAATCCCTCCCACGTAGGTATCAAGGGGAGAGATGAGGACACAGAAAGAGATAGTGCTATTTTTGTTGATAAGTGAGATCATTTTACAGATAATGAAATAAAAGCAGAAATGAGAAGTCATTCAACAATATCCCCAGGGTCAGCGGGGAGGTTGGAAAGGGGATTGAAGTCTCTTTCCTTCAGGGACCAAAAGAGTGGTTTACTTCAAATTTGCATCAACTCTGGCTTATTCTTTTTGTTTGGGTTGGGTTGGGTTGTTTTGTTGTCACTGTTTTAAGAACAGCTGTTTTGTACATCACAGTAGCTCATTTCAGAGTTCAGTAATACAATGACACTTGGCCTTGATCTCATTTGAAGTTCAGTACATCAGTGCATTTCCTTTGCTTTGAGGTATCAAGTGAGACGGTCAACCCCTGTGCATTCCTTGTTTAAGACTTCCCCAGGAATTCACCACACTAAGTTTTCACTGTGACCCCTGACTGACTCTGGTAGGGATTCTTGGCAGCTCGAAAGAGTCAGTCACCTTCACTTCAACGGAAATGACATTGGTGGCTTCAGGGTAAGCCCAGCGTCTGGGGAAAGGGAAGTGCCAAGAGTAGGTATTTGACAACCAGGTCAAGAGAGAGATCCCATTCCTCAAAATCCACCCTTCTGAGATAGGCAGTGCTGTATCCTAGTTCCTAAAAAGGTTCTCAGAAATGTCTATAGTAGTCTGCTCATCCAATTAATATGTTCCCCTAAAACCTCCCCCAAGAAGTCCAAAGTACTCAACTTTCAGAAACAATAGAAATTTACATATAAAGCCATCTACAAGTGCTCCTATTTTATGTTAAAAATCATATCCCAATCAGTTTAGAAGATCATGTAATATAATTAATGAATTATACAATATTGGACCCAATAATCATGCTCTTGGCAATTTATTCTAAGACAGTAAGTCAAAAGAAGAAATTAATCTCTATGTACTGTGGTGTTCATGAATCTTTATGAAGATCAAGTACAAATGGGTTATGTGCAAACATGTTTAAGATCTCAGAATTTAAATATTGTATCTATATTAAGTGTTTCTGACATGTTTTGGTATTTGGGGGGGCTTTTTTGGTACACTTAGAATTTTTTTTTTTTTTTTAAAGATTTTATTTATTTGACAGAGAGAGAGATAGCAAGAGCAGGAACACAAGCAGGGGGAGTGGGAGAGGGAGAAGCAGGCTTCCCGCCGAGCAGGGAGCCTGATGTGGGACTCGATCCCAGGATCCTGGGATCATGACCTGAGCCGAAGGCAGACGCTTAACAACTGAGCCACCCAGGCGCCCCGGTACACTTAGAATTTTATTTTAAGAAAGACTTATAGACTGTTATGCATAAAAAAGTTATCAAAGCAAACTAGTAAGACGAGGTAATGCATTTATTATTGTATGAAAACTTAAAAAAAAAAAAAACAATCCAGTGAAAGCAAATCCAGCAAATTAAGTTCAGCAGAGATGTTAAGCAAAAAATCATTTTACAGACAGTGCCATTATCTTATAAGTAGCTCGAATTAAATTTCTTTTGAAGAGATGTAAGTTGTAATTCTTACTTGAGTTCTTAATTATTGCTGACTCTTTCCTGTAATTTTTTCCCTATCTTGTTTTTCCCATCTCTGGCATTAGACAAGTCTATATTTTCCTTGCAAAGATGTTTGTGAAGTAGTTCGAAGCAAAATAAATATAAAAGGTAAATAGCCATGAAACAAATTTTATGACTGCTATCATTAGTACTTACCAACTGATAATTACCAAAATAGCAGGGATTCCATTGGTAGGCATATATTTATCACTGAACAATAAAGCAAACACTGTACAAGAAATTTCTTATCTTCCAGTGTCTGTTGGTAGCTATCTGGGCACTAGTTCAAGTCATTTAATCTCTTTATGCTTCCGTTTTCCTATGGTATGTTTTAAAAGTATTTTTTACTAGTCTACGTAAAAATCACATCTATAAAAGGACAGGAGCTGAGCATGTTGAAAGGAAGGAAATTCAGTTTGGGGAGTTGAATTATGAGTGAATCTTTTGTTGTCTTTTGTTTCAATTTATGGAAGTGGTTTTCAACAAGCAATGATACATAACATCTTTTTGAGGATTTCACCATGATTTCTAAACATGTCAGAAAAATACATTAAAAAAAAGATTAGAAGGAACAAATTGTTAGAGGCAAATAGACACTCTAGGGTCTCCTACAATAAAACACTCTGTCCATTTTACTGATCGCTTTTTAAATTTTTTACTTGCTGGAAGGAGTGAAAGGCTGAGCAGCATAAATTACCTTTTCTTTTGAAGACAGCGTGGGATGTACAAACTTCCTGTATAGGAGGCTGGAGCCTTTTGTGTAGGGAGATAGCAGCCAGGCTACAAATGCTATTTTTAGTTCATAATAGAATGGAAACCTGGAGAGAGATGAGAAAATACACGTTCGGTTAGGTTCTCAGCAACACGGCCCTGAGACCCTGCAGCGCAGACACCCCTCCTGCCCGCACCTAGCTGCAGGCCCCCGGTGAAGTGTAAACACAGAGCAAAAGCCCAAGGCCTCCTTTTTTTTTTTTTTTTCCCTTTTTCTAAGATTTTGTTTTTTATTATTATTTTTTATTTTTTTTAAGATTTTTATTTATTTATTTATTTGAGAGAGAGCACAAGAGGGGGTAGGGTCAGAGGGAGAAGCAGGCTCCCCGCTGAGCAGGGAGCCCGATGCGGGACTCGATCCCAGGACTCCAGGATCATGACCTGAGCCGGAGGCAGACGCTTAACCAACTGAGCCACCCAGCTGCCCTAAGATTTTATTTTTTAAAGCAATCTTTACACCCAACATGCGGCTCAAACTCACAACCCCGAGATCAAGAGTCACAGGCTCTACTGACTGAGCCAGCCAGCAACCGTGCCCCCTCGCCCTCGCCCCCGCAACCAAGGCTTCTTTTGAAAGCAGGTTCTTGTCTTCTCTTTTTGTCAGAGCAAGCCAGGGATCCAGCTTCTCTCCAGCAATCACCCTATGGCCATGCCTGGCACCCCTGGGGCTTCCTGCAGGGTTCCACTTGTTGAGGTTGGAGCCGGGGCTCCAGCCACAGCCTGCAGGTTCAGAAGGCCATGGCCTTCTGTGCCCTACACCTAGTCACTCACTCTTCACCAGTGGCCAAGAAGGCACAAACCCCTGGAGGATTTAGAATAGGGAGGAACTGACAGAGAATCTCCAGACTGAGAATAAAAAGCCTCCCCTTCTTGGCTGTCTTTTCGGTCCCAAAAGAGGCAGGGACAGGAGCCCAACTCTTGCCAGCAAAGAGGATGCTACTCACCCTAATCAATTCTATGGCAGGTGAACAGAACTTGATCTTTTTGGTGCCAAGAGAAGAGTTCAGGGTGCAGGTAACCTACAATTCTGGAGTCAGAAGTCCTATGTACTATTCATTTATTCATCATGTAAACACTTACCAGCACCAACACGTGTCAGCTTGTGCTGAGCCCTGAGGACACAATGGTGAATAAAGAAGACCTGATCCCTGCTCTCTTGGAGCTTTCAGTATAGTGGGAAACAGGTAAGAGTGTCTTGCATCCTTAGAACTGATGGTCCAAGCAGGAAAACAGAGATTGATCAAATAATCACAAATGACATAGAACAGCAACCTGAGACAAGTGTCATAATGGGCCTCTGCCAGCCCACGTGGTGCCTTTGTATGTGTAAGAAAAAGCCAGCCCCTTCACCTGGACGCAGTCCTGCGAGCGTGGGACTAGTGAACGGGGCTTCATTTGAATTTCAGCCCCACCTCCCACCTTGGCCAGATATCTTGTGCTATGTACAACCTGTGCAATGGTATTTGGCTGTCCTGCTGTGTACTAATGCCATGTTTTTTATTTTCTTTATTCTGATGCTTTGGCATCATGGGACTTTCCTGACTCTGGAGAGACTGCCCCTCCCTGGGTTAGCCAATTCCTAAAGATAGGAAACAACGAGCCCACAAGCAAGCCTTTCATATGCAAACCAACCAATCCAGAGCCCATACCCCAAACACCTCCTTTATGAGCTCTCACACTCTGGGCCACTCTCCAGTTGCTCTAATCACCCCAGGGCCAGGTACCGGCCACCAAGCAACAGCCCCAACACCCCAGAGCCCACTGAAATTATTCAGACTAGCTGATCCCAAACATATTTATCCTGCCTTGCCCGTTCCTTCCGTGGAAACCACCATAAAGGTTCTTGCCCACACTTCCTACCTCTGCCTCTTGACTGACCTGCTGTGCCTCCTGTTTCTAGGGATCTGTGAGTTTAACAAACTTCTTCCCTCAAGACAGCCATTTCTGAGTCTATGTGTCTTACCATACCTGATTAAAACAAATCGCGGGTACCCTTAAAACATGATGCTCTGAGGGAAAAGCACACCTGTGCTAGTCTGAAGACTCAGAAAAGTAAATTCCTCCCACTCACCCTCTCTCCCCCCATAACGCAGCTGAAAATAAAGAGCGATTTCTGGCAAGTCAGTTCAGAGCCTTCAACTCTCACACAGACCCCCAAATCAGCAGCTCCACCCACTCTGCTTTCCTCATCGAGGTCCCGGGTCCGCTGCCTTCTGCCTCTGGCAGGCTCTTCCCGAATATTCCCTCAGCAACTTCAGGACACTGTCATGTCAAGACTGTTTAATTTTCACAGCCACCCCAGAGAAGAGGCTGAAGGAACAGAGGCATGATTCTCCTACACTGGAACCCTCCAGTGATCAATAATGAAGGAAATTTTGTCTTGAAAACTATTTACCAACCCCAGGGGGAAAGCAAATGAATCTAGCAAGCTCAGGCATCAATACAAGATACACACATAATCCCAAGGGATCTATCACACAGCACCACTTTTATTGCTTATGTAAAAGATGTTTTTTTTGTTTTTTTTCTTAAGATTTTATTTATTTGAGAGAGAGAGAATGAGAGACAGAGAACATGAGAGGGAGGAGGGTCAGAGGGAGAAGCAGACTCCCTGCTGAGCAGGGAGCCCGATGTGGGACTCGATCCGGACTCCAGGATCATGACCTGAGCCGAAGGCAGTCGCTCAACCAACTGAGCCACCCAGGCACCCAAAAGATGTTTTTTTAATAGGTAATACATGCATAACATTTTAAAAATTCAGATATCCAAAAGAGTATACAACAAAGAGTCTTCTTCCCATCCCAGACCTTTAGTCCCTTTTCCAAAAGCAAAAACATCAGTAGTAGACTTCAGACACCTAAGATATACAATCAAGTGGGTATATAGGATTCCTTTAGCAACCCCCAAACACACACAGTAATATTCTATAATCCCTTTCCCCACACCACACTTCCCCCACCACACACACACACACACACACACATACACACACACACACCAGTATACTTGGGGGGATGATCTCAAACTGTCCCTGGAATCATCACCCCAGGACCAGGCCCTTGTCAGGTATCGTAAGGGTCTCCCAGTTGAGCCACTCAGACCCTGTACTTCCCAGAGGCCTTAGGCTCGCTTGGTTCTACCAATGCTATCACTACCAATCAAGTCACCTTCCACCTGACCTACCGCTGCCCCAGCCTTCACCCAAGAAGTGGAGAAGAACCCTGCTCATTCCTTGATGATAAGCCCTTGAACTGTCCTGACCTCTAGGATGTATTAGCCTCCCCCAGGTAGAGGTGCACAGCCCCAGGGTGCATGGGGGAGGTGCAGGCTCCCACCCTTCTGATGTTATGCCTTCACACTCCCTAGGGGTAACTGTTTCCTAAGAGGTTTGGACACGTGATGAAATTGTCAAAACACATGCAATTAATGTGTGCAGAAAATTTCTGGAAGAAAACACAAGTAATTTTTAACAGTCATATCCCTGGGGAGAGGAGAGAGAATGAAGGCCTGGGGGAGGAGGGCCTTACTTTTTAGTGTATTGTTTCAATTTCATTTTGCCACATGATATAGTGTTTTGTAAATATTAAAAAACTAAGTGAAATTGCCTATGGATATTGTGGACAAGACACCATCCTGTCTCCTGTGACCATATATGAATGCTGTTTATATTCAATAGAAAGTTTTAAAAAAGTTAACTATGAAGTGAAAACTGCCCTAGGGGAGTGGAGGAAAGAGGGCAGTGGGGATGAGTGAGGAGTGAGGAGGGAGGGAATATAAAGGGGAGGGGCAATCTCCAATCCTGGAAGTGAACCAAAGTTAAAGATGCTTCCCAGGAAGCCAGAAGGTGCTTCCAGGAATAACAGAAGCTTCAGTCTCTCTCTCAATCTCTCAATTTCTCTCTCTCTCTCATTATAAACAGAGTGCAGAGCTGCCAAGCTGGTGTCCGTGTCCCTGGAAGGAGGGGAATAGGGTTCTGTCTGTCTGATCAGCCTGTTCTGTGCCATTCCCAGAGCAAGAGGGAGGAAGGAGTGGGAAGACTCTGCCCGAAGACAACTTTGACCTGTAATACCTGCAGGCTTGCGGGGAAAGAGAAAGGAGGCTGAGGGCATGACCAGACTGTGGGCTAAACCAGGCAGGGAAGGTTCCCAACCTCTTCCTTCCAGAAGATGGACAAGACCCTCACTTCCCATACATAAACCCGCTGGACAGCTCCCACTAAGATGGGCCAGATGAGGCCTCCACGTGGATCAGGAAGAGGGGGATTGCACCCAAACACCAGGTATCAGAGGCCCTCCGGTGGTGGGCAGAATTTTGGTCCCATGACCTTCTCATCCTGATGTTACTCCCACAAATATGTTCCCTTCACATGGCAAAGGGGATTCTGAAGATGTAATTGAGATTATTAATCAGCTGACTTTAAAATAGGGAAATTATATTGGATTATTGGGAGTAGGCCTAATCTAATAACATGATCCTTTAAAAGCAGAAGCAGAGCTCTTTCTCTGGCTGGTAGCAGAAGGCAGAGATCTGAAGCATGAGAAGGATCTGACATGCCATTGTTGGCTTGAAGCTGAAGCAGGGGGCGCATGTCAAGGAAATGGGGACCTCAGTCTTACAGCCACAAGGAACTGAATTCTGCCTATTATCCAAATAAGCCTGAAGTGGCATCTCCCCCAGAGTCTCCAGATAAGAACCCAGGCTGGCCAACACCCTGATTTTGGCCTCGTGGGTCCCTGAGCAGAGGACTCAGTTGATTCTACCAGGACTTCTGACTCACGGAAACTAAAATAATACATTTCTGTTGTTTTAAAGCTCCTAAATTTGTGACAATTTGTTACGGCAGCAATGGAAAGCTCATACACTTCCCCAAAATCAAAATCAAATCAACTCCAGAAATAGCTGATAAGCATTTATTAAGTATGAAACTCGAAAGTTCCAGGGCCATGAGTAAAAACATACTCCAGCTACCAGGGAGGGCGCATCCATTATTAGACCAGATTTCCACTTAGCCAAAAGCAGTGAGACAGAAATGCCGATATCCCTGGGAAAGAGCTCGTAAGACTAACACTATTCCCCCATGATATTCACGAGGAGGGATGGGGGTACAGCAAGAGGCCACCCAGCACCACACACAGGACACTGTTCAGAGGGAAGACTGGAGGACATGAGGACCAGCCATGATGTTTAACTGACGACATAGTCCTCACTGGGCCTGGCCTGTTTTCCTCATCAACGTGGGGAGCAGGAACCTCCCCAACGCAGCTCTGCACAATATGGGGTCTGACTCCTAGTACCAGCCCCTGCGGCCTGGGGAAGACAAAGGATGGCTCAACAGAGTTCCTTCTCTACTCCTGGAGACTCCTGGAGACTCAGCCCCATCCTGAGTCTGTTGTTTGTCTGGGTGCATGGCACCAACATATTAAATTAGGTAATCCACATTTCTTCCCTAGAGCTTGAGGCCACAATAGCTGAGACATCTATTTCCCAGTGGAGATGAAAGCCAGCCTCCTTTGGGGGGAAAACTACATATTAAGGGCATTAAAACCATTGATCCAAAACCGGATTCACAGAAGTGGTATTCAGGTCTCATCCCTGGCCTATGACATTCTGGAGGTTAAGTTCATACTGATCCTCTTTGGGTAAGGGCTTTCTCCAAAATGGAAATATTTTTATTATTCTCTCTGATGATAACTGATCACGGTAAAACATTCATACAACACAGCAAATACAAAACCAACCCCATGATTCCAACTTGCAGAAATAACTCTGGTTAACGGATGGGTATCTCCAAACTACTTTTAGTATACATTCACATGTGTACAGGGAAACTCAGGCCCTTTGAATAGAAACAAGATGCTATATATTATTCACAGCCTCTTTCACCTTAAAAGATGCAATATATCAATACATGGACCTAGCTTATAATTTTTTACTTGCTCCATTGCTATAATAGTGGCATTGTTTATAAGGAAAAAATTTTTCCATCAAAAGGGGATTGATTAAATAAATTATGGTCCATCTATACCATGAAATTCCATGTGGCCATGTAAAAAAAATAGGTAGATCTACTTATGCTTACATGAAAGTATTTTAAAAATAAATCTAATAAACAAAATGAGAACTGTTATGTATACTATAATGCCATCATTTAAAAAAAGAAAAAATATGTGTATATGTATGTATGTATATATACACATAAATATGTTAAAAGTATATACAATTGTGAATAGGAGTTACGGTGAGAGTGAATGGTGTTTGAGAGAAACCCACTTTTATTAGTTAAAGGGCAACTTGTGTGTACTGTTTCTTTCCTTTTTTTTTTTTTTATATATGAATACTTCCTTGCCAACTACATTAATTGAGGAACTGTATTTATTTTGTCCATCATTATATCATTATATTATAAGAACAATACCTGCTCTTATAAGGTCATTGAACAAATATTTACTTGAAGAGCAACTTTATAAATTAATTTATTAAAACTATCCCAGTTAACATCCCTGCACTTGCTTCTCTGTTCTGAAGTAAGGTTGAAAGTGCTTCTAGACCTTTCCCACCTCTCCACTGATACTAGGCAACATCTTCCCTTGAAAAGTCCCAAGTCCTGGAGTACTTACCAACAAAGGAAGATGTCGGTGAATGTCTCTGCTGTGGTGAAAAGTGCAAATATAATCCAGTACATCATCCATTTGACCTGTTGAAAGAGAAAGCAACACACTAGTAGAAAAGGTCAAGGATAAATGGCTGGCTGCCCAACATCAAGTACAAGAAGCTCAGATAGTGGATGCCGAGGCATGTCCAGGCAGTGTATACTGCATTTCCCCTTCTCCCTGTCCTTCCACAGCTTGTTTCCAGTTCCACTCCAGACGTTGGGGCTGGAGGCAAACAGGCTGTTTCCACAAATAACCCAGGCTCAAGGTCAAAGTAGATCCTGGGTGACTATCTGTAGCCTTCACGTGAGCCAGGGAGACCAGCAGACCAGGAGAGACTCAGGATTTAGTTAGGTCATTTTACCAAGACTAACACCAGGTTAGTAAACTCTCTAGGCCTTAACAGAGATATACTTTGGAATGAACTTTAATCAGACCAGACTTTCTGGAATGGAATGGTGGTCACTTAGGAATGCTTTCCTGTGAAAAAGTCTCACATCCCCTCACAGAAACTAGATCTTTTTTTTTTTTTAATCTCTCCCATGTGACCAACCTTTTCCATTTCAACCGCCTCTCTCCCCCAGTAGAGGCCTTGGACCCCTGTCTCTCGAACTACTGTAAGTCTTCTTTTTTTTTTTTTTTAAAGATTTTTAAAATTTTATTTCAGAGAGAGAGAATGAGAGAGAGAGAGCACGAGACAGGGGGAGTGGGAGAGGGAGAAGCAGACTCCCCGCTGAGCAGGGAGCCCCATGTGGGGCTCGATCCCAGGACCCTGGGATCATGACCTGAGCTGAAGGCGGACGCTTAATGACGCCACCCAGGCGTCCCTACTGTAAGTCTTCTAACTGCTTCCTTGTCTCCTGACTTCCCCCTCACCAACTCATCTTATAAACCACCCCTTTGCTCATCTCCCCAAACCAAGAACTTATCAAACTACTCCCTGATTTAAAATCTTCCAGCCTGCAGAATAAAGTCCAAATTCCTTAGCCTGCTCCTTCTAGTTTCTGGTGATGGTGGAGTAAGGCATTTGACTAACCTTCCCACCAACAACAATAACACACTCTGAACAAAACATTTAAAAACAACGCCTTGAAGGCACTAGAAAGCTATCAAAAGCTGGTAGAAACTGGAAGGAAACCACACCAGGATAGATCCATGTTGATATGGCTGGGGACAATGCCCAGCCTGCAAATCATGGGACAGAGAGAACTCAAAAAGAAACCTATAGTCTTCGTGTCTGTAGAGCTGGAGAATGAAATTTGAGACTGCTAGAGAAGCTGGAAATTAAGTGGAAAAAATCCCAAAGAGGGAAGTTATAAGGGGGCAGGCTCCAAAATCCGTATATAAATTCCTTTAAGTCTTTGCCTGGCCCCTGAATTGCACAGAATCAGGAAATACTCCAAGGTGGCTGAGAAAAAAAGTTGGAAAGCTGAAAAAGGTAAGCAGAAATTTAGTTTCTTCCCACTGTAGTATAAATAGAGTTTAGAGTTCAAGTCTTGCCAAGTGGAGGAGCTTGGTAAACATCTGGGAATTTTCACTGAAACATCTAAAAGGCCATATCTTAGTAATAAAAATTACATCCCAAGACTAAGAGATCAGCTCTAAGACTAAGGGACAAAACTGAAATACTCCTGCCCCAATAAATGTAAAACTTAACTGCCACAATGTCAAGATGATCTACAGAATTTAACTACAGACTAGAACAAAACTCAACATTGTTTACAAGAATGTAACGTGACCTTGTAGCAAGATTGCAGAATACAAGGTTAATATATAAAAGTCAGGGGTACCTGGCTGGCTCAGTCAGTAGAGCATCTGACTCTTGATCTCAGGGTTGTGAGTTTGAGCCCCACATTGGGTGTACAGATTACTTCAAAATGAAGTCTTAAAAAAGTCAACTGCTGGGGCGCCTGGGTGGCTCAGTCGTTAAGCATCTGCCTTTGGCTCAGGTCATGATCCCAGGGTCGAGGCCTGCTTCTCCCTCTCCCACTCCCCCTGCTTGTGTTCCCTTTCTCACTGTGTCTCTCTCTGTCAAATAAATAAATAAAAATCTTAAAAAAAAAAAAAGTCAACTGCTTTCCTACATATCTGGACAACTGGAACTTGAAATTAAAATACCATTTACATTAGCAGCAAAAATAAATAAATTACCCAGGAATATGTCTAACAAAATATGTAAAAGGTCTATGTGAGGAAAACTATAAACCATGATGAAAGAAATCAAAGATCTAAACAAATGCAGAGATATTCCATGTTCATGAATAGAAAACTCAGTATTATCAACACGTCAGTTCTTTCTTCCCAGATTAATCTAGAGACTCAATGCAATCCACATCAAAATGCCAGCAAATTCTTTTGTGGATGCCAACAAACTGATTCTAAAGTTGCTATGGAAAGGTGAAAGACCAAGAATAGCCAACACAATACTGAAGAAGAATAAAGTTGTAGACTTGACACTATCTGCCTTTGGGACTTAATATAAAGCTACAATAATCAAGACAGTGTTATTGCTTAAGGAATAGATAAATAGATCTATTCTTAGAATAGACAAATAGAGGGGGCGCCAGGGTAGCTCAATCAGTTAAGTGTCTGACTCATGATCTCAGGTCATGAGATTAAGCCCCACATCAGGCCTCACACTCAGTGGGAAATCTGCTTGAGATTCTCTCTCTCCTTCTCCCTTTGTCCACCCCCCGCCCCGGCTTTCTCTCTCTCTCTAATAAATAAATAAATCTTGAAAAAAATACAAATAGAATAGAGAGCCCAGAAATAGACCCCATTAGTATAGTCAACTGATCTTTGACAAAGGAGCAAAGGTAATTTAATGGAGAAAGAATAGTTTTTTCAACAAATGGTGCTAGAACAACTGGACATCACATGAAATAAATAAACAGATAAGTAAATCAGTAAATGAATAAGAAAATGAGTGAACAAATGAATGAATGAATCTAGACACTGGCCTTACATCCTTCATAAAAATTAACTTAAAATGGATCATAAGCCTAAAAGAAGATACAAAACTATAAAACTTCTAGAAGATAACCTAGAAGAAAATCTAGGTGACCTTGGGCTTGGGAATAAGTTTTTTAATACAACAGCAATAGCATGACCCATGGAAGAAAAAAATTGATAAGTTGGACTTCATTAAAATTAAAAACTTCTGCTCTGCAAGACACTGGTAAGAGAATGAAAAGACAAGCCACAGAATGGGAGAAAATATTTCCAATACATGTATCTGATAAAGAACTAATATCCAAAATACGCAAAGAACTCTTAAACTCAGTAACAAAAATAAACAACCCAATTAAAATTTGGGCAAAAGATCTGAACAGACACCTCACCAAAAAAGATATACAGATATATAACAACTTATTAACAAAGCTTTGGATATAAAAATCTAAATTTTTCTTTTGTCACCACTTAACAAGACACTTATCCTAAGAACACAGGGGCAGGTTCAATATTATTTTTCTTGAAAAAGTATAAATATGTTAATGAAGCTACAGGAAAATGTAGACATATTGAGTGAAGAGATGGGGGATTTCAAGAGAAAGAAGAAAACGTTTTTTAAAAAAGATTTTATTTATTTATTTGACAGAGAGAGACACAGCAAGAGAGGGAACACAAGCAGGGGGAGTGGGAGAGGGGGAAGCAGGCTTCCCGCGGGAGCAGAAAGCCCGATGTGGGGCTTGATCCCAGGGCCCTGGGATCATGACCTGAGCTGAAGGCAGACACCCAACGACTGAGCCACCCAGGTGCCCCAAGAAGGAAACTTTTTTTAAAAAAGATTTTATTTATTTGAGAGAGAGAGAGAGGTATCACAAGCAGTGGGTAAGGGTAGAGGGAGAAGCAGACACCCTGCTGAGCAGGGAACCCAATGCAGGACCTGATCGCAGGACCCTGGGATCATGACCTGAGCCAAAGGCAGATGCTTAACCAACTGAGCCACCCAGGAGCCCAAGAAGGAAACTCTTTAAAAAGAACAAAAGATACCCTAAAATCGAAAAATACAATATTTGAAATTTTTAAAATTATTGAACAGAATTAAGAGCAGACCGGATACAACAAAAGAAAAAAATCTGTGAACTTGGAAGACAATAAAGTCAATAAGACAGAAATCAAGAATGGAAAAAAGTGGAGAGGCTCAATACCTGTGGAATGGCATCAAGCAGTCTAACATATATGGAATAGGAATTTCAGAGGAGAGGAAAAGAGAATGGGACAGAAAATTTATTTGAATAAATAATGACTGAAATTTTCCAGAATTGATCAAAAATAGCAAATCCACTGAACCAGGGAGCTCAGAAAATCCCAAAGAAGATAAATACAAGAAAACCACAGCCAGGCACATCACAGTAAAATTGCCAAAAAAGAAAGAAAATGTTAAGAGGGGGGGAAAAAGACATATTACATACAGGGGAATGATAATAGATGACTTTTCGTCAGAAATGATGAATACCAGAAGAAAACGGAATAACATATTTAAAATGCTGAAAGAAAAAAAAAAAAAAGTCAACCTAGATTTCTACTCCCAGCAAAAATATCTTTCAAAAATAAAGGCAGCTCTGGTGAATGCCCATTGTCTTTGTAACTCTGAAACATGTGTCTCAACAGATTATTTAGAGGTCTTCTTTATTCAGAAAAACAAGACTGTCCCCTGGGAACCATCTTGTTTTAATCCATCAAGAGCAACTGCTGTCTGAGAGACCACATGCTGCCAAGATTACCTGCAGCAGAACAGGCTCCTCAGCAGGGGGCAAAGAAGATCCTTCCAACTATACATTTCATGGCATGTTGGGGCCCAGGATCCAGGAATTCCCAACACTGGTATCCAGATACACAGCCAGGAGCCTCAATTCCTACTCTATTGTCTTTTTCTTTTTAGTACTTAAACCATGCTCTAATACTATCAATTAAAAACAAAGGACAGTGATGGAGAGCCTGAGTAGCTCAGTAGATTGAGCATCTGACTCTTGGTTTCAGCTCAGGTCATGATCTCATGGGTCAGGAGATCGAGCCCCTGTGATGGTCGGGCTTCCTGCTCAGTGGGGAGTCTGCTTGAAGATTCTCTCCCACTTCCCCTCCCCTCATTCATGCTCTCTCTCTCTCTCAAATAAATAAATAAATCTCTTTAAAAATTTAAAAACAAAAAAAGGACAATGACAACAACAATAAAAAATCCCTTTCCTTGACACAACCCTTAGCTATAAACTTGTCTAGTGAGTCATCTATATATGCAGTGTTTACCTCCTCGTCTCCCACTTACTCAGTGCACTGCATTCATTACATTAATATTGCTCTCACTGAGGATCCCACTTTGTGACATACTTCAAGACCCTTTTTTAAGTTTTTTGGTGTGTGTTTTTTTTTTTTTTTTACTTGATTTGCTTGACTTTCAGATGGATAGGAAACTATCACTTCCTGAAAAGCTCCCCCAACACCTCAACTGCTCTGGTTTCCCTCTTGACTTTCTGGCTACGTCTCAGGTTCATCAATTCCTCCACAAGACTCTGTTCTAGACATTCTCTTCTAACTCTAGACAAGATATTCTCCACAAGGCTTTGTTCTAGACATTCTCTTCTAACTCCAGAATGTATTCTCTGCATTCCTCACCTAACACAGCCAATCAATCACCAAGTTCTGTCACTTCCACCCTGTTGAACCTATCTTCTTCTCTCTATCCTCTCTGTCATTTGCTTACTTCAGACCATGAACATCTCCTATAAAATAGAACTATAGCCTTTAGCTTGGTCTCTAAACCTCTGACCCCTTACTAATTTGTCCTCCATATTCCATTCAGAATGATCTTCTTAAATCCAAATTTGATGATTCTCCTTCCTAAAGTCTTCAACAGTTCCTTGTTGTTTTTAAGATGGAGCCCAAATTCCTTAAATTGGCTTGCAAGTCCTTGCATGAACAAAACCCCAATTATCTCCATAAAAGCACTTCTCCACACCAATACTTTCTTGACTTTTTCACTCCAGTTATAATGAACCTCTTTCAGTTCTCTGAACAGTGCATCTTCTTTTGCTTCCAGAATTCAGCCCTCAGATCTCAACCTAAATGTCATTTCCTCCAGGAAGTGTCCAAAGTTTGGGTAAGTACCTTCTTTCTTCCTCTTACAGTGTCTCATACATGCTCCCTGTCATAACACTTATTTACTCTGCTTTGACAGTACCTGTTTATTCCTATGCTTTTCTTACTAGGCTGTAAGCTCCCTGAGAGTGGAGACAAGTTATTCTTGCACATCACCATATCTCTAGTACCTAAAACGATTATCGGCATATAGTAGGTACTCAAGGAATATGTTTTGAATGACTCAATTAGAATGTTGACATTGTGAATGGGAAAGAAAGGATGGTTTTTAAATGTTGAGAAAGAATATACTTTGGGAAATACTGGTTTAGGTGGCTTTTTGAGAAGAAAGGCAAAATTAGACAGCTTGCAGGGCAACAGATGTTCCCCACAAGTGCCTGCTGAATGGATGGCTGGGTATACATAGGAGGAAAGGGGCTTATTGAAGTTGGGGCATAGTGTGATATGGAGCCACTCACACCAGCAAGAGTATAAAGAAAGAGGTGATTTAGGGAGAAGAGGCTGAGCACCATAAGGCTTAGGGGAGCCTGAGGGTTCAGGACATTCACAAAGAATGCCTAACAGGTCACTTAAAAGATAAGACCAAATCTCAGAAAGGAGGTTGAAACTATGGACAAAGACAAGGGAGCCATGCTAAAGAGGAGGCTTGAAGTGTTAACCTAAAGAAGTTTCTATCTTGCACTCCTTCACTTTAAATACTGTCATGCAGAAAGAAGGGTCTGAGAATGATTTGCTGAGCCTAACAGGGCAAATGGAATATGTGACTCAGAGATGGAAACCATAAATAAATTACCAGGAAATGGTCTTCCCCATCATGCCACACAGAAACCAAATAATGCCTATTTTTTCCAAGGTTTGAAATAGAACTTGCCAAGTTTGAGGGATTCTATGTAACGCTTCCTATAAGATGAAGGGGAGCTTGGGTAGGCCAGCATCCAGGATCGGGAGAGAAAGCTATGGCTGATTTTAGGGGTAATATCCAGGAGCAAATCCAGAGCATGCCTGGGAAGTCCCTCTCAGCTGGTCAGGGGCAGGATCCAGGAGTGAGGAGATAGAGAAAAGCCAAGACCCTAAACCACAGGAAGAGGGTGGAAGGCAGAGCCTGGAGACTTTTCATGAACCCCAGAGGCAGGCTGAGATCCCACAGCTCATCAGACTCTGCGCCCAGGGCTCCTAGCAGCCTGCAAAAGGTCTTGTCCATGGGCTGGGGAGGTCGTAGGTAGGTGTAGGTGTAGTCACCTCCTTAGCCTCCCCTCCCTTTTGGACCCTCTCCTATCTCTCCTAATCTCTCCAGCCACACTAAGATTTCTTAAGTCTTTCACACTCTTTTGCATCTGAGCCATGCTTCAGCCTCACAGAGAATTAACTTTGCCTATGACTGAGAAAGAAAAAGTATGAGCCTGGTTTACAGATGACTCTGCACCATCTGCTGGGATGAGCTCACCGTGGACCGTTTACAGTCAGGGGTAGAGAGAGTAGCAAAAGCGACAGTCCCCTGCAGGCAGAACTTTGAACAGTGCACTTAGCCTAGAAGAAACATCTTGAGGTAATGCCTTTACACTGTCACCAGGTATCTTAACTGTATTTTCTTATTTTCTGTATTCTTGATGCTCTAGCATCTGTGGCTTCACGGGCTGGGGAGAGACTGCCCCTCCCAGGACTAACCAAGTCTTAGAGATAGCAAAGGACATGCCCTGGAGCACACCTTTCATAGGCAAACCAATCAGTCCAGAACCCATACTCTTTTTTTTTTTTTTTTAAAGATTTTATTTATTTATTTGAGAGAGAATGAAAGACAGAGAGCATGAGAGGGAGGAGGGTCAGAGGGAGAAGCAGACTCCCTGCCGAGCAGGGAGCCCGATGCGGGACTCGATCCCGGGACTCCAGGATCATGACCTGAGCCGAAGGCAGTCGCTTAACCAACTGAGCCACCCAGGCGCCCCCAGAACCCATACTCTTAAATGATCTCTTTCATGGGGCTCTCACAGGTTGAGCCAATATTCCCCAGCCCTAATTACCACAGAGCCCGCTGAAATTATTCCAAGTAGCCAATCGTAAACCTGCTTACACTGCCTAGCCTCGACTTTCCTACAGACACCACAATAAAGAGTGTGGTTCCCTTTGACTCCTGACAGACCCGGGTGTTCCCCCACGTGGCCCTCCATGGCATGCTGTGTCTCCTACTTCTGGGAAAACCGTAAGAACTTCTTCCTTCATGACAGTCATTTCTGTGTCTGCATGCCTTACCATACCTGATTAAAACAAATCCCAGGGACATTTTAAAACACCAGGTAGGGACTGGCTAGATGGTGAGGTACTTGGAAGGGACAAGACGGAGAGACTGGCATTGAAGTGGTTTGGGAATGATGTGAATAGGCCCGTGGAATTTAGATACTGGTGGCTTCTGCTTCTGCCCACCAAAAGGTCCCCATGGCAGAGGAGGCTTTTGTAATCAGGTAGATGAGATGCCCAGCCCTGTGGATGTCAGCTAGACACTTACCCCAGGATGATAGTGCATGTTCAATGTGCTCACGTACCAGTGGCCATGTGGAAGGGAGAGAGGTAGCAGGTGGGCCTGGCAATGTGGAATCCCTCTCACCAAGGCTTACCTGCCCAAACCACCACAGCAGCGGCACAAGCATCTCTATGATGGTACCATATCTCATGGCCCCAGCCAAACTCCTGGGATCAGGCTCATCGTACCAGGCCCCTTCCCTCCCAGAAAAGGCAGCAGAATCTTTTCTGGAATATTCACTTATTCTGCATGTGGACTTGCTTTTCCTGCTGCCATGTTTCTGGCAGCTGTAGAATAAGTTGTAGACTCAGTGTCCTTTTCATTTTGATGCATGCCACCCAACACTCCTTCTAACCAAGGACCTTCTTTAATAGGAAAAGAAATCCAAGACAATAGGCTGACACTTTGGGGAGTCTCTGATCTTATTGTGCACCCCACCCCCCCACTGCCTTGAGGCAGCCAGCTTTAAAGGGTGTTGCAACAGCTTGAGGAGAGTTCAGAAAGAGAACCAGGGGGGAGTCAGCATTCTGTGTGATTGATGCACTGCCCTGGAGGATGCAGTTTCTTCCATGAACCAGTAACTAACACATGCTTCTGCAGCTTACCCAGAATCTAAAGGTTCAGGGACCAAGGAAATGAGAGCGGTGTTTCTTATGGGTAAGCCTATTACCAGCTTCTTGCAACTCAAATTGTGGTTCATGGGTCAGCACCGTTGGAATCATCTAGGAGCTTTTTAGAGATGGAATCATCTAGGAGCTTCTTAGAGATGTAGAACCTCAGGACGCACCCCAGACATAATGGATCAGCATCTGCATTTTAATAAAATCCTCTATTCATTCTACATGCACATTGAAGTTTGAGAATCACTGGTCTAACTGATTCACAACATTTTTGTTTTTTATCTTCAAATCTCTGCGTTCTGCTTTTTAATACTTCTAGTACCTGAGGGATGGGTGCTTTCACCAGGGATACAAAATGATTCCAATGACATGAAAGCAGAAACTACACTCCTACCTGACCATTTCAGGACCACAATGCCTCTAGGAAACAGATAGTAAAGGACTGATCCTGATTATCAAGGGGAACCAGGGTGGCTGCTACGCAATGTGGCAGGAAGGAGGGTGGATGGGAGTTAAGAATCCTCTGGGGGGGATCTGAGTGTGATCACTTGCGTGAGTGAGTACCGCCTTGTTCGGAGGTAAAAGTCAATGGATCATCACTACAACCTTACAGAGGCAAGATTACTAAGGTCTCAGATTGCCCACAAATGAAGATTTAGGCCACACCCCTGGGTAGGGAACCCCACTCACTAAAGCTCTAACTGAAGACAAAGGGAACTTGAATTAGATGGTAGAAGAGGGAAGTAGTAGGAAAAATTATGAAAGAGTCTGGAATGGATGTTCTGTAAAATGCTAGGTGCTGCCCAGAGCATCCTTCTGAATTATCTTGATTCTACAGGTGTCTTGTTTTTCAATATCTTTGAGCTATTTTACAACTTTGTAAGTTATACAAAACTGACGGCAATGCAAATGATTTTGTCCATAGAGGTGCAAATAAATTTTGTCCAACGGATCTCCCCACCCTCCTCCAAAATCAGCTGAATATCTATTAATAAATATATTTAATCATTCCTGATTTCTCAGATACATCTGTTCTTTGGAGTCTCCTTTGAATTTTTTTTTTTTAACACCTTACTGGTTCCCTTATTAATTAATGAGTTAAGTAAAACTTTCAACATGTGTCAACTTTATTTTTGTATAAGAGTCATGATTTTACCCTTTTAAAAAAAATTATCTTTTGGGGCGCCTGGGTGGCTCAGTCGTTAAGCGTCTGCCTTCGGCTCAGGTCAAGATCCCAGGGTCCTGGGATCAAGCCCCGCAACGGGCTCCCTGCTCAGCAGGAGGCCTGCTTCTCCCTCTCCCACTCCCCCTGCTTATGTTCCCTCTCTCGCTGTGTCTCTCTCTGTCAAATAAATAAAATCTTAAAAAAAAAAAAATTATCTTTTAACAAAAGACATGAATACCAGCTATGAACTCATGACTACTTGCATGACTAAGGACTATAGCTTCTATCCATATTTTCTTCCTTTCTGTATTCTGTATAGATTTAAATATTTTTTTTTAAAGATTTTATTTATTTATTTGAGAGAGAGAATGAAAGACAGAGAGCATGAGAGGGAGGAGGGTCAGAGGGAGAAGCAGACTCCCCGCCGAGCAGGGAGCCCGATGCGGGACTCGATCCCGGGACTCCAGGATCATGACCTGAGCCGAAGGCAGTCGCTTAACCAACTGAGCCACCCAGGCGCCCCTAGATTTAAATATTTTAACTAGTTTTATTTTTACATATTCTCTTTCTCTCCCTAATATAGTATATGGGGTATGTCAGTGATGGTTCACTTGACAATTTAATTTTTAGAGTGCTGAATAGTAAGATCAGAGCCAGAGGAGGAGAGGACTTTGCCAGAGATACTGGATTGGTGCTGGACTCAGCTGAAAAAATTTGGATTTGCCAAGTACATAAATCATATAGAATTCTCGTTGGAAAGTTTTTTTAAAGCCAAAATATGGGCTAAGGAGTGAATGTGGGTGTTGAGCAGCCAAAGAAGTAACTGTAGTAGAGATATATCTATATCTATATTTATTTGTTTTTACCACCAACATCCAATACCTTCTAATTTGGGGAGAGTCTCCCAGCATGAGGATCTTCGTGGGAGACAAGGCCTGTTACATAGGCTTAGAAAAGTCAAATGCTCGTATTTAGGATTTTGAATCTGCAGGGACTGTTCCAAAGGCACAGACTTCTGGCAGCCAGTGTCCCTGGTGGTGATATCAGCAACACCTTCCTCACCAGAGCTTTCCTGTGATGTGAACTTGGCTGTCACCAAGAGGCTGTCATCTAGGTGAAATGTGACTATGGAAGAATGGTCAGAGATGCTACCCGTTGGCTCTGAAGATGGGGGAAGGGGCAGGAGCCAAGGATTACGCAGATGGCCTCTAGGAACTAGAAAAGACAAGGAAATGGATTCTCCCCTAGAGTCTCCAGAAGGAATGTGTCCCGGCCTGATTTTAGCCCAGTGAGAGCCATTAGACTTGTGACCTCTAGAACTGGGAGATAATATCTTTGTGTTGTTTTAAGGCACTGAGTTCATGGTAATTTGTTACAGTGGCAATAAAAAACAAATACAGTAGGCCACTGTAGCATTCCAGGGAAAACGTGGTAAGAACCACATTTAAGAGAGTGGCAGCACCAGAGGAGAGACCTGGTTTGAAGTACTATTGGGGGGATAGAGACGGACACCGTCAGCAACTGGGTGTGTGTATGGAGTTGGGTGGTGAGGGGGAGGCAGAAGTTGAAGGCAATTCCAGGTTTCTGTCTTGGACAAATGAGTTTATTGGTCAAAATGAGGGAAAGAGGTCAGTGTGATGGTGAGTGTGAAAGTGTGTGAGAGAGTGTGTGAGCATGAGAGTGTGAGTGTGTGTGAGAGCATGTGAGTGTGAGAGAACATGTGTGAGAGAGTGTGTGTGTGAGACTATGTGAGAGTGAGTGAGAGAGCATGTGGGTGTGAGAAGTGTGTGGGGTATGTGAGTGGGAGAACATGTGTGAGAGAGTATGTGAATGTGAGTGAGAGAACATGTGAGTGTGTGTGGGAGTGAGAGAGCATGTGAGTGTGAGAAGTGTGTGTAAGAGAACATGTGTGAGAGAATATGTGAGTGTGAGTGTATTAGAGAACATGGGAGCAAGTTACAGGTGTGTGAGTGAGAAAACGTGTGAGAGCACATGCAAGTGTGAGAAAGTGTTGGAGAGCATGTGTGTGCAAGTGTGAGGGTGTGTGCAAGAGCACGTGTGAGAGCATGTGTGAGAGAGTGAGTGACAGTGTGCGTGCGTGTGAGCAAGTGCAGGAAAAGCAGGCAGATCTCTTCTCATACTACTCAGGTCCTTTCTTTCAATTCAATTTTTACCAAGAAACCTTCTAATCTTAACTCTCAAGCTTGCCCTACTGGGAAAAACTCGTGCTCACTAGCCAACACAAACAGCTGCTCTGCTTGTCAGTTATATTTTTCACTCTAAATTAATGAATTGCCATTTTAGTCATAAACCAGGCTCCTGTGAGTTTGGTCAGAGCAAAGCAATTTACCAGGGTCTGATCTCTCCCAGATGAGCTGACAGAATTGAGTTTCTGCCCCTGCAAAGCGGAGGATCAGACCCTGAACCATGGTGACCCTGATTATGCCTCCTTACGTGGCACAGCTTCCCTGCACCCTTGGCTGGAAGGGGTCAGGAGAGACACTTTGGGAGAGGCCGCCTCATGCTTTATCCCTGCGCCAAGCCAATTGAGAATCATGAGGTTCTGTGCTTGCAACTTAACAGCTATTTAGAGTTCACACTCTGTGACTCACTCGAATATACCAGGGATCCAGTCTCCAGAGAACCCACCCCTGTCTGGATCCCCTGCTTAGCAGATGCAAGCCCAGACAAGCAGCTCAGGGAAACTGAGGAAATGTGGACGGGGGTGAGGGGTGAGTTCCGGTTGCAGCTGACCTAGAGGTGGCTGATTTTCATCATAAAGACATCCTGGAAAATCTGAGAAAGAAAGTGACTCTCAAATACACTTTATTTCTTTACCTGTGGCAAACTTCCAAAGTGACTTCCGAGTAAAGGAAGAAAAGCAAAGACCCTTTGTCCCTCACAACACTAGGGGCCAGGATTGCTGATATCCACCCCTCCGATCAGGAAACCAAGGCTCTTGGAAGTTAAGCTTCTTGTCCAGCATTGCATCCATCAAATGTCAGAGCCGGCACTTGACTTCAGACTCCTGATGCCCAAATCCACGTCCTCTGTTGTCTGACCTGCGTTTCTGTGCTACATGACATGGGGCACCCTTTCCTCATCAGCCACCCCATGTAGGTGCTTGCCAACCAGGGGTGGCCTGATGATTCTCCTGCCTAGAGGTGCCCAGGACATGGAGGGCTGTGATGGTGCCAACCAGCAATAATATGATCCTCCAACCCGTAAGTACTCTGGCTTCCCTTCCCACGGTGCTCAGCCCTCTGCTAGGTGCTGGGGCACCAGATGAAAGATGATGACCAGCCCCTGTTCTCAAAAAGCTTATAAAGCAACAGAGTTTAAATCGTGGGGTACTCAAATCACACAACTGGAATAGGGATCACTGCCAGAATCACAGAGGCAGGAGGACCTGAGCTCCTGTCCCCCATGGCGGACTATCTCCCAGTAACGGTGGTCTACACAGTGTTTTCCAGACAAGGAAACTGAGGCTCAGAGAGGTAAAGTCATTTGTCCGAGGCCACACAGTGGTATGTGGCAGCCTGGGCGGCCTCTGATCCCTGATTCCATTTCCTCTTGCCATACGTCCGTTCCATTCTCTGGTTCTACAGGGGTCCAGACGTGGGGAGGACTCCTGGACCACGCAAGGCAAGCCTCAAGGCAAGCCTCATGAGAAGAAGAGTACAGGAGGGGTTCCTGTCCCCTGCTACCAGCGCCCGTACCACACAGGGCATCCTCCTTCTCCCACTACTTCACACCCAGCTTCTCCACAACCATGGGGACCCCACCAATCAGTGCTACTTACATATTCTTTAATGTCCTTCGATTTCACAGCCTTGTAGGAATAATACGCAGGGTAAAGGGTGCCAAATATAAGCCTGGAGGGAAAAGAGAGAGAAAAGAGAAATGTGATTCTCATTCATCCTATTTGATGGAAAATGTCTGTCTTCGATGCCACAAGCGGTTCTCCAAGCTACAGAAGATGCTGCCGTGTGGCTTGATCTAGCTTTACGAATGCCCTGAAGGTTTCTTCTCGTGGCTGGGCCGTGCTTTGGAACCTCTGTCTCCTGCTACAGCTGCACACCCACCTTCCTTCAGCCTGTGATTTGGCAACGTAAAAGAGTGATTCGGGGTCATGGAAGTCAAAAATGGGGGTGAGAGTGGGGGTGGGAAGCCAAGCCGAACCACCATGACCTCTGAAATTAAAGGTCAAACTCTCCTCTCCTGCTGCTAATCCCCACTGATGCTCTGTAAAGCCCGCCCTTTGGGCTTCCTTCTCCAAAAAAAACCTTTCCACTTAAAGTTCCTTCAAATTTCACTCCCCTCACACTTGATTCCAGCATCCTGCGGCCAGAATCAGCTTTTCAAATTGTAAATGCAATCTTCCCAAGACACACATCCCCACCCCGCATTAACCCGCTTCTCAGTGCTCTTAAGAAGAAGAAGGAAGTATAACAACAGCAGCGTGACTGTCTAGGTATCAGCTCTCAGTGACCATGCCCACTGCGGCATGAGGTCATTAAATAGTTTGACTCTCAGCCGTGCCCCAGACCTCTCCCGGCCCTCATTCTCTCCCCCTCTGCCCCATCCCTTCTCAAAGCCTTTGCCTCTGCTGTTCTCACTTTCTGGAATCTTCCCTTTCCCTTCTTTGCCGGTTAATGCCTGTTCATCCATCAGATCCCAGCTCCATCATGACTTCTTCATGGAAAACTTTCCTGACCGCCCCGACTAGGTCAAATCTCCTACGACACAATGTACACATTATCAAAATGCTCTTTTACTACTAGCTGTCATGCTCTGATTGACAACATCTCCCAACTGAACTATCAGTGCCTTCAGAGCACGGAATGAATCTGTTTTGTTCAACAATGTGTTCTCAGTGCCTATGAAATAGAAGGCTCTCAATGGATATATTTAAGTGAATGAACTGACAGAATGTTAGAGCTGCATGGATTTTTAAAAAAATTTAATCCATTCATCTGAGAGATGGGGTCACCTCCCAGGTGTAAGCTGACTGGGAACAGAGCCACCCTGGTCCCAGGCCCCAACAGGAGCCAACATCAGCTGTAACAGCCCCACAGATGGAGCTTCTAGGGTCCCTGCAAGGAGACACCACATCCCGGAAGCCCAAACCCATGGCTTCCTCATCAGGTTATTTAGAGGTCATACAGAGAACTCCCAGGCCAGATTCAATGTACCACGCAGGGGTCAGCTTTCCTATTAGCTCTGTGGCCAGGTGACACCTTGATCTTCCATATTCATCAGGTTTCCAGGGAAAAACAGAAAGTGAATGGAACTGAGTCAGTTTCTGATGTTGAAAGAGAAAGGGTTTGCAACCTTGACTCACACGGACCTTGCACTACGTGCTTTATAGGCATCACCTCAGTCCTCAGACTGGCCTGGTAAAAGGAACCGTTTTCATAGACAGGATACCAACACATGGAGCCGTTAGTCACTTGCTTGTCTAAGGTTGTGGCACCATAAGGAGTAAAGCAGGGGGCTAGGACCCAGCCAGGTTGGCCTCCTCCATGCCTGGCTTCTCACCACCGTCTACTGCTTTGGAGCACAAGGCCATCCTCTGGGAAGGCCAGAGTTTATGTGTGGGGCGCAAGAGAAGCCAGCAAAGGGGACAAAAGAGTAGTCTGAAAGGACGGGGAAGAAAGTAAGCCTGGGGGAGGGAGGAAAGGAATTTAAGAAAGAGAAAGAAGGCAACAGTGTCAAAGGCACTGGGCAGAGGGGGATGCCTCATGGAGGAGTCTACTGGCTTCAGTCATGAGCCAGCTTGGGGAGGGAGGGCCCTCCAACCACTCCACCCTGCCCCAGCGCCAAGCATTCTCAGATCTCAGGGAGTCTTACTTTCTTAGGAGGCCTTTCCTGACCTTGTCACACCCCACACCCCAGACTAGCTTCCTCTCGCCATGACTCTGGACGTTCCCCTTTCTTAGCCCTGATCCACACCACCTGCAATGGTCTAGTCAATGTCTGTCTCTCACATAAGACTATGTGTCTCCCAAAGCCAAGGATGGTATCTTTCTCATTCATAATCACCCCCGTGGGCCTGGCAAGAGTTCAATAGGTACATATTCATTGTGTGAAGTTTCAGAGAGTGGTGAAGCAAAAGCCAGAGCCAGCCAGGGGACACTTGTGACCTTGGGACTGAGGTTTCAGCATCCAGGGGGGACGCCAGAGGGCACCAGGCTGATTCAGCAAAGCCTCGGGCACGGTGCCACAGGTTCCGGAGAAATAAACACGCCGCTCCTTTGGCACAGATGCCCCGGTTATTAGCCACGTCTGCCAGGATGGTTTCCAGCCCCTGCCCTGAGGCAGCGTAGGAGCTTCCGAAAAGAGAGAGGTGGAAAATGCATCATGACCCAAGGCTGGCTGGTTGATTTGCTCCTCTGTGTACTCCGGTGAGTAGAACAGCACGCCAACACCATCCGGAAAGGCCAAGGGCGCCCAGACAAGAGACGGCGTGCTCCGTCTGCCGGGCTCCTGATGTGACGTGGTTGCCAGTGTCCCCCTGCGCGCCACCCGCCCCATATTTGACAGCACGGGGACAGCAAGACGGACTTGCTTTTCGGTTTCTAAAGGCTCAATGATGCCTCCCGGTAAGGGAGCACACTTAGCACTTCAGGGAAAGGATAATGAGATTAAAATGGCAAGTTCTTCCAAATCTGTTCTGGAGAAAAGAAATAACAAAAAGAAGTAACAAATGAAGCACATCCAAGCCGAAGGGTTTGGGCACTTACGTCCACTCAGACCAAGTCCCTTCTCCAGCGACCCCACCCGCCTTCCTTCCCAGCCTGACGGCCCACCCCTGCCCGAGGCTCCGGATCTCACAGCCAGTAGCTGTCCCCTATAAGCCATGCTCCCTTGCTCACAATCTGTGACTTCCTGCCTGCATCTCAGTGCATGATCTTTCTACAACGCCACAACTTTTTCCTGATAAAGTCCCACTAATCCTTTAAGACCCAGCTCAGACGGGGCGCCTGGGTGGCTCAGTTGTTAAGCATCTGCCTTCGGCTCAGGTCATGATCTCAGGGTCCTGGGATCGAGTCGCACATCGGGCTCCCTGCTCGGCGGGAAGTCTGCTTCTCCCTCTCCCACTCCCCCTGCTTGTGTTCCCTCTCTCGCTGTGCCTCTCTCTGTCAAATAAATAAATAAAATCTTTAAAAAAAAAAAAGGCAATTAAATTTTATACTGGTCACATTTTGTGTTTTCTGTTCTTAGTAAAAAAATGTAATATCTAATTGCCGTTCTCTGAAGGTTTTTTCTAAAAGCGTATGAATCAATTTTTATTACTCTCTATGAGAATTAATCCCCAAGACCATTTTTGCAGTCCACTCTAATAGAAGGATGCTCCTTGGTTTTTGAGATCCTACTGGCATTCAAATAAATACACTAATAATTTTTAATATGAAAAAACTTTGACATGACATATATTTGAAGTCTTCTATATATTCTTTCCTGATACATCCCACTCCCTCCTTCCCCAGAATAACCACTATCCTGAATTTGGTGTTTATCATTCTCACCATGTTTTTATTAACTACGTAAGCCTTGCATAAATGAAAAAAAAAAGTTATTCCTGCTTAAACATTATATAAATTGAATCATACTCCATGTATTCCACTGAAATATGTTAACTTTGTGTTTTTGAAATTTGGTCCATGTTGATACAAGTCTTTTTAGATCATTTTAAACCACTATGTGATATTTCACCATGTGACTGTACCACAAATTGTTTATCCATATATAAATATGCACCTATTCATGCATATTTAGGTACTTTCCAATTTTTTACAATTTCAACAGGGCTGTAATGAACATTCTAATACACGTCTCCTGTGCACATCCTTCTCTAGGGTAGATACATAATGTGAATTATGGGGTACAGCACCGTCCACCATACAATGCAAATCCACTCGCCAAGGAGGTTCTGCCAGTTTCTACTCCTTCCTACAGTGTAGAAGACTTCCAATGCTCCCCATTCTTGCCAAACTGATAGAGATTTAAAATTTTTGCTGATGTTACGTGTGAAATGGCATCTCATGCCTGTTTTAATTTGTATTTCCTCAATTATAAGCGAGGTGGAGCAGTTTTTACACCTATTGGCCATTTGGGCCTGCTTAATTGACCTATTTCTATCCCCCATTAGCTTATATTTTCTTACTGATTTTTAGGACTTCTTTGTGAATTCTGGGTATAAATCCTTCCTTGGACATGTGCATTGCAAACATCTTTCTCCAATTAAAAAAAAACTCTTTTAACTTGGTTTGTGGCCCCTTCTGCTGTATAAGTTTTAAATTTTATATGGACAAATATATCAATCTTTACTTTTATAGCTTTTTTGGTAACTGTTTTATTTTATTTTATTTTATTATGTTATGTTAGTCACCATACAATACATCATTAGTTTTTGACGTGGTTATAGCTTGTTTTTACATCTTGTTAAAGAAATCCTGGTCACATATATTTTCCCATAAATGTGTTTAACTTTTGCTTCTTCACTATTAGGTTTTAATTTACCTGGATTTATCTTTATGCATGCTGTGAGTTCAGGATTCAATTTTATTCGTTTCCGTATGGATCCCAATTGTCCTAGTAACATTTACTGAATCCTTTCCCATTGGGTTTCAGTGCTACCCATCACATGTAGAGTTTTCCACCGTGTTCAGGTGTTATTTCATCTCTCCATTCTGTTCTACTGGTCTACCACCTAACTATGCACTATACTGCAGTGTCTTGATTCTCAGAGTTTTATAAAAAATTTTAATGTTCTTAAAATCGTCTGGCCTATGCTCAGCTTTTTTCTATATGAATTTCATAATAGCTTGCCAAATTCCATGAAAAACTTTACTCAGATTTTGGTTGGAATTGCACTGAATTTATAGATTTACTCAGGAAGAAGTACCATCTCTGTTATCAGGTTTTCTCTTTATGAACATCATCTTTTCCATCTACTTATGTCATCTTTAATGTCTTTTCATGGTATTTATAAATTTTTTCCATAAAGATTTTGGACATGTTTTGTTTTATTTATTCCTAAGTACTTCAGGGATTTTTGGTGGTACTGTGAATTTTTGAATTAGATTTTCTATTGGTTACTAATGGCATACAGGAATGTTATTGATTTTCCATGCTGAGCTCAGAACCACTAATCCTGCTGCAATCAAAAGCACTTGGAGCCTCAAATGCATTACACTAAGTGAAGGAAGCCAAACTCAGGAGTCAACATGCTATATGATTCCATTTATATGCTATTCTGAAAAAGGAAAATGTATGGAGACAAAAAAACTAGATCAGTGGTTGTTGGAGCTAAGGGTGGGAGGGACTGACTACAAAAGAGAGTGAAGGAATTTGGGGGAAACGATGGAATTATCCTACATCTTGATTGTCGTGGTGGTTACACACTGTATGCACTTACTAAAACTTAGAATTCAAACTCACAGTTAAAAGAAAAATCACAGTGAAAGAGTGACTTTTACTAATTATATCTCAATAAATATGGCCTTTAAAAAAAAGCATTTGGGGGCGCCTGGGTGGCTCAGTTGGTTAAGCGGCTGCCTTTGGCTCAGGTCATGATCCTGGGGTCCTGGGATCGAGCCCCACATCCGGCTCCCTGCTCAGCGGAGAGCCTGCTTCTCCCTCTCCCTCTGCCTGCCGTTCTGCCTACTTGTGCTCTCTATCTCTCTGTCAAATAAAGAAAGAAAATCTTTAAAAAAATAAATAAATAAATAAATAAATAAATAAAGCATTTGGAGGAATTCACACACATTAAGTGTAAGTGTATGTGTGTGTGTCTCCAAAAGTGGATAAAGCCAACCTGGGCATCAGCCTCCAAGCTCTGAGACAACTTCCTCATGGCTGAGGGTCCATATGTAATGAAACAAGGACTCGCAAAAACCATAATGCACCTCCAGGGCCTGTTAATACTCTAGCCCTGAAAGATGTAACATGGGCCTGGGTTCCAAATACAACTGAGCAAGCCTGATCTTTACCATGCCACTTGCAGGGAACATCCTCACTCACAGTGGCTATCCAGAAGCTTACCTGGGCAGAGTTGCTCAGGCTGGGTGCACAGCTTAAGATTCCCATGGCACAGAAAACCACCTGCGCTTTGGTTGCCATGGGTCCCAACCCTTGGGACTCTGCTTCTGCTTACCCACTGTGACCTTCTAAGAGGATAGAGGAGAAAATATGAAAACAGTAGAACTAGCCCATTATGCATTTTGGCTTCTTGGCAGTTATATTAAGACGTATAAGCTACCATTTACTTGTTGAATGTTCATTATGTGCCAAGATCTGTGCAAACTTCATTATAAGCATTATCACTTTTAACCTTCGTATAACCTTATGAGACAAGTATTACTGTTTTCCTTGTATTGCAGATGAGGAAACTAGAGTTTAGTGAAACTGAATAACTGAGTTTAACATTAGTCAGGGGAGGAGGCCAGACTCAAATCCAGGTCTTTCTGACTCTGCTGTTCATGATTTGCTGCTTTATTGACTTGACTGCAATGCATGGCTCAGAGCCTGCAGTGATCCCTGAATGGATGGATGGATGGATGGATTGATGAGGACCAGAGAGAGAGAGAGAACATTGCCTGCTTTCTTGCCTAAGAGAATTTGACTCTGGCCCTGTATTATATATTTATTGACACAATATAACTACAAGTTCCAAGTACATACACTTTTCACACAAACAAGGCTCTCTCTTTCAACTCAAGCTGATCTGCACAGAACAAAAATAAGCCACATCGTTCTCTCCCTGACATGTGATTCTGCTGACCTCTCTCTGTAGTCTTTCTTTCCCGCGGTGCCCCTCACCCCTACTCCTGTCCAGATTTGGAACAAATGACACATACAAAACTCCTCCTGGGGTTATGCCCCTCACAAACATTTCATTTGCTTATTTGCTTGTTTGACACACACCACAATTCTCTGGGATAAGCAGTGAACATGAAGACAATGAAACAATGACAAACCGAAGTTTAAAGTGCTCCAGGGTCTGCAGAAGGCCCTCCCCATCCAACAAGATTCAAACCCAGGCCTCCTGCCTCCAAGTCCACAAACATTTTCCAGCCCACACTGCCTCCCTTAGCACAAAGAGGGGGGTTTACTGCTTATTTAGAGTTGTTTGTAATCGGTGTGATGGAAACCCCAATTTAAATTGGATTACAGAATTACTCCCAAACCCAATTTAGAAAAGCACAAAATGGAACAAACACTCTGCAAATTTTCAATTCATGCTGTTAAGCTTTAAACTCTGCAATCCAACCCACTCAAATCCTGCTCAAGTATCAGTCTGAATATTTTTTTTTAAGTCTAAATTGTAGAGATTTCCATTCTTAAGAAATCTAGAGGCTGAGCTTTGGCATCAGACCTAAGATTGAATCCAGCTCCATCACTGACCACCTGCGGGACTGAGGGCACATTTCTTAATGACTCTGAGCCAGCTTCCCTGAGTGTAAAGATCAAAATACCCATTTTCAATAGCCACTATGCAGATTAAATGAGACTGTAGGTAAAGATTTCACATGCCAGAGACACCACAGATGAATGACAAATATTAATTCCCTTTCTTTCTATAGAAATAGTAACTTCAAATGCCAATTCTTAACCACAAAATATTTGCTGTTCAATATTAAATATTTGTTGAGTACCCAGTATGTGCCCTGGGTCCTCTGGTAGGGAAGGCAGCCAGCACACAGGTAATTATACCTGTGTATACTGATTGATAACAATCATTGTGTTGAGCGTTGCTGAGTATGTTTTGAAGGAGACGACAGATTTCTTCACAATGACCACCCTGTGGCCACTCATCTCCCAGCTCATGCCCCTTCCCCCGCCCTGGGTCTGAGAGCCAGAGCCCTGACATTCACCCAGGGGGTCCCCCGGTAAAGGGTTATGGTTTCCTCCTCCTGTGAACTTCATCTGAATCCCCCTACAAGGAATATATTTCGTGAGAGGAAAGGACTGATGAGATCCAGGAATTAGTGGGAGGGACTCTCTGAGCTGGACTTGCGGGGTTGGTACCTGTGGGGGTTTCCTGGGGACTTGTCTGCTCAGCTCGTGCCCTTCCTGGCTCCCCAGCAGGTGCTAGTGTCATCCTGCCAGCCCACTTGGAGGTCTGCACAACGTGCATGTGCCTGTCTGGGGAAGGATATCATAGGGCTCTAAGGAAGGAGAGGGGAACAAATCTTTAGTGATGCCCACCAGGCAGTGTACCGGGCACTGATCCCCACAGCAATCAGGTGAAGGTGCAACTATTATTCCCTTTTTACACAGGAGGGACTTGAGACTTAAGGAGGTTTCATTCATTCATTCAACAGATGTCTATTCAGTATATTCTGTGCCAAATTCTGAGTCCAACACAAGGTCACAGAGCTCCTAAGTGGGTGAGCTGGATTCAAAGTCCACCTGGCTTCAAACCCCTTGCTCTTTCCCGTCCAATAAAATACCTCGAGAAGGTCGGAGATTTTTATCCTCAGGATGATCACAAAATGATTGGGGTGCCAGGTATATCAGAACAAGACAGGCAGTAGGGCAAAGCTGTGTATATACTAAGTATCAAAGGAAAAGCCTGTGATGATGGGCCCAAGTGCCTCCTCCATTAGACTAAGAGCTCTCTAAGGGCAAGGACTGGGCTTTCTCCGTCTAAGCATCTCCAGTGTTGGGCACAGGGCAGGTAATGCACACAACAACATAGACAAAATTCACATGCACTAGCCTAAGTGAAAGAAGCCAGACTCAAAAGGCTACATGCTGCATGATTCCATTTACATGGCACTCTGAAAAAGACGAAACTGTAAAGATAGAAGACAGGGGAGTTGCCAGAGGCTGGGGTGGGAGGAGAAGACTACAAGAGGGCCTGGGGAATATTCTGGGGGAGATGGAACTGTTCTATATTTATATTGTGACAGTGGCTACATGACTATATGCATTTTTCAAAGCTCATAGAGCTACACAATAAAAATGGTGAATTTTACTGTATGTAAATTATACTCTAATTTTTTAAAGTTTATTTATGTAAGCAATCTCTACACCCAATGTGGAGCTCCAACTCATGACCCCGAGATCAAGAGCTTAATGCTCCACCGATTGAGCCAGCCAGACGTCCCTTCTAATTTTTAAAATGGGGGGAAAAAAGAAGGGAGGGGGGATAATGAATACAAGCAGAAGTGGATTTATAGTGAAGCTAATCAGGTTAAAGCTTCAGGGCTCCTCAACTGCATGGGCCCTGGGAGGAATCCTAGCAATGTGGTCATCACATTTTTTTTAAAGATTTTATATTTATTTGTCAGAGAGAGAGAGAGCGAGCGAGCACACAAGCAGGGGAAGCGGCAGGCAGAGGGAGAAGCAGGCTCCCCACTGAGCAAGGAGCCCGATGGGGGACTCGATCCCAGGACCCCAGGATCATGACCTGAGCCGAAGGCAGAATCTTAACCAACTGAGCCACCCCGGCATCCCCGTGTTCATCAAATTTTTTATGACTTTTTCTGAAAAAACTCCTGCTCTCCACTGTAAAAGCTTCAGGCCCCATGAAACTAGACCCACCCCTGTAACAAGTGCAAGAAACGATCAAGAGAGGAAGAATGGCAGGCTCCAAGGCGTTGGACTCAAGTGGAACCCTACAGAAAGGAAAGAGTTGGTTCTAGCTGACAGAGGTAGAAAAGACAACCCACAGAGAGGAACCAGCATGGACCAAAGTGCACAGGCTTTCCAGGGTTTCCAGGGACGACACAAGCACCAGGAATTTGGTGGTCCTACACCACAGGTCCACTACCCCAAACCCATGTGTCCCGGTGTGATCTCCTCAGCCACACCAAGCCATTCTAGGCAAGTAGGAAAGCTGTGACCTAATGTGATGTGAAAATTCTAGATGCTGGTAAGCTGGTGTTACAAGCATTTATCATTCTTCTGGCTCCCCGAATAATAATGACCCCCACCGCCTTGTGTAGTGAGGTTTTCACCTTAACATACCTGAAGCTGAAAATGGTTAATGCTCACTTTTCCAGCTTCCCTTGCGGTAAGGATGTGGGCCTGTGGCAGATAGGAACCAAGTCCCTCCAACTCTCTCGATCAGCTATACTGAGGCTGCATATCTCAGGCTTACAATTCCACGATACCAAGTGAACACAGACTGCCAAAAGAGGCCGGTCCTATATGTCCAGTTACTGAGTTTTTGATGGTTAAAATAAGCCAAGTTAACAGAGCAGAATGTAGCTAAGATTGAAAATGGTTCTGTCTCTAAGAGGTATTTGCACACCCATGTTCATAGCGGCATTATTCACAAGGGCCAAGAGATGCAAACAAAACAAAATGTGATTTTATGTGTGATAAAATGTGTGAGGTAAATAAATACAAGTATTAATATTAACATAAATATGATGGAATATTATTCAGCCTCAAAAATAAAGGAAATCCTGATACATACTACAACATGGATGAACTTTGAGGACATCATGCTAAGCGAAATAAGCCAGACACAAAAGAGACAAATATTGTATGATTTCATTTATATGAGTAGACTCCCTCTGATAAATCTACTACTTATATAGATACTACTCTAGATAGGTCAAATTCATAGAATCAGAAACTAAAATGGTAGTTGCCAGGGGTTGGGGGGGTGGCGGAGAAGAAATAGGGAGTTGTGGTTTAACAGGTACAGAGCTTTAATTCTTAATTTTGCAAGATGAAGAAGTTCTGGAGACTGGTTGCACAATAATGCAAATATACTTAACACCACTGAACTGTACACTTAAAAGTGGTTAAGATGGTAAATTTTGTTATGTTTTTCTACCACAGATAAAATAAGATAAAATAAATGTATGATGTTTATGAACCAAAAAAATCTTGACATGAGTATTTGTTAAAATCATCCATATTTGAAAATTTAAAAGAACAGAATTTACTTTGTATAAGCCATTAGTTCATTTAATCCACAAGTGGTTCATCCTAACAAATTCTAACAAAAATTCTAACAAATTTAGAAAAAATGGAATATATAGCCTTTCAAGTTACGTCTGTTCTGTTTCATGGTACAATGCTATTTATTTAATTCACTGAAATTGTCAAACAATTTCAAAATAAAAAAATGTACCAATTTTAGAAGGCACTGTCATCTCAATTCATTAGAGGATATTATGACATAAAATGAGTGAACATTAACAAGCAATGCAAATACATTTTCTAAATGGTCTGGTTGTGGAGAAAGAAAGAAAATGCTGTGTATTATGTTCTACCCAGAAGTTACACCACTAAGTAGGTTCCTGCTGTTGATATTTTAAATACTTATTTTTTTATACCTTGATTTGTTCCAGAACGGAGCTGAGGAGGCTGGTTCACAAGAAATTATGATTCCAGGTCACTGGGCTTGTCCGCAGAAAGGTCTGGGGCAGGTAGTACAGTCAGTGATGTCATCCCACCCGAAGGGGAGGGAGGGGCAGGAGGACTTGTCTACACTCGATTCCTATGCCCACGGAAGAACAAAGATGGTCTGGCTCACGCCCAGAATGCCTCCCTGATTAGACCACAACAGCCTGAGAAAGGAAAGCAAGCTAGACAACAGCCCAAGTTTCCTTCGGGGAGAGAAATTTAAGTTTTGAGAGGAGAGTCTCCAGCACATGTCTTAATTATGAGGGAGTTACGTTAATTATGAGGGACAGGTAGCGAACAAACACAGCTGATGGTTGCTAGAGAAAGGTCCCCGCGGATGTTCTCCTAAAGTGCCTCCAGGGCTGGCCAGCCTGCGCCCCACACAGGGAGCACCTGCCCTGCCGACGATGCAAGCAGGTCCTCCGAGATGGCCAGCGAGTGTGGACCCCGGGGTGTGCTGGCTGCACAGCTCCAGGGGCTCTGGCCACCAGCAGGGGCAGTCCAGCCCTGAGTGAGGGAGGTGAGGCCCCGGTCTGAGTAATAATTGTTTTCCATGCTTGTAAAGGTAATCTTTGGTACTGCTCTACAAGGTATGATGGAATACCACTTAATAGTTCAGAAGTTGGAATAGAAGTTTGCTTTGTTTAGAAAATAGAGATATGCCTCCTAACCACATAATGAGTACTACTGGTTTTTTGGGGTTCTTTGTTTTTTTTTTAAGTAAGATCCACGCCCAACATGAGGCCTGAACCAATGACGCTGAGCTCAAGAGTTGCATGATCCAGCCAGCCAGGCGCCCCAAAAACTACTTTTGAACAATGGTGCCATTTGTTTCTGTAGATCCAGAAAGAATGGATATAACCAGGTCACTGAGAAGAAGAGAAGCATTCCCAGATTGAAAGAGTTGGCTTTGAGGCTGGAGAGAGAAGAAATGTTGTTTGCTTCAGAATGAAAACAATATGTGTTCTTTCCATTTGTGGGCCCCCAATCATAGGGCAGGCCTAAGGGAGTGGTTAGTGAGGGAAATCCTGTAATCCAGGGGGCCAACACCGAGGAGGAAAGCTTCACAGAAGAAACAAGTTAACATCACATCATAACCGTAAGTGTTGTACGGAATGCTTGCCGCGTGCTGGCCATGGGTTTAGGCACTGTACAAAAACTCCGTGAAGGAGGCATGATTACAGTCTCCCCCCGCGCAGACTGGAAATAAGGATCAGAGAAGTTAAATAATAATTGGGGTAAGGTCACACAGCAAGTCTGTGACAGGGCTGGAACTTGAGTGTGAGATTTTAAAGCTTTGGTGCTAAAATCACTGAGGTCCCCACCTTTTTGATGCCACAAAATCAATAAAATATTTAGGTCACACATTACTTGTATCACATTATTTGTGGGCTTTGCTGAGGAAATCTTTTTAAGTTATCACAAGGACTGTTAATTAAAAATGAGATCGTCCAAAGCAGAGGTCCACATACCAAGGCTCATGCCAACCATAACATAACTTGTTTCCTGCTGCAAGCAAACAAGGGTGAGGGACGGCGTCAGGGACAGCCACTTCTCCCTCAGGATGTCCCGTGGGAGTATGTGCCACAAGCCTGTCGGACACGCAGCCCCAGTACCCACTCCGGGCTGTGCGCTGTGCTCCACTTGATCTTCCATATGCATAATGCCCAGTGCCTTTCCCTGACCATAGAGCTGGTCAGCACCTGTGAAGGGGGGTTGTGGTCTGGCTGCAAATTTGCCTGCACCCTAAGCTGCTTGCAAAGCAGGAACAACCTCAGAGGCTCAGGGCCCTCGGCACTGGGAGTTATTTAACTAACCCTGGGGTGGTGCTGGGTCAAGTCCCTAGGCCTGTAAGACCCAAGAATGCCCTGTAGCTGGAAGACCAAGGACAGCCACTGCCCACAGGACAGATTCTCCCTGGGGGTTGGTGTGGGGAAAAGAACACTGACATTTCAACACAGATATTTTTTGGAGGTTGTGGGGCGGGGACCCACTGTCTCAGGAGAATCATCAAAGTATCCTACTCCCCAATCCATTGCTTGGTTCTGTGTGTGACATCAGGGTAATGCCTCTTCCCAAAAGGTTCTGGGGGATCTCAGAGGCCACCAGTCTTGGTCCCTTCCAAAATAAAGAGAGAAAACAATTCGCAAGTCCACCCCACTCCCTTTCCCAAGGGAGACCCAAGAAGGCTTTACCATAAATGGTAGAGATGGCCAGAACCTCAGCACTTCCAGACTATTACCTCCCCACCCACTGGTCTGTCAAGAAATGCCTGGGCTGAGGCATCCCTGGAGATACCCCTGAGGGGTATAACTAAGTAACTGGCAGTCTCTGACATCTGAGCATAGAGTAGCTCTCCAGCTCCTTTGCCAGGGAAGCAGGTAGAGAAGGCAAGTTGTTTCTTAGGGTGGGTTGGTTGGTTGGTTAGTTGGTTGGTTTGGGGAGCTGTGGAACTCAAGGAACGAGAGGGTTTTGGAGCATACAGCATGGGTAAAGGGGCCTGGCCTCAGGAAGATCCATATCCACTAGGCCTCAGGATGACACCTCCGGGTCCCTGTGCACTGAAGGGAGGAAATGGCATAGGAGAAGGACTCCCAGCTGCAGGTCAGGAACCCTGGTTCTAGGTTCAGCTCTGATCCCACCTGGTAGGGTGATCTTGAGCCATCACAACTCCCCACCCCTGTCTCCCAGACCTGGGGCTCCTCATTCTTTCATTCAGAAAACGCTGACCTGCTGGTACACATTGTACTGACCTAGTACAGTAGATGTCCCGACCTGTTCTATTGTGGCGAGCCAGCAGTGAACAGATGGGGAGAGCATGCTGTGGCGTTCTGGGGCACCCCTTCCCCCGGCTCAGGCATTCTTTCGTCCCATGACTGCAGTCTCATCCAGGTCCAGGCCCTGGTCTCTGCTTGGCTGCCTGCACAGTCCAGACGCCACTGATCATGAACTGTCCTTCCCACCCTAACTCTGCATCCTGAGATAGTCTGAGCATGTTAGCACACACCCAAATATCATGGTGATAAGCCAAAAACCAAAGCTGCTACGAGGCCATCAGGACAGACCTGGACAGTCACCTCTCACTATGGTATATTCCTGGAAATTGCAGCAAGAAGTAGTGTGGTCAAAGGGGATCTTTTTTTCTTTCCTGTATCCCTTTGTCACCAGATGGGAATCAATGGTCAGCAAGGCAGAGTGCTAACAGAGCTTTCCTTCAGGTGGGAGGAAAACAAAGAATGGATGGACTGGGATGGAAGACAGGAAAATAGAGGTGTGCAGACGAGCAAACAAGGAAGTAAAGTGGGGGTGACAAGAACTGACACCATTCCTGACGGAGCAATTCCACCACTCAAAAACCTTCTATGGCTCCTTGCTGCCCTCTGGAAAACATCCAAACGGCTCACCTTGGAAATGAGGGCCTCCACCATCTAGCCATGAGCCCCCCCAGCTCCATGTGCCTTCCACTAATCCCTGCGCATACCCCCTGTGTTTCTGCCACTGTACCATGCCATCATGCTCTTCCCCTGTCTCTGTCTGCCAAATCCTACACATTTCTAATGCACTGGATTAGAAGCCTTAGCACTACTGGCCTTTGGTGCCAGATAATTCCTTGTTGGAGGGGGGTTGCCCTGAGCACTGTGGGATGTTCAGCGGTATCCCTAGGCTCTGAATGTCAGTAGCTCCAGATGCCAGTAACATTCCGTCCATCCGACCCCATTCCGTTTTTGATTGGTGTGCCAATCAAAAACATCCCCAGATATTGCCAAATGTCCCCTGGGGGCCAAACAGCCTCTGGTTGAGAACCACTGTTCTACACCCAGATCCAGTGCTACTCTTTTCAAGAGATGCTTCTCTGAGCTACTTCGAAGGAGGGTTATATCATACACATGTGCCTTCCACACATGTTGTTATATTTTACTAGCATTTAATATGGTTCTCCTGTCAGCTTGATTTATATGCGGTTCTATCGGCCCTTCCCCACAGGCCGTAAGTTTCTTAAGGGCAAGGAGCACATTTTGTTCATCTTACACAGGCAACAATACCATCCAGAGTAGACAATACATACTGGTCTAGGGAAATTCAATCACTAGGTTTAACTTGCTTATTGTTAACATAAACATAACTTGTTTATCCTACTTATTTATGTCTAATGTAGAAAAAAGTTAATTATAGAAAAGAATAAAATAAAAATCACCCACAGTCCTATCACTAGCAGTAACAGTAGCCAAAATATTGCCATTCTGGGTATGTCCCTCCAATACTGGTATGCAGATAAAATACTTGTATATGTATCTTTTTCTGTGCACAGAGAAGAGAGGGGAAGTACCTGTGGCAGAGGTGACCACTCAGAGCCAGACTGTCATGACCACAGGGGTGCCTGAGGGCCATCTGGACCCCCCTTGGCATGTGCTTGGATTCCCTTCAGGATGCTACTCCTGACTCTGTTTGAACTGCTGCAAATGCAGGAACTCAGCTATCACCCAAAGCAGCCTGTCCACCTTGGACCAGTCTAGAGCTCTTTCATCTATTGACCTGAAATCTGTTACCCGGGAGCTTCCATTTCTTGGTCCAATCCAGATTCTACCTCTGCAGCCATACTGGTCTACTCAGTCTTTTCCCCTTCAACAGGGTGTCATCCAGCCCTCCTTCTTCCCCTCGTTTAAGAACTTCCCCTCCCAACTGCTGGCATGAGCTCCAGCACCCAGGTTCACACTATCTGCTTCCCCCCCACCATCCTGAGCAGTCAGGTCCTATCTCCCAGGGGCTGGTATTAGAGCTGAGAAACTTGAGTTAGTAGTTGCTGGATACTTAAAGGGGGAACTGACTGCCACAGTGGGTGCCCATGAAAAGTAAAAATCTTGAGACAGAGAGAGCAACACACACACATACAGAAAATAAAGCAGATGTGGCTAGAGAGGCAGAGTGGTGAGACTGGGGTCTGGGGGCAGGGAGAGGAAGTGAGAACACCAGGCTTCCCCTCCTACACTGCTGGTGGGAATGCAAGCTGCTGTAGCCACTCTGGAAAACAGTATGGAGGTTCCTCAAGAAGTTGAAAATAGAGCTACCCTACGACGTAGCAACTGCACTACCGGCTATTTACCCCAAAGATACAAATGTAGTGATCTGAAGGGTACGTGCACCCGATGTTTATAGCATCAATGTTCACAATAGCCAAACTATGGAAAGAGCCTAGACGTCCATCAACAGATGAATGGATAAAGAAGATGCGGCATACACACACACACACACACACACACACTGGAATATTATGCAGCCATCAAAAATTTGAAATCTTGCCATTTGCAACAACGTGGATGGAACTAGAGGGTATTATGCTAAGCGAAATAAGTCAATCAGAGAAAGACAATTATCATATGATCTCACTGATATGTGGAATTTGAGAAACAAGGAAGAGGATCATAGGGGAAGATAGGATAGACCTCTGACAACTGATGTCCGAAAGCTCAGGCCCCCTTGGCCGTCATCTCTCCAACCTGAATGTACATCCACTAGGACTGATCAAGGCCTCTCTGATGGTAGATTATGCGTCTATGTGCACAAAGCCCTTCACACCTCAGTACCACCAACAAACCCGATTTATGATGGGACTGAAAGGTGAGGATCTCATTCCTGAGTTGAGGGAGCCAGAAATCCAGTCCAATAGTACCCAGGACTGAATAAGGTGGCCACCAAAAGTGTATGCTTGCGAGAAAATTCACATCACCCCAATGAAACACAAGCAGCCACAGGGAGGATCTCAGGCCAGAGAAGCTGAGAGCTGTTCCACGTCTCCACCGGTCTTCCCTTTGCACAGGCTCTAAGCCCCTCTCAGAGCACAGCCCGGCCCCAGCAGAAGCCACGCAGGCTTTCCCAGGGGCGTGCAGCCCTAGCTTCCCTAGGGGCGGATAAGAGTAGCCAGCTTACACCGCTCTTTCTTCCAGCTCCCGCCAAAGCCAGATGTAAAATCACCCCCCTACCCCGAATACTGAGAAGGGCAGGGGCTCTGGAGCAGACAGACAGATTCTCGTCTCATTTCTACCACTTACTGAATTTGTGAGTTTGATCGAGTTACTTAACTTCTCTAAGTCTTCCGTTTCCTCATCTACAGAAATAAGAAATAACAGTAGTTCCCACTTTAAGGATTAAATGAACAAGAGAGTTTTAAAGGGACCAGGGTATTAACACAAGAGAGTTTTACACTCACCAGGTACTGGTTTACTGTCTCCCACTCTGTTCACATTATCTATCTTCATTCATGTTTTCAATTGGCTAAGTGACAATACCATGTCACTCAGTTTTATAACATAATTTTAAAACATAATTTATGAGAGATTGTCCTCATTATATACAATCAGCCGGAAAATACAAACTGGATGAGGGTTCATTGGACTTCATTTCCTAAGTGCCCTCTAAGTGGCACCAGGGCCAGGAGTATGTCCCCAGGAATGAGCAATACCAACAGAGCATGTGTAATACTTTGACAGATGGACACGTCCAAGAGGCTGCGAGCTCAGTTTCCAGGCAGGTCCAGTTCCCTGTCAGGCAAGTGACTGACCCCTTAGCACCCACATTTGTGGCTGGGCTTCACTGGCCGGGGGCCCCACGCAGAAGAACACACAACAGTGACCTCCCTACACAGCAACAGCAATAAATGCTTCATCCACACTCCATTTTCCTTTAATTCCTGATAAGCTTTATAGAACCAGGCGTGCTCCCTGAAGCTTGAGTTGCTCATTAATAGATGTGTGGCTAACGGAGTGTGGCCTGGAGCCTGGTGCCCAGAGGTCAGCCAGCAGCTTCTTGCCCTCCGTGCTTCAGAAACCTGTGCAGTCCCTCCAGGAGGCTCCTGAGTCCCAGCGTCCTGCCTGGAATGGAGCAGCTGTGCTGACAGCTTTGGCCCTGGTCACGGAAGGCCAAGCTCCCAGCCAAGGTTCTGCATAGCAACAGACCTTTCTCCACCAGTTTGGCTCCTGACACCAGGAAAAGCTGCCACTTCCTCCAAATTGAAGCCATGGACAATTACAAGGCCATCAGTGCCTTGTTTTTTGCCTCCATCTTCTTTAAGAATTTAAAGCCTAGCCATCAAAAACTGCGGATGGGAGCAGAGATTGCTACAATCTTTCCAGGAGGCAAGTTGCCATTATTTTTCAAATCTTAACAGCTGTTGCTATCCCTCTGACCTAGTAATTGTACTCCTGGGAATCCATCCAAAAGAAATCATCAGAGGCAAACAAATATTAAGGCACAAGTACATTACATGGGTTTTTTATTATGCCAAAAAATTGAAAATAATATAAATGCACAACAATAAAAAAAAGGGAATTGATTATAAGATTTTAAGAGGTCACTAAAATCCTCTTTAGAAATCTTCAGGACACAAGAAAATATTAATATATTAATGTCTGTGGAAAAGCAAGATACATGGTAACCTCACATAAAATCTTTTTTAAGGTTTATTTATTTATTTGAGAGAGAGAGAGAGAGCAAGGACGGTGGGGGGACAGGCAGAGCGAGAGGAAGAGAGAATCCCAAGCAGATTCCCCGCTGAGTACAGAGCCCAACGCGGGGCTCAGTTTCATGACCCTGAGATCATGACCTGAGCTGAAATCAAGAGTTGGACGATTAACCAAATGAGCCACCCAGGTGTCCCTCACATAAAATTTTTGTGTTCAAAAAGTCTTAAGGATCCCTCCAGAATGTATCTCCGGGTAATGGAATTTTGAGTGGTTTTTATGTTCTTCTTTATCTTTTCCTTTTCTCCCCCATCCTACTGCCCACAGTAGCATTTGATCCCTTATCCATTAGTGTCATGATATAAAGATGACTGGGACAGTCCTAAACATCACCAAGTTCAAGTCTAGCTGGACAACACTCAAGCAGACCATCACACCCACAATTACGCTCTATGAGCCAAGGCTAAGCTTCTAAATCAGCAAGGTCCCTAGGTAGGGGATGCTCCAGCAGATTCTGAAAAATGAGCAGGGTTGGTAGATTGGGGAGGAAGACGGGGGTGGGGAGGCATTCCAGAAAGGGAGAACAGCAGGAGCAAAGCCCAGAAACAGGAGACAGCATCATGGGTTGGGGGCTATAAATGTCTCAGTGCAGCTGGAGGGAGCTCTCTCTCCCCAGAGCACATTCTGCCAGCATCCATCCAAAGGCTGGAAGATGAGGGGAGGGAAAATTCAGTGGCAAGCCTGAGTGACTGAAGATGTGAAATAGGAAGAACTCCACTCCTGGAACAGTGCACGTGCACTAAATACGAATGAATTAATGAATGGCTCAGGGGCAGACAGGAGGTTAGAGAAGCAATTTATAAGACTAAAGGAAACCATGATGCCTGGGTGGCTCAGTTGGTTAAGCGTCTGCCTTCAGCTCAGGTCATGATCCCAGGGTCTTGGGATCAAGTCCCGCATCAGGCTCCCTGTCGGCGCAGAGCCTGCTTCTCCCTCTGCCTGCCACTCCCCCTGCTTGTGCTCTCTTTCTCTCTCTGACAAATAAATAAATAATTTTTTTAAAGCCTTTAAAAAAAAAAAAAGACTGAAGGAAACCAGTGAGTAGAAGTTCCCTTTCTAAGGAAGGTGGGTAAAGACCCATTCACACATACGCCCTGTGGCATAAATATACCAATAGATTCCAATACAACAAAGGGATGATTCCTATAAAACCATTAGCGCCCAAGCCCCAGATTTCATGGCAAAGAAAGATGGGTGCATCCAAACTCACCACAGACAGCACGAACTAGATGAAAGATAAGTCTACTCTAAGAGGAAGGAACACAGAAGCCACTGTGATGCCCTTCTCTCGTCTGTGAGCCACGAACCTGTCCTTCAGTCTTGGATGCCCAAACGCTATTATTTCAATCACAGACTCGTAGGGTCGGGGAGCAACTAAGGCTATCTGCCCATCCCCACAGCAGTTCCATTCCTAAGCATTTGCCCAAGAGAAATGAAAACATATGGCCACACAAAGACTTCACTTGACCATTCACAGCAGCTTTATTCGTAATAGCCGGAGGATACGAGCAGGAGAGTGGCCTGAGGAGCACTGGCCCCAGGCAGATGAGTCTGTCTATGATGTACAAGGTGGGCTGCTTTTGGTCAGAGCAGAGGGGAGGAGAGACGGTTAGAAGGTTCTCGAAGTCCTCCAGACACGATGAGGAGAGCCAGTGTGGTCAGAGGAGTAAGAAAGGACTGAGCAGGACAGTCACTTTAGAGGATAATGCAGCGCTTGGAGCCTGCTCTATGTGGGTGCCAAGGGACAGAAAGAGAGAAATCTGAATGAGTGGCAGATGGTGGTATCAGCGTGGATGGAAATAGGGCAGCGGTCTTCAAAGCACAGTCCCTGGGCCAGCAGCAACAGCACCACCTGAGAAATTGTCAGAAATGCAGGCTCTCGGGCCCTACTGCAGACCCACTGAGTCAGACGCTCTGGCTATCTCCCCGCCCCGCAAAAGAAAAAAAGCAACGCATCAATGCCCTCTGTACCAACAAGCTCCTCCCCAACAAAGGTTTCTGATAATCAGTGCAAACAAATCCGCAAGGGCCTTCCCATCCTCCCTCCGGAAGCAGCTACATCATTGCCGGAATGCTGTTAAGAAGTTCATTACGAAAGAAAACAGAAACCATTTCCCCCCAACAGGTCACACTAGTAAAGAGGAGAACAGTGGGCTGTGGAACAGATACTGTTTGGCACAACCCTGCTGCCCCTTCCCCTCTAAGGACCACTCAGCCCTACCCTCAGGCACGTACCGAGGACCCCGCCTCCAAGCTGGAGCTGATGCCTCCAAGCTGGAGCTGATGCATCCAACCCCGGACCCAAACTGGGCCTCTCAGATGCTTCCCCCCCAGGAATTTAGAACCAGGGCTGAGAGGTCTGCAGGTTACTTAAAATGAAGACTGTAGGGCGCCTGGGTGGCTCAGTTGGTTAAGCGACTGCCTTCGGCTCAGGTCATGATCCTGGAGTCCCGGGATCGAGTCCCGCATCGGGCTCCCTGCTTGGCAGGGAGCCTGCTTCTCCCTCTGACCCTCCCCCCTCTCATGTGCTCTCTGTCTCTCTCATTCTCTCTGTCTCAAATAAATAAATAAAATCTTTAAAAAAA
>NC_138378.1:87725021-87737831 GCF_054177405.1 Leptonychotes weddellii
TTTTGTTTTTATTTTAATTCGTCACCGTAACCTAAAACCAGCACATAGTTAGGAGTTGAATAGATACTGGTTCCATGAATTAAAAGAGAGAGAGGAGCTGTCCACATTCTCACTATTGTTCAGCTCCTGGTTTCAGTCCTTCGTGAGGTCCCAACAGTCTCTGTACCCTCATATGCCAGGAGCTGCCCCAGCATCCTTCCCATAAATGTCCTCTCTTGCTAAAGCTGATCTGAAGCAGATTTCTGTTACTTGCACTGAGACACTCCCAAGATTGCCTTTCAAAGAGTCACATCTGCTTATCCATAATTCCACTTTATGAAATCTAGCAAAAGGAAAACATCTGAAAAACAAAAGTGAAGACTGTACCGTTACCTATAGTCACACACACACAAAATCAGAAGGAAACGAAATATCCCCCAGAGAGGCATCTCATATTTATTGTCCGTTCGTGCCAAAAAGGATTTGCTATACACTTAAGTGAATTGTGCTCAACGTCCTAGAATGGATACAGCCATTAAAAATGACACAAAGTGTGTGAAATAGCACAAAACTGTTTACATTATCATGTTGAGGGGAAAAGTGGAATACAAAATTGTTAGTACCTATAACTGCAGCTATACGGTTTTCAAATTAAGTTCATTAGCAGAAAACTACTAGTTCTTGGCAGTTGTGCTGAAATGGCGCAGATGCTAATAACTTTTCCTTTCTATTTGCAGACATTTTCCACTTAATGATGAGCTCATTTTAAAACTATATCATAAGATAAATATAGAAACCAAACAGGGCACAGGTGTCAGGCATTCCCTGTCATATAGCTCAGAAGAAGATCACCAGCTCGTGATATACACGTGTCTCAGATTACAAGAACAAAAGGAAGACAAATGCAAAGAACACATGAAGGACTGGGAAGACCTTTGTCGTCAGCCAGTGTGCTCTGCTAAGAATATCCTAGATGCAAGGTTCAAAGGCAAAAATGCAAGTGGGGACAGCCCTGTGGGATTACAGAAAAAAGGGGCAAACACATGTGATGTTGGAAAGACACTTTCCAGTATGACAGAACACAAGTCTCGTTTTAAAAGGTTGGTAGTAGAGGAATAACAGCATCTCTCCTTAAGGTTTCAGAACCTTCCTGGGTCTGTTTAACAAGTTCATTGTAGCCTGGGAGGACAGGAAAGGCAGACCACTGGTCTGAAGACCTCAACTGCAGCCTGAACTCCGTCACTTACTAATGTAGCTCAGGGCCTCGCAGCTCTTGTTTACCTCATCTGTAAAATGTAAAAACCATGTTTTGGTTGTAATGAACAGGAACTGACTCAAGTTGGCATAAGCAATAAAGGTTATTTGTGGGGAGGACACTGGGGTGGTGCAAGACCCCCAGGGCAGCTGAGCCTTGCAAGTGTCTGGAACCAGGGACTGAAGAGTCCTGGGAAGCCGTGCATCATCTCTGCCACCTCAGTTCTCTGAACATCTCTGTCTTCTTCCTTCTCTGCTGGCCCACCTTTCACCTGCTCCTCAGGGCAGAACACAGCCTCTACACCTCCTCACTCTTACTTTTACTGCTCCTGCCTCTTGAATAACTGGTGTCTTAGCTCAGGCTACCATAACAAAATACTACAGATTGTGTGGCTTAAACAAGGGAAACTTATTCTCCCACAGTTCTAGAGCTGGAAGTCAAGATCACGGTGCTGGCATGGCCCCATCCTGGTGCGGACGTAGGAATATCTGCCTTCTCCCTGTGTCCTCGCGTAGCACAGGGAGAGCTCTCTGGTATCTCTTCTTATAAGGGCACTGCTCCCATTATTGGGGGGGGCTCCACCTTCATGACCTCATCAAAACCTAATTATCTCCCAAAGTCACCATGTCCAAATATCATCAGATTGGGGTTAGAGCTTCAACCTATGAATTTTGTGGAAGCACAATTCAGTCCATAGCAACTGGCTACCTTGAAATCTCACTCCTATGTTGCCAGGGGAGGAAAAATAAAACTGGCTCAGTCTGAGTCAGATGTCCACTTTGATCCAATCAGCCACAGCCAAGTGGAGAGGGCAGGTCATTCAGTACAAACATGGCTGCCAGAGCCTAGCATGACCTCCAGGTCTAACCTTGCCACCTGAATGAAACACTACTGGCAGCAGGTCAAGAAGGATTCATTTCCTTTTTGTCAGTATTCCTACAAAACGTAAAACTAAACACTCATTGAGGATAAAGGTTATACCTGTCTTATTCACTATCACCTCCCCATGGCCCATCACAGAACCAGGCACACAGGAAACATTCAGTGACTCTGTTGTTGCTTTTTGGACAAATGAGGCTGGACTTGCAGAGAAAAGGGTACAGAATTTGTGCTCCAAGGATATATGCTGACATATCACCACCTTCTAGGAGCCAGAGTATGTTTTCTACCCTAAAGGTCAAGAAGATTTCCTTTCAAGTCAACCTTTCTTCTTTATAATCTTTCCCAAAGCAAACTGTCATCTATCATTGTTTAGAAACTCCTCTACATGTATGTTGAGTTAAAAAAAAATGTACACAGTGTATGGAGGAGAAAAGGAAGCAAAAGACAGGCTGCCTACCTTCAAGGGACTGAGACCTGAGCCCAAGAGACAAGTCATCAATCCTGGTTAAGTTAAAAAAAAATTTTATGAGTTAAGAAATACAAAAACATATCTCAGGACAGCGGGGTAGGATATTGTCCAATGATTGGTGATAGCTAGCAGAGCGTGCCTTGAGCCTACAGGACCAAGAATCTACCCTTAAATGGTCTAGGAAGAAAAAGTGGGCCTTAAAGATGAATAGGATAGGGCGCCTGGCTGGCTCAGTTGGTTGAGCGACTGCCTTCGGCTCAGGTCATGATCCTGGAGTCCCGGGATCGAGTCCCGCATCGGGCTCCCTGCTCAGCGGGGAGTCTGCTTCTCCCTCTGACCCTCCCCCCTCTCATGCTCTCTGTCTTTCATTCTCTCTCTCTCAAATAAATAAATAAAATCTTAAAAAAAAAAAAAAGATGAATGGGATATAGCTGGGGGCTGAGGAGTGCCATTCAGCAGAGAGGTAGCAATGACTCAAGTCAGAGCATGAGAAGCTCCTGGCACATGCAGGGATGGTCATGCGGAGCAGTGAAAAATAAGATCATTTAGAACTACATTATGGAGGGCCTGAACATCAGAGCAAAATTCTATATTGGATTATTAAAACGACGGTGAGTACTAGAAAGAAGAAACGAGAAACTGGAGACTGCACCAGTGTTCTAAGGACAAGTCTTGCTGGGTAGCCATTGTTTCCTCTTACGCTGGGAGGCCAGCAAGGGACTATGGGTTTTCCAAGGTAATGGGTACTACATTAGTTTCCTAGGACTCTTGTAACAAAGTGCCTCAAACTTGGTGGTTTAGAACAACAGGAATTTATTCTCTCACAGTTCTGGAAGCTAGAAGTCTAAAACCAAGGTGTTGGTACGGCCATGCTCACTCCAAACGCTCCGAGGGAGAATCTTTCCTTGCCTTCTCCTAGTTTCTAGCGATTGCCAGCAATCCCTGGTGTCCCTTGGCCTGTAAAGGCATCACTCCAAAATGCTTCCATTGTCACATGGTATTCTGCCTGCCTGTCTCAGTCTGTGTCCAAATTTCCTTCTCCTTATAAGGACACCAGTCACTGGATTAGAGCCAACCCTAAGCCAGTATGAACTCATCCAAACTTGATTACATTGGCAAAGGCTCTATTCCCAAATAAAGTCCTATTCTGAGGTCTCAGGTGGACATGAATTTTGGGAGGGACACCACCCCAGTGCAGACACTGAGTAACCCTCACCCTTAACGCACTGGCTTTAGAAGCTAACAGCCACCTGAGAAACTGTCCCACCCTCATGCACTGGAAGTGACTTGCTGCACAACTGTCAGACATGTCACCAAAGCTGTCCTTGCACCAGAACAGAATAGGACTAGCTGGCTTCCAAAACTCCTTCTGATTCTGCACATGTGTAGTTCAAGGTCTGGTCAATTACTTCTGTCCTCCTGATTCACCGATTCAGCCCTTTTCTCTCCATTCCCACTACCCGGGCTCTGCTTCAACCTAGCTGTGTCAAGCTTGACACCAACACACTGCTCTCACATCACTCCCCCTTACGAAAACCCTCCCTGGCTCCCCACTGCCTAAAAGCAAAATTTGTATTTTGACCTCAAATCTACCTCTCTCATCTGAACTCCCAAGATGTCACTACACTAATTCTCAACTCAAGCCAGTCTGGTCCTTTGAACACAACTAGCACATTCTCACCCCTACGCCTAACCTCATACCACCTGGAGCATGCCTCCCTCCCTGCAGAAGGATAGGGATGACCTATTTACTCCTTTGGATGACCATTTACTCCTCTTTCATGCAGCCTCCCCAGAGCAGCCCGTCCAGCCCACAGGACCTCAGCATTTCCCTGAGTCCCACTGTATCCTTACTCTCACTGCCTTCCGCTATGAATGATCCTTTCACACACACGGGATACAGCAACACTCAGGCTAAGACAAAGCAAAGGCCGTGATACAGGACAGATCCAAGGCTCTAACATTTAAGGGCTGGGCAAATTCCTTCACCTTTCAAAACCTCAGATGGCTCATCTGTAAAATGGAAATAGTACCCCCTACGCCACAGGACTACTGTCAGGAGTAAATGAAACGCTGCCAACACAACATCTGATATAGAGTATGGTCGTGTCAATAAAAGCACTTACCTGTATTGTGGTAAAATGGATCTAGGTTTTGCCTTTAGGTTAAGGGAACAAGGCACAGATCTGTGTCCCTCCAGCACCTAGCAGCACACTGTCGATGACGACTCTGAGTGACAGGTGTCTGGGCAAGTTGGACCCCAGGAGCATTTAGCTACCTGCTCGCCTCCCCCCTCACACACTTCATTTTATGAATGGGGAGACTGAGACCCAGGCAGGGCAAGTGACTCACTCAAGGCCACAGAACTATTAAGTGGCAGAGGCATGACTGAACTGGGCCATGACTATTTTCCTGCATCACATGTTGAAACCAGTTTGGGCCTTGGTTACCTCACTGGCAAAATGGCGATACTAATGCCCAGCTCCCCAACTTGCTCTGGAAATACTGGGGATGGAAATAACCAGGTGTAAGAGGAGAAACTGTAACCACCAGCAGCCTGCAGGAACTGGGCCAGGCGGAGGCTGAGGAGATCTGGGAGCACGTACCCCACGGGCAACCACTGCTCAGCTCAGCTGATGCTGCCCCGCTGGCATCATCCTAGGGTGCCACATCTTCTGCTTCCTCCAACGGGAGACAGAAATCTAGATTTAAGTGCCACATCTCTCAGCGTTAAATGTTGGTAAGGGATTCAAATATAAAATACTGCAAGGCAAAAAATAAGAGAAGAGAAAAGAAGAGGGAAAAGAAAAAAGAAAAGAAAAGAAAGGACAAGACAAGACGGCAAGGCAAACAAGCCCATGCAGGCTGCTCTCGGCTTAGAAGCCACCGCATTTGTGACCCTGTATCCAACAATGGAAAGGAGAGCAGTTTGAAAACCATCAAGTAGCACACTCATGTAGAGGAAGGACTGACCTTCAGGGACTGGTATAGCTCAGCTACCCAGGAAGCTGTCTTCAAATCCTCCCCGAGACCAGAGCTCCCTCCCCAGGTGACTTCATCCAGCCCCATAGCCCTTTGCCGGGTGCCAGGCATGCTGCAACCACAGCTGACCTCATCCGGCCGCCAGTCTGCCAGCCCAGTGGCGGCAGCTCGGCTACCTAGGCACCCACGTCCGCCAGGGAATTTGCCCAGGCCCTGCAGGGAAACCACCTCCCCGGCCAGAGGCTCATGAAGCTGGATGAGCTGCCTCCGGGCAAGCGCGAGCCTCTGTCCCGCCTGAGAGGACACTGAGGGGCTGGCCTAGCCCAGGCTGACCTCAGAGTTTGGATCCCGGCCTCTCCTGAGATGAGGCGGGTGCAGGTGTGGTGAGCGGGCGGGCGGGCGGGGCCATGCGGGCCCGGACAGGAAACCCAGCAACTGGGCTAAACTGCTACCAAGGCAGGACAAAAGCATATCCAGCAGCTCCTTACGTTGATTCTCTTGGGTTCGGGGGGGCCGAAGCCGCACTAACACCCCACCAGCCAATCCAGTGCTCCTCATCCCCACCTTTCTCCCCTCACAGGAGTGGGAGGAGGCAGTTCCTGAAGGTCCTGTGTCTCTCCTCCTTAGTCTCTTGTCCAACAGCTCCTCATCATAACATCAAAGACCCTGTAGGGCTCCTGAGACTCTGGGGTGTTAGAAGGCCTACCTTGCTCTGAGCGGTTGACACTTCTAGGAGATGCACAGGATGGGGGGGTGTGACCAACCAGGGAACCTACATGCCAGGAGGTTCCCCCCAATGCCACAAAGACGAAGAGAAGTCCATGATCATCCAGCCCCTCCAGGTAGAGCTGGCACCAGAATCTAGTCCCACCCAGGCCTGAGCCAGGTGGTGCTGCTGGCCACATCATGTTCCTCTGGATGCAGCTCCACCGCTAATTTGCTAGGGAACCTGGGACAGCCTACTTAGCTCTCCGGGTTTCAGTTTATCGTTTGGGAGAGAGAGAGTAATGCTCATCCTGCATTAATGACAGCACAGAGCCTTACGGGAAAACTGCTCTGATGGCAATGACTCCATTTTCCCTTGGGGTGGCCCAACGTTCAGCCTCCAGTAGCATCTCACTAAATACCAGGTGACTGAGCACACTTGCTGAATGAAGAAAGGACGGCTTGGCACAAGATCTGTCACACAGCAGGTGCTCAGTAGAGTCTTTTACGTTATCGTCGAAACTACACCCTGGTGGATATTTGCCTGTGTCCTTTCCCCAGCCCTCTGCAGCCCCTGTGCTTTGGAGAAGCTGACCATAGCCCCAGATCCAGAGTGAGTCTTGGCTGGTTTAAGCAAATCAGCACATCCTGTCCTCCAGCCCCAGGGATTGGCTCAGGGACGGATGTGTGGCCAAAATCAGGAGAGCAAGAAGCTTGCTAGGAGTTTCTGGAGAAGAAACTTCCTTGTGTCCCACAGAAGATGCTCTCCTCTGCTGGACATCAGTGAGAAACTCAACCCCCCTGGAAGCTGCCAGCAACCATCTTGGGTCCATGAGGGGAGCCAGCTTTAACCACGGGTGCAGGGAAGAGACCAAGAGAACCTGCTACGAATCTTGTGCTACTGGATCAAGCCTCACTTGAAGTCAGTGCCATTCTAGACTTCACGTTATGTAAGCCAGCATGAGTTGTATGTTTCCTCTTAGAACCAAAAGAATTCTGATAGAACCTTCAAACTTCAAAAACGAAGAATTAAGAGGAGACCATCTAACAGTATCAGACAAGATGTTCTGACATACCCTCCCACCGAAAACAACTAAAAATTCTGGATTTAAATAAGTCGTAAATCTTTTTACCAAGTGGTCAAGTTTAGTATCACTAATTATGGGACAGTCTGACATTCTGTCCTCCTGACCGAAGGCGGGAGGAGGTGCACCTCACCATCTGCACGGTGTTTGACCTGAATCTCATCAAGAGGACAAGTCTGACAAATCCAGAACACTCTATATCTTCATAAAGTTGGGGGCGGGGGGTGGGGGGCGGGGAGAAAACTGTTCTAGATCAGTCAAAAGACAAAATTGCCAAATTCAATGTGTGAACTTTAACTGGATCCAAAGAGTGCCAAGAAAAAATACATAGAGGACTTTTAAAAATTGGGGTTAATTTGAGTACGGACCACATACATGTTGGATGATGCTGCAAAATTAGAGTTGATTTTCTTAGGTGTGGTAATGGTTTTTGCTTGTACAGAAGAGCCAGTCGTGCTCAAAGTTATGATCCACAGACTCCTGGGAGAACCCAGAACCCTTTCAGGGGGTTCCCAGGACCCGTGCAGAGGGTCCATGAGGTCCAGGCAGTTTTAATAATAATGCTAAGACATGTGCCTTTTTTACTGTGTTGAACTTACATCGATGGTACAAAGACAGTGAAGGTTAAAACTGCTATGGTACCTTTGCACCAATCAAGGCAGTGGCGCCCCAATCTCTACCAGCAGCCACCATGACACACAGTAGGGAGAAAAATGCCCGCTTCACTTAAGAATGTCACTGATAATGCAGTAAAAATCATCAATTTTATTAAATCTTGAGTCCTGAGTACAGGTATTTTTAGTATTCTACGACAAAATGAAAAGTACACAAAAAGTACTGTTGCATACCAAAGTATGACAATTGTCTTGAGGAAAAGCACACGTATCATTGAGTTGTGCGTTGAACATCTAATTTTGTTCATGGAACCCTACTGCTGCTTGAATGACTGACAGACTATGGTTATTCAGACTTGGGTATCTGACAAGCATTTTCTAGAAAATAAATAACACGAGCTCATTATTTCAAGAAAAACAAATAGTGCTTGTTGCCAATGAAAAAATTTGAAATTCAAGCTAAAATTAGAATTTTGGAAAATTTGTATCCACCACCACGCGCATCCCAACACTTAAAGACTTTTGTAATGAGCTTGATGGTGTTACTAATTAATGTGATTTCTGAATAGTATATAAATGGAATGTGTCATCATTTAGAGGTTCCGCATTTAATTTGGTAAACCATGGGGCGCCTGGGTGGTTCAGTCGTTAAGCGTCTGCCTTCTGCTCAGGTCGTGATCCCAGGGTGCTGGGATCTAGCCCCACATCAGGCTCCCTGCTCAGTGGGAAGCCTGCTTTTCCCTCTTCTACTCCCCCTGCTTGTGTTTGTTATTTTAAAAAATTAATTACTGATACATATTTCAAAATGTCTCCATTTAAATTTTTAATATGATAAATAGTGAAAAGTGTAAGCCACAGAAATTTTTTTGGGATCCCCAGTTTTTTCTGAGTGTAAAGGGGTCCTGAAACCAACAAGTCTGAGAACCACTAGTACAGGAGAATAATCTTGTCCTTGAGTGACACGCTGAAGTAGTAGGGAATGAAAGAGCATGACGTCTGCAGCTTACTTTCAGATGGTTAAGCAGGAGGGAAATGTGTGTGTTTATGGAGAAAGAGATGCAGTGGGTATGCCAAGGTTGAAGTAACACAGGTATTCATTGTGTTGTTCTTTCACGTTTTCTATGGGTTTCCAGTTTTTGAAATAAAAAAGTAATGAATTTAAAGAATCTATTAAAACATATTGATATACTGTATCAATGTAAAGATGTCTTACAGGCCAAACACCAAATCAAATGAGTGCCCCAGAAAGGTAAATGAAGGGTACTTGCTGAACTAAGGCATTGAGCTTTAGATTATAAAAGCTGATAAAATCTCTATAAAATATAATTATTAAAAATCTAGATTATAGATTACAGAAGACAAACTCAAGGGCAACACTTGTGGAACTTCAGCCTGAATAAGAAAGCCTGGAGAGCTTATGAATACACAGATTCCCCTGCCCTGCCCTCAGGTATTCTCATTCAGTAGGTCTGAGGGGAGGAGGGGGCCTGAAAATGTACAGTACTAATAAATCCTCAGATGAGGTGATGCTAGGGTCCTCAGACCACATTTTGAGTAACACTGCCTCAGGGCACCCCTCTATGAAGTCTGGACCCTGTTATGGACTGAACTGTGTCCCTGAAGAAGATATAAGGAAGCTCTGACCCCAGTGCCTGTGCATGGGACCTTACTTGGAAATAGTCTTTGCATCTGAAATCAAGTTGAGATCATCAGGGTCGGCCCCAATGCAAAATGACTAGTGTCCTTATAAGAAGAGGAAAAGGGACACACAGATAGGAAGAAAATCATGTGACAACTGAGGCAGAGGAAGGCCAAGGACTTCTAACAACCACCCAAAGCCAGGAGAAAGGCATGGAACAGATTCTCCCGTGGAGCCCTCAGTGACAACATGGCCCTGACATCACACTGATGTCAGACTTCTAGCTTCTAGAACTGTGAAAGAATACATTTCTGTTGTTTTAAGCTATCCAGTTCGTGGTACTTTGGTATTCCCAGCAGCCCTGGGAAACAAACAGAAACCCCAAGGAAGCATACCTCAGTCAAAGGGTGAACCAGAGATGGCCTGCCACCATGCCTGAGCATACACAAAAGGAAAATGCCCATTGTTCAGTCATGATAGTAGACGGAGAGAAAACAGTACTTGCCCCTGGGAATCTGTAACCACAGCCCGCCCTCACCCATTTGCAGCAAATGCAAACCTCTGGAGGAACTTACCTTTAACCCAGGCCTCAAAGTATTCCTACAGATAAAGTCTCAAAGAATACAAGCTTATAGAAGAAAGAAAGAAAAAAGAAAGAGGGAGAGAGAGAGAGAGAAAGAAAGAGAGAAGAAAGAAAGAAAGAAAGAAAGAAAGAAAGAAAGAAAGAAAGAAAGAAAGAAAGAAAGGCGGGTGCCTGGGTGTCTAAGTCGTTAAGCGTCTGCCTTCAGCTCAGGTCACGATCCCGGGGTCCTTGGATTGAGCCCCGCATCATGCTCCCTGCTCCGCGGGAAGCCTGCTTCTCCCTCTCCCACTCCCCCTGCTTGTGTTCCCTCTCTCGCTGTGTCTCTCTCTGTCAAATAAATAAATAAAATCTTAAAAAAGAAAGAAAGAAAGAGAGGGAGGGAGGAGGGAAGGAGGGAGGGAAAGAAAGAAAGAAAGAAAGAAAGAAAGATTGATTTTAAATTGAAAACATACAATGCATACCTCGTACAATGTAGCCAACAGAAACAATAGATAGTTGAGTTAGACCTTCAAAAAGAATTTAGATGTTAGAATTATCAGATTCAGAATATAAAATAAATGTTTAAAGGAATAAACTTGAGTTTAAAAGATGGAAGGAACACAGACCATAAGACATGTCCAAACCATTCTGAAACAACTAAATAAAATTTTGAAAATACAATAACTGAATTTTTTTTTTAAAGATTTTATTTATTTATTTGAGAGAGAGAGAATGAGAGCAAGCACATGAGAGGAGGGAGGGTCAGAGGGAGAAGCAGACTCCCTGCCGAGCAGGGAGCCCGATGCGGGACTCGATCCAGGGACTCCAGGATCATGACCTGAGCCGAAGGCAGTCGCTTAACCAACTGAGCCACCCAGGCGCCCCAATAACTGAAATTTAACAAGCAATGGATGTTCAGCAGCTGAGGAGAAATGGCTGAGGAGACAGACATGAAGGGAGTTATTCATAATGCAACAATGACAGAAAAAGGAATCAGAAATAAGAAATGAAGAGATATGGTGACAGAGTAAGAATATCTAACTTACGTCTAATGAGTGCTAGAAGGAGAGGTCAAAAGTAATGGGATGCAGAAGCAATGTTAACGATAACTTGGGAAAATGTTTTAAATGAAGTCCTCACCTAAAACTGATTGAAGAAAATAGAGAAGACCTATAACCATTAAAGAAATGGAATAACTGGTTTAAAATCTTCCTATATATAAAGCACCTAGCCCTGATGGTCTCACTGGCAAGTTATTCCAGAAAGAAATCTAATCTTACACAGACTATTGCAGAGCATAGAAAAAGAGGATACACCCTCCACTTCATTTATGAGGCTAGCATAATATTAATACCAAAACCAGACAAGGACAATATAGCCAATACCATTCACAAACATAACTTTAAAAAAAACTAAATATTAACTAAACTAAATATTAACAAATTGAATCCAGAATTATTCTAACAACACAAAAAAAAAAAAACCTGTGTGACTGAATTCAGTTTTTTCTGGAAGGCAAGGTTGGCTTAATGGCAAAAATAATTATTACAACTTGTCACTTAACAGATTAAGGGCCAGAAAAATATACTGCCATCTTAATGGAAGCATTAGAGAAAATAAAGTATCATTCATTATAAAAACTCTGAGCAAACTAGGAATAGAAAGAAACTTAGAGTGATAAAGTTTATTTCTGAAACTCCTACAGCAAGCACAATACTTCATGGGAGAATGTTGAAGCATTCCTTTTAAAATCAGGAACAAAAAAGCAAGTATGCCTGCCTTCCCCACTTTTAGTCACCTTGCAATAGAGATTTTTACCATTACAGTAAGGGGTAGGGGGAAAAAAGGAATAATTTCTGGAAAGACACAACACTGCGCTATATTCTCAGATGACATGACTATTTATCTGGAAATCCCAAAAGAATCCACAGTTTAGCAAGCTTTCATTCTTCCAACAAATAGCTGGAAGATGAAAATTTTATTAAGATACTAAATATACTGGCATCAACAAATATCAAGTACCTGGGAATAAATCTAACAGATGACATACAAGACACAGCAAAACTCACAGAATTTTACTGAATATAATTAAATGAAGAGATAGATACCATGTTTATGGATCAGAACACTCACCTTAAGAACATCAACTTTCCATTGGCCCATACATTCAATGCTATTCCAATCAAACTCCCAACAGATTTTGGAGCAAGTGTGAGCATGTGTGTCTGTGAAAACACATAATTCTAAGATAATTCTAAACCTGTATATGAAAGAAGAAAGTGTAAGGCACTCTTGAAGGTGGGGCACTTGCCATTCCAGACATCAAGACTGGGGCCATTAAGACAGTGGTACTGTTGCAGAGCCAGACTATTCAATGGGACGGAAGAAAGAGCCCAGAAACAAACTCACACATCTACGGAAACTTGATGTATGACAAGGCTGGGCATTGCAGATCTGGAGAAAAAGGATGAACTTTATAATAAATGGTGCTTGGACAACATTTTGCTCATAAAAAAAAAAAGAAAAAAATTCTGGCATCCTAAACCACATCATATACAAAAATCATCTCAAGATGGAGCAGGAGGGCACCTGGGTGGCTCAGATGGTTAAGCGTCTGCCTTCGGCTCAGGTCATGATC
>NC_138378.1:87737931-87784450 GCF_054177405.1 Leptonychotes weddellii
GAAAATGGAAAAATAAACCACAGACTGGAAGAAGACATTTGTAACACATAAGTGACAGAGGATTAGGGTCCAGAATATTTAAATAACTCCTACAAATTAATAAGGTAAGGATAAGAGAAAATTTGGCAAGACTTGAACAGGCCCTTCACAGGAGAGAGAACATGAATGGGCAATAAACATATGAAAAGATGTTCAATCTCATTAGTATTCAGGGAAATGCAAATTAAAACCATAATGAGATTCCATTTTGTACCCACCAGACTGGCAAAAATTCTAAAGTGTGACAATATTAAGTGACAGTAAAGTCTTGGTGCAACTGAAATTATATATATGTTATATATATATAATTTATATTATATATATATATAATTTCCTATAATTTATATATATATATATAGCTGAAGGAAAACCATTTTGGAAAATAATTTATGAAGAACAAGATGTGGAGGGGCCTTGCCAGGCCAGATATCAAGAATCTCTATAAAGTTATGATAATTAATACAGTGTGGTCCTGGTGCAGGGTCAGACAAATTGGTTAATGGGACACAACAAAGAGCCCAGAAAAAGACCTACACATCTAATGAAAATTTAATTTATGTTATTTGGGCAAGGGAAAAAAAGCCTATATCCTATGCTTCAGCCATTCTGTTCCTAAAGAAATTTGTGCACAGGTGTACCTGGAAACACATACAAGAAAGTTCATTGCAGAGCTCTTTACAAGAATGAAAAAGAAAAATAAAAATCTAGAAAGAACCCTAACATCCATCAACAGTGGCAGTATACTGATACAATGAAAGTAATGTTATATTTCTTAAACAGGCACTGAGTAAAGGAGTGTTTACAGAATTGTTTTCCATTATACCCTCACCATTTATTTGCAGTCTTTTCTATTGCATTTTACAAATCAAGGAAAGTCTGGAAATGGAGACAAAATAAGATGTTAGAACCCTAGAGTGTTCACCTTTCTTAGGTCTGTTTTTAGATGAACTTTCTTTAGCTTAGTGACAGCAGGACCAACAACACCCCCCCCCACCCCCCGCCAAATTTATCCAGGGCCTAGTCTCTAGAACCTATGAATGTTACCTTCTATGGCAAAAGAGACATGGCAGGTGTGGTGAAGTTAAGGATTTTGAGATGGGGAGAGGATCCTGGATTACCTAGGTGGGCCCTAGATGTAATCACAAGAGCCCTTGTAGGAGAGAGACAGAGGAGGATACAAAGACAGAGAGAAGGCTAAGTGATGACAGAAGCAGAGACTGGAGGGATGTGGTCATGAAGAATGCCAACAGCTACTAGAAGCTGGAAGAAGCAAGGAATGGATTTTCCCCTGGAGCTTCCAGAACTCCTGCCAACATCTGGATTTTAGCACCAGAAGGCTCATTTCAGAATTCAGGCCTCCAAAACTCTAAGAGATGTATTTCTGTTGTTTTGAGCCACCAAGTTTGTAGCTCTTACAGCAGCAATTATAGACTAATATAGTGGGTGAAGATGCTCAACCTCACCCACCTGTTTATCCCAGACCATTTTCACTCAGTACATCCTCTCCTCTGCCTCTTCTCTCCCAACATTGGATGCCACAGTGTTCCCCAGGCAGACAGATGCAGCAGTGGGTCAATGCCTTCATATGTCAGATGAACCACTTCCCCTGCTGAAAGGGTTCCTCCTTACAATTTCCAACCAAAGCCAGAAAAGTCATTCACACGTGCCCACAAAAGACCCACTTGATGGAAAGAGTGCTGGCTGGGCAGGGGGTACATTTGAATCCAAGTCCAAGTTTCCCACTGACTGGCTATGTGACCTTACCAACTTCTCAAATATGGAACTGGAATCCATTCATCTTTATATTCCTGGTATCCAGAGTAGAGCTTGGCACAAAGCAAATGGTCCATAAATAGGCAGTGAATCAATGAATGAATCAATCAGTCAATCTCGTTCAAGGACAGAAGGTCTACCCACCGAAAAAGAGAATCTTTCCAATAACTCTTCTCTCTCTTCCTCTACCACTGTAAGGGAAAATATTAAAATCATAGTTTTAGAGTTGGGAGGTCTTAGGGTTGGAAGCCAAGAACTCGTTGCCTCACATTAGCACCAATTACTAGAAATCCTGTCCTTCTATCAAGCCAAATGTTTGTCTTCTAGTCACCACTGGCCCTAGTCCAACCCCTACTAACAATATAAAACTAAGCACTTTCAGAAACTAAGACCTGGCCTCAAGTCTTGGCCTAGCCTATCAGGCTATGGACCTTGATAAATGACCTAACCCCACCGGTCCTGTCTTCTTTCTCAATCAAACAAAAGCCTGAGATCGCTAAAATGCCTTCTAGCTCTAAGATGTAGTGTGGAAAACACTCCTCCCCTGGTGTTCAATCTCTCATCATTTTAAACTATCCACTGAGTTTTTATTTCAATACTTTATTTTCTATTTTTTTATTTTATATTTTTTAAAGATTGCATTTATTTATTTGAGAGAGAGAGTGTGTGTGTGTGAGAGAGAGAGCATGAGCAGGGGCAGGGGAGAGAGGGAGAAGCATACTCCCTGCTGAGCAGGGAGCCTGATGCGGGGGACTCAATCCCAGGACCCTGGGATCATGTCCTGAGCCGAAGGCAGACGCTTAACCGACTGAGCCACACAGGTGCCCTATTTTCTACTTTTAGAATTGCTTCTTTTCCAACGGATCCATTCCTCTCCCTACTCAGCCCCAGGATCTGTTGTCTTCTTGTATTTTCAATTCTTTATTTTTTCACTTAGAAAGACTTATTCTAAGGACTCTAAGTAAGAGTTATTGTAGATAAATAATACATATAATTAATATACGTGTTATTCATTTATTTATGTCTAAAGGGCTAAGCCTACTGCTGGTGGTGTTTAACTCCTGCTTAAGGGTGGCTGTTACTTCAGGCATTTTGTAATTTTGGAGTGTGGATTCATGTTCTTTGAGCTAATTCTGTACGATGTGTATTGAAGGCCCTTAGAGAGACTGGATTAATTTCTGCAAGATAATCCAGGAGTAACCCTGGCCCAGGACCAATTTTCATGTTAATCTCTCAGCCATGGGTATTCAGACCATGAAGGATGAAATCATTTAGACCCCAAACCCATATGAGGACAGGTCCATCGATGGTTTCAAAGTCCCAAGGGAGACTTTTTTTCCCCCACCAAGAACACAGGGCAAGACAGATAAGCTTCGGTGTCATTTCCTTATGCTTGTAGGTCTATCCTTCTACTCAGGACTACACTGCAGAATAGTGCTTCAACTCTCAGCTATATGCAAGTGTTCAGCTCTGACTTATCATCTCCACAGACCCAAGGGACCCTCTTTTCACTATGAAGATATTAAATCCAAACTAGGCCAATCCTCTCGCTTGGTATATTAAAGATGGCTGCAAATTATTTGCTATCCCTCCCACTGAGAAGTGGAGTCTAATCTGCCTCCCTTCAAATCTAGGTTGGCCTTAGTATTCACTTGGCCAATAGAATGTAGAAGTGTCATCCTGGGACTTCTGAGACCAGGTCATAACAAGTCCTAGGGTTTCTACTGATGCTTCTTGGACATTCACTCTTGGCGTCCTGAGCCACCACATAAGAAACTGGACTGTCTTCAGGCCTCCATGCTGGGAAAATCACACAGGAAGACCACATGAAGAGGCCTTGGAACACATGAAAAGAAAGAAATGTCCAGTCTGCCACTGCCATTTGTGCCATCCCAGTGAAGACCCAGACATCATGGAGTGGAGATGAGTTTTGTATCCTGCATCTTGTCCAAACTCCTGACCCACAGAGCCAGGGGAGATGATAACAAAATGGCTGCTGATTTCAGCTACATTTCAGGATAATCCATTAAGCACCTGCTCCAGGACTAGTTTACAGCCTTGCAAAATGATACCCTCTCTGTTCTGTCTTCTGGCAAATTCCCTTACTGAAAAGCTCAACTATGCTATGGAGGGAATCACTTATATTTTATCCAGAACTTTTAGAAATTTTTATATTTTTAAAAATATTTTATTTATTTGCCAGAGAGAGAGAGGGAGAGCATAAGCAGAGAGAGCTGCAAGCAGAGGGAGAAGCAGGCTCCCCACTGAGCAAGGAGCCCGATGCGGGACTCGATCCCAGGACCCCAGGATCACAACCCAAGCCAAAGGCAGACGCTTAATCGACTGCGCCACTCAGGCGTCCCTAGGAATTTTTAAATTTAGTTTTATGAGAGGACTTCCAGACCACTGTTTTTCATACTGCTAGAAACAGAAATCAAATCTTTCATTCTACAGATGAGAAAACTGAGGCTTAGAGGGGTCACAAATCAAGGTTCTACGAACGTAGGTTTAAAAAAGAATCTTCTCATCCCAAAGGGAATACTGAGTCATTCATTTAACAAATATAACACCTAGCGTGAGCATGGTACTACTTTAGGCACCAGGAAAACAGCTGTGAACAAGGTGAAAGTCTCAAAAGTCATGGAGATCAAATTCTATGTGAGGAGACGGACCATAAGCCAGTAAACAAATGAATTAAAAGCATAATTTCAGGGAGTGGGAAGGGGATAGAGTGGAATGTGAGATGTATTTTGGAGAAGACAGTCAGAAAAAGCATTTCCTAGAGAGGTGATATTTGAGCAGAGACCTAAACGGAGAGAGGGTGATGACCGTGGACCATCTAGAGGAGTGTGTCCTGGGCAGGAGGAAGATCAAGTACAAAGGTCCTTGAGTGAGACAAGCCTGCCATCTTCCAGGAATCGTAGGGAAGCTGGAGCTGAGTGTGGGGAGACCAGTACAGTGGTGAGTTCAGGGCAGTGGGCAGGGGCCAGGCCTTGCTGAATCTCATGAAGAATGGTAAGGAATCTGAATTTTATTATTAACATCATGGGAATTCTTTGGACAATTTTTAAATGGCAGGGGAAAGTTATGACCTGTCTTATATTTGAAACAAATCATTGGAGGGACAGGAGTAGAAGCAGGGAAAACAATTAAGAGGGTTTTGAAATGGTCTGGGAGAGCAATAATGGGGTTGGAACATGATGGTGGCAGTGGAGGTCAGTTGGATGGGGGACTATTCTGAAGAGAGAGCCAAGAGGACTTCCTGATAAAACTGGATTCCACAGCACATAGGGCCTGGCCTGAAGAGGTTACAGATCCTGCTGGATCCTTGCAACTTCCTCAAGAGGGACACACGGGGACCACTGGTTCTTGGCCTCTTCTGCTCATGAGAAAAGTCCCTGAGTGTTCCTGAAAATCCACTGTAAGTCCCCAGCATCAGCTGACTGTGTTTACCGTGCCTCTCTCTCAAGATGGGCTGCATCCCATTCTCCTCTGAGTAGCATGATCCGCTCAGCATAATATCACATCTGACAGGCATTGTCTTGGCAGTCTAAACCTGAAGTCGGGCAAAACTAAATTTTACACAGATCACAATTAGGCAGCCCATCTGTGAAAGGTTTGTGGTTGGGTACTTGGTTGGGCGAGGCCAATGATGCCATCCAGAACTCATAAAAAGTCAGGGTTGTGACCTCTCAGAACCAGGAAGGATGAATCACAGTCCAGCACAAATGGCTCATTTGGGGTTGAATTCTGGATCTACAGCCAATGACGGGAACCTTAGACAAGTCAATTTCTTTTCATTTCACAGGGGAGATGATGATATCTGACTCAGCACTTCCTGAGCTTCATGGGAATCTTATTAAGATGAAGATTCACGAGGTCTTGGTGGGACCTGGGATTCTGCATTCTTAACTAGCTCCCAGGGATGCCAATGCTGCTGGTACACAGACTACTCTTTGAGTAGCCAGGTCCTAACTCACTCACTGGCACCTACTACACATGAAGAGCTGTGAGGGAGACAAAGAAACAGAGGTGACCCTTAAGGAGAGGCAAATGCACAAACCAATATCTCCTCTCCGTTTACCTCTGCATTGCCAAATTCTCCCCTTTTGCCGACAGGTCTTCTCCATATGCCAGGGGGTTTAGCCACCAACAGCCCCACCTTCACGTCTTTCCAGCTCTGGACCCTATAGGCAAGGATGTTTTCTTTTTTTAAAATCTTTTTTTTTTTTTTAATTTTTATTTATTTATTTATTTATTTGAGAGAGAGAGAGAAACAGCATGAGAGGGGATAGGGTCAGAGGGAGAAGCAAGCTCCCCGCTGAGCCGGGAGCCCGATGTGGGACTCGATCCCAGGACTCCGGGATCATGACCTGAGCCGAAGGCAGTCGCTTAACCAACTGAGCCACCCAGGCGCCCAAGGATGTTTTCTTTTAGCTCCAAATCAACAAGCTCTGGGGAAAGACCTGGTGGCTCAGTTTAGGTCACATACCCACCTCTGGACCAATCTCTGTGCCCAGGGAAATGTGTAGCTAGGCCTCGGTCACGTGTCCACCTCTGTGGCTGAGTGGAGGGAAGTAGGATGGGGTATGTTGCCAAGAAGGGAAGGGAAACTCATTTTGAAGCCCAGAGGATCATCCATAGACCCTACAAGGAGGTAGAAAGGATGTGAATGCATAAGCACACAAGAGAAGGCCAGGGTAGAATTTAACTGAGCTATGACTGGTGAAAGGCAAAGAAAAAAAGGGAAAATGTGCTATATGAGTGATGGTCTTAAGAGGAAAGAGGCAGATAAGAGAGCCACCAGGCTGGACAGCCCCTATACTGGCAAGAAGGAGACACCTTTGGTCTAGAACTTCCAGTGACTGACAAGGCCTAATGGAGGTGGGATGTTAGGAGGGGATGTGAACTTAGGTAAAGAATGCAGCTCTCTGTTTACTAACTGAGGGCAGTGTATAAAATTCTGATGGTGGGATTCTCGGATCAGGAATGGGCTAATGAACCAACAGGTGTGCCCCCATTATCCTCTTCCCTGCATGAAACATTCATGGGACTCCTACCCCATGGAGTCCAACCCAGAATCCTACTTGTCAAGATAGTGTCCCAGGCAGCCTCCTATCAATCATGACATGAAACTCACTTGCAATCCCTGGTCTAGGTACGCGTGCCATGCTTGAAGGCCTGCACCAGATTACCTGTCAAGATTCCTTCAGACAGGGGCGCCTGGGTGGCTCAGATGGTTGAGCATCTGCCTTCGGCTCAGGTCGTGATCCCAGGGTCCTGGGGTCGAGTCCCGCATCGGGCTCCCTGCTGGGTGGGGAGCCTGCTTCTCCCTCTGCCTCTGCCTCTCTCTCTCTCTGACTCTCATGAATAAATAAATAAAATATTTAAAAAAAAAAAAAGATTCCTTCAGACACCCCTACTGGGTGCCAAATACTTGGTCCTTTATCTATGCTTCCTTTTTTTCTGTAATCCCAGAAAAGGCCCTGGGTGTGACTAAAGAAAACCCAAGGGGAAAACAATGTGCTTCTGTGTGAAGACAGATGAGATATGAAAGTTCAAAACAAACATATAGAACTATCCATCTTCCAATCCACTGGGGTCAATCCACCCAAGGCCCAGAAGTGAGAGGAAAACGTCCTCATAGCCCAGATGCACACCCCCTGGGCTCTTGCTGGTTCTTGGAAAAATTCTCACAGACACCAAGAATCCTGGCAACCAGCTGGGCATGTGCATGGCTCATCCTGGACAATGAAAATCCAAACGTGCCATGCGCTGCGACTCTTGTCTTCCCCTGGCCTCTGGAACCTCCTTGGAAAACACACACACACACACACACACAAACACACACACAATACAAAACGGCAGCCTCACTAGGTGGCCACTGAGGGCCTGACTCCCCCTTCTGTCATTCTTCCCAGGGCTCTTCCTCCTCCAAATAATACATGCTCCAAAAAAGATAGCTCACTTCAGAAGGAAGGGGAAACTGAGCCAGCATTAACCAGGTAAGACCCTCGCTTGTGAGCTAACCTTCAAAGAAGACACAGTGGGGAACAGGGCACAGAAGAGACTTCCCAGCAGGCAGGCAGGATTCATAAACAAAGACCAAGGCAGCAGAACAGCGAAATCGAAGCTGGTATTTTTCACTTCTTGAGGATATTCCCCTTGTTTATAAATAAACATGGTGCATGTGGGCCAGCTGGGGGAGGAGGGGACAAGGAAGGGGTCTAGAGGTGCGCCAGGACCTCCAACGTGATGCTGGATCACAGCTTTGTCTCACAGGCCAGGAGCAGGGCCCCAGGGTGAGAGCAGGTATCCTGAGGACTGTAACAGTGGGTCAGTCCAGTGCTGGGATTAGATCTCAAATCCTCTGACGTCCAGCTCAACATTTTCCCTCTCAGGATTCAACTGGTTTACCCAGCTCCTACCCTCTACCATACCAGAGTGCCAGGAAATAAATCCTCAGCCAACCTAAACCTCCAATTAATGGGATCATTTTTCTGCATTCCACTTTTTAAAAGCAAGCCCCAAAGAAAGGCAAGCCCATGTTTAAGGATGTATGGCCTTTTCATTTATTTTCATTTGTTTTGCAATAGTTAGAGAGTATCTTGAGGACAACTCAAATTCTTTCCAGTCCTCTCTATTCGTACATCCTTGACTGGGACAAATAGACTTTGTGCTCCAAATCACAGTCCTGGGACAGAGCCAGATCTGCAGCCATTAAACTAAGACTCTGTCTTAAACATTAGACTGGACCTTCTAAAAACTAACATTTTTTAAAAGATGTGCACTGTGGAAATAAGGGTTTCTTCTGTATAGCTTTTAGTTATTTGGAGAATTTTTAAAAATTAGAACGCTCTTTTCCCCACACAGTGAACTGGAGTTTTGGCCTAATAACCAAAGGGGAAGCTCTGGATTCATTTAGCCAACATTCTGGGCCTCAGCCAAAATTCTGTCCAAAGACAATGAGGCAACACCTGCTCCTTGGAATAAATGCTTCAAGATAGTGCATTCTCCCAAGAAGGCAGAGAGCAACCTCTGTGTGAATCTTCCAGGGCACATAAACATTCTCTCCCCAGTTTAAAATTCACTGGTGCCTAAGACTTGAGTTCTTTGTAAAGAAAACAAAGTATTGTAAAGGAGGCAAGCAGGCCAGTCATAAAGGAGCCCCTGTGTTCCATGCAGATATCAACTAGGTTCTAACAAAGCCAACCTTGCCACTACACTGAATATTTCGTCTTTAATTCTTCCTAGGCTGAGCCAATGGAGTTAGGAGGAAGACAACTAGCAAAAAAGCAGCATCTCCAATTGGTTCTCACTCCAAGAGCTTTGCCCAGTGGGCGTAAGCCTGTCCTGACGCCCACTAACCTTCATGCCCAGGGGATAACACTGCCTGGCTCCCCTGCTTATCCCAGGGCCTCTGAGCTCCTTCCACATAACCAGCCTTAACTGAGTGCACTCAACGTGCCAGGTACTTCAAAAAAGAGGCTTGGGAGCAGACGAGGGGTCAGAGAGGGAAATAAGCCATGGTTACTGTCCTAAAAACACTCAGAGCCAATGGCAAGACACATATCTACAAGCACCATCCGGCTGTGCCTGGACACCATCAGCTTGTCTTGAGGCCTCTGGTTGGAAGGAAGACACTCCCTCTCCATTCTCAGAACACAGTGATAGGTCTTCCTTAAATGTTCTTTGATGTCACAGAGGCTTACAAAGCCTTGAAAAAGCTTCTTATAGGAAACGGGACTGGTGGACAAAATCCCAGGATGCCATAGCAGAGGTCTTGGGAGATCAATTTCGGACAACTGTCAAGGACAGGCAGAGGTGGAAAGGGCATTGGACCAAAAATCCAGAGCCTGTTTTCTTCACCAGCTTACCCTGTGTCCTTGGGCAAGGCACACTCCCTCTGCAGTTTTATAGATGAGAGGGGAGAACTGACGAGTGGTTTTTATTAGGGCTAAAACCCATATATTTCCCAAATTATTTTTCATTTAGAACCCGAATACACAAACCAAACAAAGGGGGAGTTACTCCCATTGATCAGGGCTGGGAGCCCAGAGCCTACCCACTTAGGCTGGATGAAAAACACAGGAGTAGATTAAGTCTGAGAGCCCCTTCCAGACCTGGTAGTTAGATGCTCTGCAATTTATGTATCACATGTTCTTGAAATCTTTGTAACGGCAACATGAGGTTAACTAGCTCCTGAACTAGGATCTCTTGTGAACTGGGAACTGTTGGCAAGAGGCAGACCTGGGATTTGAACCAAGGGTTTTCTGACTCCAAATTCAGTATTCCTACTCCTTACTAAGAGGTATATGGATATTTGGGCTGAATCAACAAATTCCTTGAACTGGAAATATAAATGTATGTGCATATATGCATAGGAAAAACATCTTGAAGAATATACCTCTTGAAATTACCATTAGCTATCTGTTTGGTAATAATGTGGATGATTTTCAATCTATTTATCTGTACTTTCTGATTTTCCTATAATGAGCAGGTTATTATTTATGTGAAACCGGTACTGCTTATTAAAGCAGTTTTTAATAATTGACAACTGACACTTCCATGTTGGGTTTCTAAAAAGACAGTGATCAGGGGATAGGTGGTGTCTCTGACCTTTTGGAGTTGACAGTGGAAATAACAACTCCAAATCCCACAAATTCTCCCTTGGGGCGGAAGGTCCTGGGCTGACCTGAGGGGCAATTCTGGTCATTTATGTTCTCTGAAGCTTCACTTCGGGGGAGCGTGGTTTTAAAAAGTAACAGCAACACTGAGACCCCTCCCAAACATATGCCTCTTTCTCCAACCCCCTCAGCTGCCTGGTGCAGTATGGGAGGGGGATTCTAATAAAATTAAAGATGGTCACATGGACCCCAGACTCAAAGCCCTCACTCTCCAGTGGGCCAGCCCCAGCCCAGTAGGACCTCTAGAAAATGAGCTCTGCAGCCAGGCCAATGAGAGTCTCGGGCCACACCCTGAGGGCCCTCCAGAAGCCACTGCCAAATATGAAGATCACACATTAGCTCAGGAGAGAAAATACCACCCTGAAGGCAAGACAGGCTTCGGTCAGGCATGAGGTGGGGCAAGGCGTTCCAGTAGCTTCCCTATATTATTCATGCCAGCTCTGCCCTCAGAAATCTTCTAAATATTTAACATACCACCAGGAGGTACAGCACAAACCCCCAGCAGTCTGCAACAGCTGTGGAGAGGCCTGCATGGAATGAAGGATGGGGGGCCAAGAGGCACATCCACTCTGGCTTTGGGAAGAAAGCCCAGAATGGTGGCAGGGATACAAAGCTGAGAATGACTTCAGAAGGCTGAGTCTGGCTGCTTCTTTGAAAATCAGTAAAGAAGGGCAGGAGATAAGAGATGTTTCACAACATTGGGAGTGATAGTGCACAATCAACCAGAGTCCGGAGCCCCTCTTTCCCAGACAAAGAAAAAGCCCGAGGTGCACCTCCCACCCTCTCTCTCCAGGCCAATTTCAGCCCTGGCTCTCCCTGAGCAGGTGGCAAATTTGTCCTGACTCAGGCAAAAATGGTTAGGGAAGGAGAGGAACTGGAACAGCCATGTGTATCCCCAAAGGGAAATAAATCCACGAGGGAAGGAGCTCTTCAAATGTCTACTCAGCTCTGGGGCTTGACAGAGAAAAACGCCCCCCACACCCACCCCCAATGACTTCACGCAGGCCTCACCCCAGATGACTCTGCGCTCTCCTGTAAGGCCTGGGGGGTGTCATTGCCACCACCCAAGCGGCTGTCTGTCACTTCGAAATTTCCCGTGAATTCCTGGAGATGCCCGCCCCTATCTCTCCCTCAAACCCCGGCCAAAGGAATCAGACATGGGGTCCGCGAGGCGTCTACCCCAAGATTCATACACGTCCCGCTATGTTCTACTTGGCTTTACCGCTGTCAGAGAAACCTAAAAAGGAGTATTCTTGCAATCCCATTAGGAGCCCCGCCTTCATCTCTCCACCCTTCTCCGCGCCGACCCCTCCAGGCAGCGCCCCAGGCTCGTCTGGGCTCTGTCATTTTCACCCGACAAAAGCGTGGCGGCGCGGCGACGGGAGACCCCGCCAGCATTTCTCCCAAAGGAGACAGACGCGTGTCCCCGCGGCGCGCCCATTCGGGGCCTCTGCAAATCCCCCCCACCCGGGGAACAAAAGCGGCCGGGGCGCTGCGGGTCGCAGCCCCCAACGCAGCCCCCCGTGCGCCCCGGGCCTCGCCGCCCAGCCCGCAGGTCCCCGGCCCCAGGGCAGCAGCCGCGTCCTGCGTCGCCCGCTTGCAGGCGTCCTGGGCAGCTACTGTACCTGCTAAATTTAGCGGCCGCCGGGTATTAATAGCCGGAGCGAACCGGGCCGGGCGCTGCAGGGGCGCGCGCAGCCCGGGGGCCAGGGGCGGAGAAGGAGGGGAAGGAAGGGGCGCGGGGAAGGCCACTTACACCACCAGCCTGGAGATGATCCATGACACCATGGCGGGCGGGCGGGCGGGCGCGGCCGGGGCAGCGCGGCGCGGTTCGGCTGCGGGCGGCGCGGGCGGCTGCGGCGCTCCCGGCACGTCCGTCCGCGCACGGCCGCCGCCGCCACCAGACTGAGCGCGCCCGCCGCCCTGCCCGGCGCTCGCGCGTCAGCGCAGCCGCGGCACGTTCCGGCGGCGGCGGCGGCGGCCCCAGCCCCCCGGGGCTCGGCGGGCCCGCGGCGATTGGGCGGTGAGCGGATCGGGCATCCGCGGGACCCGCCCCGACCCCGTCGCCCCAGCCCGCGGCTGAATTCGGGCGGTTCCTCCGCGCTCGCTGGTGCACCCGCCGCTCAAATGGAACCCTGAGGTGGCCCCGTTGGCGGGGCAGAGACCCGGGTGCCGCCCCACCCAGTGTTATGGTGGGAAAACCAAGGCCTGCACCTGGACCTTGGGAATCTATCTACGCCTGTTCTGGTTGGGGATGCGGTCATCCCTCACTTGGACACTGCGGCTAGCCTCCTCAGGGACCACTGACCTGTATTCAGGCCTGGCCCCTCCAATCTGTCCCCCGCAAGACATTATGTGCATAAGAAACAAATCTGGCCATGTGTCTCCCCTAATTAAAATACTAAAGAGTTTCTACATAATCTGGTCCCTGCTTGCAAACTCATTGCCACCACCATTCCCCAAATCGCCATCTAGCTCTTTCCAACTGAGGCATTTCGGATTTATGTATGTGCTGTTCCCTCTCTCCTGTTCATACACTCCATGCCTCACCTCCTTCTTCAAGGCTCAGATAAAAGGTTATTTCCTGAGGAAGGCCTTTCCTAGGGGGCTGCTCCAGCATTTCTGTGTGGAATTGGCTCAGGGGTTCAGTCTGGCCAGGAAGGAGTAAGAAGCTGCCACAGCACAGCACCAGGGCCCTGCTTTTGGTGCCATAAGCGAAAGGGAAACACACTTCCGTACATATTTTTAAAATTACATTAAATATTATTTATCTTGATAACTGCATTTTATGGCACCCCCTTAAATTTTGCCCCTAAGGCAAATGCCTCACTTTCCTCACCCCGGTCCTGGCCCTTATTATATAAGTTCTGATACATTATTCCCTTATGCTTGGAAAACCTTTGTCCACTGTTGCTCTGTTCTGCTTCTGCCTTTCTCGCCCCCCTCCGTGGTGCTCTCCTGAGCACTATTCCCCTTTAGTGATGCTCGTGTCATGTATAATTCAGTGTCAGATGGGAGAGGCACCAGAGAGAGCTGGCTTGATGCTTCCTTTAAAGGAGCCCTGCCCAACATGACTTGCTTCCCAGCAGAGGCAAGGAGACCTCAGACCTGGACAGAAAGAGGCTGGAAATGTACTAGCAGTGTGTGTGTGTGTGTGTGTGTGAGAGAGAGCGAGAGAGAGACAGAGACAGAGACAGAGACAGAGATGCAGGAAGAAGAAAGACCTTGCCCACAATAAGGGGACTGAGGTGAGACATCTATGACAAGGGGTCTCCAAAGGACCTATAAAATACCTGTAATTAGCTTAGTTTAGTTGTTGTTTAATGCTGTCTTGACCCAGTTTTGAGGCCCCGGCTAGAAGCTGGTCAGTTCCCCCTTCTTGCGCAGCCCATTAAGTCCACACCCCCAACCACCTCCTTATCAGGCTCTCACACTTCAGGCCTAATCGCTCCAGGGTCAGGTACCAAACAACAAGAGACAGCTCCTTTGCCCTAGAGCCCGCTGAAACGATTCAAAGGAGCCAGTGCTAAACCTGCTTGTTCTGCCTTGCTCTTTCCTTCCTGCAGAAACCACAGTTCCCTCTCTCCCTCTGCCTTATAACGTACTCCAGGGTTTACGCCCTGCATGGCATGCTGTGTGTCCAGGGAACTTTGAGTGTAACAAAACTGTACAACTTTCTGGTTTCTCTCTCTTGATCTGTGTCTAACCTCACCATGCCTTACCCAAACTAACACGGTTAAAACAATACCCCACAAGAAAAAGCTGGGAATACCTACTAGGTAGATCAGGATAGCACTAAGAAAATAGGACCTTCCTGAGAACTCCCCTCCTCTCCATCCATGCCCTTTAGCTCCCTGGAGAGGTCAGAATATGCTGTTAGCAATCTTGGGGAGTGGAATATTATGGTTCAAAGACATCCTTTTGGTGGAAAAACAAGAGAATCTCTCCATATACTGTTTCTGTCCTGGAGCATGTCCCCTATTCCTATAAATGGAATTTTACTGTTACACACAACTGGACAGTTTAATTCATGAAATGAGACCATTCATAGGATTAAAATATCTGGAGGTCTCTCTGTTGTCTGAAGAAGACCAGAAAAGTAATGGGACAAACCCCATAATTCAGTCAAGGTTTGGGAAAAAATGTTCCACACAGCAAATTTCAACAGGCAGAGGAGGGGAAAGATTGCAGAGAGAAGAGAGTTGCATTTTTACTTCATTTTATCTCAGGGCAACTGTTACATATATTACATCTCTCCACCCTAGACCCCCTCCAGTTTGTCCTTGACCCTGGAAAACTTGAGGCCAGGGAATGGACACAGGCTTCTCAACAACAGAACTCTTACAGCCTTATCAGTTGTTTCACTTTATGTTCTTTTTCACATGAACTGCTGTTATGATGGATGCTTATTTTCTGTGTTTGCCCCCACACCCTTCCCCTTTCTTCTGAGAAGGCCTCTCCATTTTGTATTGGAGACTGATTCTTCCCACACTCCAGTCTTTAAAAATGTCATTTTCTCACGTGTCCTTACTACTTCGATTGGCTCATGGGTGATCACTGAACATAAACTGGGCCAAAGTTCCTCCCCAGGATTTTTAAAGTTGAAACAGGAAAAAGAGACTCCACTGTCATCCATGAAGCATTAACTGCTATGGGAATGGTCCTTATATTTTAAACAACTAGAAAACTAGAAAAAAATACACCAAGCAACTGTTGTGAGCATTGGACAACAGGCAGCCCAGGATTGTGACAGCTATGAAAAGGAAACTAACCTAGGTGAGCCCTGTAAATGGTTCCAGTTGTTTGCTGTTTCAGTGCAGTTTCCAGGTATTACTGCATGAGGGGGAACCCGAACAGAGCCCAGAAATCTCAGAGTTCAGAAGACAGAGATCAGTGTTCAGAAACGCTGGAGCAGCTAGAATTTGGGGAGCAGAGGACCAGAGAGGAGGGAGCTGCAGAAAGAGAGAGAGAGAGAAAGAGAGAGAGAGATCCAGAGATGTGCAGAGGGAGCCCCTCAAGTCTTTAGCTGAATATTGTTCAGAGCATGCATGGGTGAAATTGCAGGAGGCCAGGGGAAGAACCACCAAAAAGCAGTGTGCCAAATAATTCCTGGAGCTCACACAGAGCTGGGAATATTTTATCTTCACACAAGCCAAAATGGAGAGATCTCTTAATACATGAAACACTGGCTAGAGCTCTCAAGAGGGGCTAAGTATTAGGGGAAAATTAGCTCTAGACTAAAAACTGAGTTGGACTTTCCTTAACACAGCTTAAAAGCAAGAGCCAAAAAGATCAAATTTATCCTAAGTAACTTAACTGTGCTCCAGAAAAACAAATAAACAGTTCAACATTATTTAAAGAAAAATAGAAAAATCCAATACTCAGTATGGTAAAATGTATAATGTCCAACATGCAAACAAAAATTATCAGGCATGAAAAAGAACATGACTGGGGCACTTGGGTGTCTCAGTTGGTTAAGTGTCTGCCTTCGGCTCAGGTCATGATCTTGGGGTCCTGGGATCCAGCCCCCGTCCGGCTCCCTGCTCATCGGGGAGTCTGCTTCTCCCTCTCCCTCTGCCCTGCCCCCGACTTGTGCTCTCTCTCTCTCAAATAAATAAATAAAATCTTAAAGAAAAATGAAAAAATGAGAAAAAGAACGTGATTCATAAGCAGGAGAAAGAAGATTGATAGAAACAGACCAAGAAATGACAGAAATGATGGAATTAGCCAAGATCTTAAAATATATAATATTTGAACAGACATTTCACCAAAGAAAATACACAAATGACATTAAAAAAAAAAAGACATGAAAAGATGCTCAACATTATTAGGGAAATACAACTTGAAACCACAATGAGATACCACTACCCATCTACAACAATGGCTAAAATTAAAGACTGACCTTACTCAGTCATGATGAGGATGAGGAACAACTAAAACTCTCATACATTGCCAAGGGAATGTGAAATGGTTTTTCCAAAATGGTTTGGCAGTTTCTTTTAAAGTTAAACATATACTTTATATATGACTCAGAAATTCCACTTTTTATTCAGCCAAGAGTATTGCATACACATCTCCATACAAAGACTTGTTCATTGTAGCTTTATTTATAATTCACACTCATACTTAATTTTGCATGTATAGTTTTGAGGACCCAGCTCCCAAAAATTTCAGGCCTGAATATGCCCCTGCATGTTTTATTGTATTTAATTTGCATTCCCTACTGTGGACAGTGAGATTGAATTTTATCTGTTAGTCAGCTATTTATGTTTCTTCTTTTGAGAATTGCCTTTTCTTATTCCTTACCATTTTTCTATTGGAGTGCTTTTGCCATTTTCTTACCGGTTTCCAAAAGTTCTTTAATAAGGTTACCAACCTCTTGTGTGTCATGTAGGCTAGAATTTTCCCACTCTGCCAGTTGCCTTTTAAATCTATTGTATTTTTGACGAGCATAATTTTTAATATATATTCATTTATATTTTATGCTAATACAGCAATTAATTTTTATCTCTAATGCAGAAACTTGATATTTATCTTTGTTCTATTTTGTTTTTTTTATTTGGGGCAAGAGTTTCAGTCAAATCAAATTATTTTTAATCTGATTATCGGTATTATTAACTATTATTCCTAGTGTATCTATTAGATTGTTTTCAGCTGCAAGTAGAACACCCAACCAAACAATAGGAGTCCATTTTTCTCACATAACAAGAAGCATGGCAGAGGTTGGGGGTTTAACAGCTCAGGGACATCAGAGCCTTAGGTCAGCCCCTCTGCAATACACTTGGCCTTTCTTCCATGGCTAGGAGAGGGCTGCAACAGCACCAAGTAATATACGTTCATGCAAACATGTCCAAAGGCCTCTCACATTTTTAATAAGGAGGAAATATTTCCGAGAAGCAGCCCTCCCTACCCCAACCCTGAATTCCCCTTACGTTTCAGAGGCCAGAACAGGGCCAAATGGTCACTCCATCCAATCCCTGGCAAAAGGGGAATGAATGTACTCTGCTTTGACTCATTCATGATTTTTTTCTCAAGAGCTCAGCCATCTTCCTTGAACACCTTGCTATCTGACATTGAACAAAATTGGGGTTGAGATAGGCAGAAAGAATGGTGAACTGGCAGTTGGGTGGGCAACCAACAATGTCTTATCTACAAGATTGATAAGATCACTGTAATAGCTTGCTTGAGCTGCCATAACAAATTACCATAGACTAGATGGCTTAAAACAACAAAAATTTACTCTCTCATAGTTATGGAAGCTGCAAGTCCAAAACCAGGGTGTTTGCAAGGCCATACACCTTCTAAAGACTCCAGGGTACAATCCTCCCTTACTTCTTCCTACCTCCTGATGGCTGCTGGCAGTCTTTGGTATTCCTTGGCTTGTAACTGTATCATTCCAATTTCTGCCTCTATCTTCATGTGATCATCTTCCCTTTATGACTGTCTGTTTATCTTCACATAGCCATTTTATAAGGAAATCAGTTATTGAATTTAGGGCCCACCCTGATCTAGTATGACCTCATTTTAACTTAACTAATTATATCTGCAAAGACCCTATTTTCAAATCAGGTCACATTCTTTGGAACTGAGGGTTAGAACTTCAAAACATCTTTTGAGGGAACACAATTCAAACCCCAACAATCACCATCGATACCTATATCCAAATCTCTGATGCAGTGCTGAGAGAACAAAGCCTAGGACAGACCTCAGCACACACTGCCAGTGGCCTCAGCTGTAACAGTCAGGTACCGTACTGCACATTATGGCAGTCTTAATAACTCATGTTCTAAAAACTCTCCCTGCTTTCCTGAAAGAAGCTCTGTTATTGCCAGTCTTCCAGCCTCCAGCCTTTCCTGGAGCCCATTCCAGAGCATTTGACTCATCCATGTGTTACTTAGCTTAGTTCCTATCAACTTCTCACCCAATGGCAATTCTGAAACTTCCTTGAAATAATCCCACTTTGTCTGTCAATTCATACCTCCAGGTTCAGAAAACAATTAAGAAGCTACACCAAAGTAACTTCTTTAAGGGCTACTGGCAGCTTTAGAGAGAAGAAAGGAAGGAAAGAGGTTAGGAGAGAAAGGGGGAAGGGAGAACAGGGAAAATTAAATGGTTTGGTTGAGCATAAGAAAAAAAAGAAGAACAAGAAAGAAAGAAAGAAAGAAAAGGAAGAAAGAAAGAAAGAAAAGGAAGAAAGAAAGAAATGGAAGAAAGATATAATAAAAAGGGAGTGGTGCCAAAGGAGATGGTCAGTGGTTTCCAACAATGGTCTCAGCTACTCATTGGATTTTTGGCTATACCTAGAAAGACCCACATCAAGGCACTGACCACAGAGGCAATCCCAGGGGTATGGTGGGGAAAGGAAAGGTGGAACAAACTTAATCTTGACCCCTAGCCCTGGCTGAGACATCCCTGAAATCCACCTGGTCTGCTTGACCCACATCTCATCCTCTCAGTATCCTGAGTATATAAAGAACTCAGTCTTGAATGTGCCCTCAGTACCCTCCGACCCAACACTAGCTTTTGTCTCCAGGCTCTAACAGGGCAACTCTAGACCCACCTGAGCCCAGGAGACTGCAGCAAGTTCAGCACCATCTTCCATAGGACCTTCCTTGATACTGAGCTCAGAGAATGAGGCAGCCGCAACAACAAAACAGTTGCGTACAGGTCAACCTTGTGAATGTGAGCAACAAGTTCCTCTCAGCGCTTTGGAGCTAAGTGAGCAGACAATTTGGAGTCTCTGCCTAGTGGATTAGGAAGTGGGAATATCTCAAAGCAGCCAATAGATGGAGCTGTCTCTACCACACCAAACACACCCTGGGACTTTTTCTCCATTCTATTAATGGATTCCTGCTGAAATAACTGAGTAGAACAGAGGTCCATGTAAAGTGTAGATCATAGGGCCACTAACTCCATTCACATTCTATTCACACTGTTCTGAGGTTGTATCCAGGAGCCCTGGACACCAAGATGACTATAGTATGAATTGAGAAATGGTCAACATTTCTTTAGTGCTCAGCCTTATATTATAAGCCAAGGTCAGTGGTCTCTGCCTAAGGATACCCATGGATTTTGGTCATATCATCCTGAAATACACAACACATAGGGTGGCTGTCTGACTCATGGGAAATACTCAGATATGGATATGGATATGAGTCAAATGCTCTGGAGTGGGCTCCAGGAGAGGCTGGTGGCTGGGAGACTGGCAATAACAGTCCAAGAGGTCAACTCTGGAATATTGATACCTCCTCCCTGTTTATAGTTAATTGGTCCAGAGGTCGATACCTGACTCAAGACAGGCCAATCAGAACACTTCCTTGAGATTTTTCAAGCTGGAATAAGGGAAATGTGATTATCCTGCTCTGATGAAGGATGCATCAGAAGCTGCTCTCCTCATTTTTCTATTTGCATGGAAGCAGACCATCAGAATTAGGAGGAATTTAAGTTGACATACAGAAACAAGAGTAAGGAAGAAATGTCTGCATCATTTAAAACCTTGGTTCTAGAGCTCTGAGTCCAGCTTTATCCCTGCCCTTCACACGTTATATAAGCATCCTTACCACACATCTCACTTTGGGCATAGGGTGGGCTTCTGGCACTTGCAAGTAAGGGTCCTGAGAAATAAATGTATTACCCCGACCATAAGGCCCTGGGTCCCAGGCCAGCCCACCTCCTCAGGGACCTCTGTGAAGAATGGCCCAGCAGTCACTGCTAACTCTGATCTTACCTGTGTCATGGCTGTTGAATGTCTCAAATTATTTAAATCCCCTGGCCACAGGCTAGGTCAGCATAGACCCAGGTGCCAGACAAGAGGGTCAATCCCATGTGCCAACCTGCTGAAGGCAGAGGGACAAGTCAGGGCAAAGTCCTTGAAGGCAAACAGATAGTTAAAACTCAGAGGCAAAACCCAACACCAAGACCAAAGAGCAGCATTGGAGCCCAAGAATGGGAGGCAGAGCTGGGAGCCTGGGAAGCCAATTTATGGGAATAGATTAGCCAAGTTGGATGGTGGGTCCCTGACCTTTCTTCAAGCAGTGTTGGGTACCTGCAGCTCCTTCACCTGCTAGGTGAGAGGGTGTGGTCTATTGGCTAAAGGTTCATGTTGAGAGGCCATGAGCAGAAGAAAGGTCACGGAGTCAGATATTACCTCAGTACTTTACTAGTTTGGTGTGAGTTTCTTGACCCTTATGATTCTCATTTTTTTTCCATCTATAAAATGGGGATAATGATATATAACTTGTGCTGTTGTGAAAATTAAATGCAATAACCTCCATGAGGTGGTTTCAAAAAATGGTTACAAATTCTTTGGCATGTCTACTGTCAAGAAGCGGGGTCTGTGTCCCATCCTGTTGGATCTGGGTGAGGATGTGAATGATTTGACCAATATCTTACAGAGGAAGTGACACCATATGACTTCTAAGGCCAGATCATAAAAGTCCATGTAGTTTTTCCCTTACCTACTACTCATTCTTGGACTGAGCTACTGGGCTCATAAAAGAAGTGTGACTACCCTGAGGCCACCATGCTGTGAGGAAGCCCAAGTCACATGAAGAGGCCACATGTAGGCACTCCAGTTGGCAGTCCTTCAAGCCATCCCAGCCTAGTCACCAGAGATGTGAGCAAAGAAGCCTCCAGATGATTCTAGCCCGTAGGTATTGATCACCCCAGCCATCTGAGACTTCCCAGTTGAGTTTCTGTATATATTGGAGCAGAGGTAAGCCATCCTGTGCCCTGTCTAAATTCCTGACTCAGAATATATAAGTGTAATAAAATGGTGGTTGTTTTTTGCCACTAAGTTTTGGGGTAGTTTGTTACACAGCAATAGATAGCTAGTGCCATGTAAAGCTCCAGGTAGAGTCGCAGAGTTGGGATTTGAACTTATCTGATTTCTTCAGACCATGGACTTTCTACTTCACTAGTAGAGCCTGAAAACAAGCACCTGGCAGTGTTAGCGTTTTCATTAAGAAAAATCAGGAGAATGTAGTGAATTTTTCATAAAGCTAATATCCCATTTAAAAGACCATCTCTTATTCTGAGATCATCCTGTTTACCTTTGGGGTTATTAATATGTCCTTTCTTTTATGACATAATGGTGATAGCAATTAGTGATTGTTGCTTTGTTAATATCTTTCTTGGCAAAGTAAAATGTTACCAAACTTATGTCACTCCTTTCAGTTTGGGTTTTTGGGGTTTTTTTTTAAGCCTCACTGATGTTTGAAATTCAAAAGTCCAGGAGCCACTGTTCCGTCCTATTCCTTGAGTGTCACAGAATCAGAGGTGGAAAGACTGGAAACTTGTAGAGTTTTCCATTTTCTTTTCTTTCTTTTTTTTAAAAAAGATTTTATTTATTTATTTGAGAGAGAGAGAAGGAGTGAACATGAGTTGGGGGGAGGGGCAGAGGAGAGGGACAAGCAGACCCCTTACTGAGCAGGGTGCCCAACGAGAGGCTGGATCCCAGAATCCTGGGATCATGACCGCAGTCGAAGGCAGAGGTGTAACTGACTGAGCCACCCAGGTGCCCCAGGTTTTAAGTTTTCTTTGGCTGTTTCCTATTCCCTCATAGGACTAGCACATGTGTTCATTTATAATTTATACCCTACTTGTTTCCAAAAAGGATTCAAAGCAGTAGGATAGTCTTTCCCCTGTCACAGCCCAGATGCCTGTAACTGTTACTGAGTCAGACAGGGCCCTTCCCCAGGAGCCGACAGGATTCAAACAGCAGAAGGGGTGGATGGGGGACGACACTGTACTATCTGTTGAAGACAGAGCTGGTATGTTGCCCTTTGGCAGGGCTCAGCAAGGAAAGGCTGAGATTGAGGCTAGGGGCTCTTGGCCCTCATCCTGGCCCAACCCCCACATGTGGGTTGGTAGGGCTAGTTTCTTCTGTTTCCTGGTGTGTGGCTCTTCCGACATCTATCTTTAGGCTGTAGAGCTTTGTCTTAGGCAACACCTCTTTTCTTCAGGTGACTGGCTGCTGTTTCCAGGCCTCCTTATGAAGGACCACCCATGGCGGAGACCAAGAACTTCTTGGGGAGGTTAGTGTAGCAGAGAAGTTAAGAGTCCAACCCCTGGAGCCAGAATGCCTGGATGGTACGTCGTGACCTTGGGCAAACTATTTTACCTTTCTATGCCTCTGTCTCCCCAAAATGGGGATAATAATAATAATAATAATAGTACATATTTCATAAGATTGTTGTGATAAGTAAGTTAATGAAGCACTTAAAACACTTAAAACTGGGAAAGGCAATTTAAAACCACAATGAGATATTCCCACCCATGAGGATGGCTAAATTTTAAAAGACCGACCATACCAATGCAGACAAGCATGAGGAACAACCGGGACTCTTATACCTTGTTGGTGGGAATGTAGAATGATTTAACCACTTTGGAAAACAGGTTGGCAGTTTCTTATAAAATGAAATATATACACAAAATGCATAAATATGAAAAATGCATGTCTTTACAAAGAAAGAAATGTGTACTTACTGCGTGGCCCAACAACTCTACTACCAAGAGAAATAAAAATATATGATCACAAAAGATATGTACACAAATGTTTGTAATAACATTATTTGTAACAGTTAAAAAGAAAACAACTCAAATGTCCATCAAAGGTGAATGGATAAACAAAATGTGGTGGATCCATGCAGTGGAATACTACTCAGCACTAAGAAGGGACAAACCCTTGACACACGCAACAACATGCATGAATCTCAAAAAACTCTATGCTAAAAAATATCTCTGGAATTCTGAAGGGAAAACACAAATGTGGATGGAAGAAGGAACTGCCATGTAATATTTGCAAGAAGTTTTCTGTCTCTAGAGCTCTATTCTAGAATAGAAACCACACAAGGTCAGGGTTCCTGGTTGGTTTTTCTCTGTGATGGGTCCCAAGCACCCATCAATTAGTACCAGACATGTGGTTGGAACTCTATTAACAGGTACTGAATGAATGAACCTTTGGGACACATTGTTTCTTTGACTTGATAAAAGACCAAGATAGGCTTTTATATTTCCTAAAGGTATAGCAAGTGTGCATACACTGTTCTTGGGGAAGATGCAGGTATTACTGTCCTATGGATCCAAGCTTTTGAGATTGCTGGTTGGGAATGTGAAATTGTATGCTCTTGTACCCTGTAACTGTGGGAAGTATCGACCCTTCTCTCTGTCTCTCTGTATGTCTTTTATTTTAAGGCATGGGTGTAGGTAAATGTTATTTGACTGTGAATGAATGTAGAAGACACTTCCATTGAGAAGTTGCCTCTTGCTGTGGTGATGAGGGTGGAATCCAGTTGTGAGGGGAAGAATGTTGCTTGCAGGATCTGAGGGGTGGGTGGGACAAGATGAAGGGCCTGATTTAATGAGAGACTATGTGGGACCCCAGACACAGCTGGGCTGGTTTGGGACCAAGGTAAAGATGTGTGGTGTTGGGAGAGAGGAAAGGGCATCCTTGACCTCTTCAAACAGAACCCAAATCTGCTTTGGCATGTGGACGAATGAGCAGGGAGCCAGGGAGGGAGCATTTTTGGTAGGATGCTCATGGTCTCCAGGGGCAGTGGCCATGGTGATACTCCCTCAGGTGTTTGGAACAGGAAGTGAAGGACATGGCAGGTGCTATATGGAAACCTTGAATTTTGGTCCATATTCATAAAAGAAGAACAGATCCTAAGGAATTCACTAGCGTCATTGAGAAGGGCCTTACATCCTGAAGACTGAGTCAACAGGACGGAGTTGTGTGCCTGAATCGTGTGATTCCAGTGGCACTCAACTACAAAGCATGAAGATACAGCCCCTATTACCTCCTCCCACCAGGACACCTAGGGCAGCCTCCCACCCTTTTATAGATCTACAACACATGTGGCATTGATTTGGGGGTTACAAGTCATTTTGGGACACTCACAGAGTTCTGAAAAATTAAGTCACCCAGAGCACACATTCCCAATGGAGGTCAAACAAACAATGCTTTAACCTTCCTGTTTTTGCTCTTCTATAGACAAGTGTCCTTTCTGTGATCTACTTAGTGCTGTTTTATTTAGTGAGTTTTTGTGCTTTTTGTTGGTGATTTCATTGTTTAAAATGGCCCCAAGAGTGGTGCTGAAGTATTGTCTGGTGTTCCTAAGTGCAAGAGTCTGTGATGAGCCTTACAGAGAAAATATGTGTGTTGGATAAGCTTCATTCAGGCATAAATTCTAATGCTGTTGGCCGTGAGTTCAAAGTCAATGAATCAGTAGTGTATATTCAATAGGGTATCTTTCCACAGAAACACACATAAAACAAGGTATATATTGATTGGTAGATGAAAGTGTCGTGACAGGTTCCCAAGAACAGAACCCTATATTTCCCCTAGAGGCAGCTGTTCAGTATTTGCTAACTCAGTGTTTGTGGCAACTTTATAGAACTACCACAAATAAAGAAAACAGACTATGCTTTGTTAACTTATTTGCTGCCTGTCTCCACCACTAAATGTAAGCTCACGAGGACAGAGATTTTTGTCTTTTTTTATTCAATCTGCTATGTTCCTAGCTGCGTCCCTGGTCCTTGTGCCAAGCACAGAGCAGGTCCTCGGTGAGTATTTGTGGAATGAGTGAGTGGGAAAGGAGGAGTGGGGCTCAAATCTACAGCGTGTGCCCTCCTATAAGTAGAATTTATTACTGCTTTCCCTATTAGTGGCTTTCTTGCCACGACACACAGATCAGCAACATCTGCCTGGTACTTATCCTGGCTGTGCTTAGCGTATCCTGGCTTTCCTCATTTCCCTGACCTCTTATACATCCTGTATGATCCTGTCTAGAGCAAATCTAATTACTCCCTATTTTGCCCACCTAATGGGTGGTGGTGAGATGGCTCGTAGTTGGTTACGTATCTTTCAATCCCAGTAGACAGGAAGATCTGAGAGAGCATGGGCCTGGCATATCCATCTATGGTTTTTGGCTCCTTGGCTCATGGACCTATGGTAAGTATGTGGCAGTTGTTCGATATAAATTTGTTGTATGAATGAATTAAAGAATGAATGAAAAAACAGACAAACTCCCAAGCTATGCCTACTCTACCAGAGCGGGATTTCTCCACTCAAATCATCCCCATTGAGCTCTGTCTCCCTCTGCCACTCTGATATTTGTGTCTGCATGGAAGTGGTAGCCACAAAGACAGCCAAAGACAGATGGCCCCAGGAGCCCCAGTCTAACATCTCCCCGGATTGGCAGTCCCAGAAGAAAGAACCTCTATTCCTCCAGGTACACATATCAAACCCAGAGAAGAAGCTGATTGGTCTTCTGTTCCCATGCCCACCTTCTACCCAACCTCTTTTAGCTTTCTGATGTCTTTTTTTTAATATATATTATTTATTTATTTATTTGACAGAGAGAGACACAGTGAGAGAGGGAACATAAGCAGGGGGAATGGGAGAGGGAGAAGCAGGCTTCCTGCCGAGCAGGGAGCCCAATGTGGGGCTCGATCCCAGGACCCCGGGATCATGACCTGAGCTGAAGGCAGACGCTTAACGACTGAGCCACCCAGGTGCCCCATAGCTTTCTGATGTCTTTTAAGTGTGTCTACATCTCCCTGGTGACTACCCAAGGAGTTCATTCATTACTCCACAAAGCTGGTGCTACAGACTGAATGTTTGTGTTCCCCCCAAATTCATGTCAAAACCTAATCCCCGAAGTGATGGTACTCACATGGGATCTTTGGGAAGTGATTAGGTCAGGAGAGTGGAGCCCTCATGAATAGCATTATTGCCCTTATAAAGGAGACCACAGAGAGATTCCCCACCCCTTTTGCCCCTGGGGGCACAGCAAAAAGACAGCCTACTGTGAACCAGGAAGTGGGCTCTCACTAGACATGGAATCTGCCGGCCTCTTGATCTTGGACTTCCCAGCCTCCAGAACTGTGAGAAATAAAGTTTTGTTTTCTAAGCCATCCAGTCTATGATATTTTGTTATGGCAGCCTGAGCAGACTAAGACAGCTGGGCTGGACAAATGCTGAGCCGAGCTCACTGCACACACTTCCTTTCCCAAGGGTCCAGGGTCCTCTGGGTGAAGACCTAGAGAGAGCTGATTAGATTTCAGGGTAATGTCCCACTGAGAGGTGTGAAGGAAGTTCATGCTTCCCCGCGATGCCATTGTTCCAGAAGACCTGGCTGACAAGTCCGGAAAAACAAGTAGTTCTCGCTCCAAATGTGAGAACTATGTGGATTCTACAAGTGGAAAATTGCTAGACCAAAAGAAACCTGGTTCATCCCCCACCTTCAGGAGCCAGTAAAATTTAGTTTCTCCAGGACAGAAGAGTCTCTGTAGAAATCATCATCATCATCATCATCATCATCAACTGTAGCTTTTGGAAACCTCAGTTTCTTACCCACAAGATGAGTATCTCCCACAGGGCTGTTTACAAGATAAAATTACGTTAAATAACACATATGAATCAGGTAGCAAGTATCAGGGTGACACAAGGGAGGTGCTCCCTAAATTTCAGCTACTTCTCTGCCGCAATGAGCCTCTATCCCACCACAGTGGGGCAGAAAAGTTCATGAACAGTAGCTTAAATGAATATAAACACACACATTTACTCTGGATGTTTATATTCTTTTCATTCCATGATCACGTACTATTATTTTAACATAATAATCTTTTGCTTTCATATTTTAGTGGATTTAGTTTAAAGGTTAACTCAAGTATAAGATCAACATCGATCATTTGAGCCAGCTGAGCATGTAAAACTTGAAATTCTGGCTTCTATGGCTAGCTTCATTTTCAGTTTGCTTTCTCTCATTGGTAGCCTGGAGAGACTTTTTTTTTTTCTAGTCATTTCAGTTCAGAATTAATTAAAGCCATTTCTTTTTCTCTCCAGGCAGAGGCAGGTTCTGTGGAAGCTGGGTGAATTACTACCATAAACTCTAATTAATCCACTGGAGTCCAGTTATTGTGATGAGCGCTGGCTAGCCATGGCACAGGAGGGCAATGCTTGCAGAACACGTGGATGTGGAGGTGGGAAGGATTTACACTCAGGGCCAGGGCCACAAGAAAAGGCCCCCAAAAGGCCACTGTGTCTGTTCTTACTGTTGAGCTCATTAAAGTGGATTACCATCAGGACAACCAACCCCTAAATCACAAACTCTCTTGTGCTGCAAGAGCCCTTCGGAGTCTGTTGTGGAAGCAAGCTTGCATTTGCCCAGGGAAACTGGACTGCCCGGTACGCTGTTCGGTCCGGATCAGCACTGCCTTTTGATTAACCCGCAAAGCAGCTGAGTGTTTCCAGCTCGAGTTCTGGAAGCCAGGAGCAGGGAGTCTGCGGTGTGGGAGGGACACGGATCCTGGTACATGGCTGTTCATTTCCAGAGTGCGTTGCCACCCTGGAACAGAGAGTGTTAACCTGGGACCCACAGATGCTTTGTTGACCCCAAAAAGTTTGTGTCAACATTGGTTTATGCGTGCATCTGGGCCTTGTTCCGGGGAGTGAATCCGAAGCTTACTTGTGACTCAAAGATGCCACCAACAACTCCACCAGACCTACCCGCCCCCACCCCCATCCAGGAATGTTGTAGAGGTAACTGTGCCACACTCCAGAATGAGCCACCGTCTGGCGTATCTGTCTGTCCAGATGCCCCTCGAACACCTCATGCCCCTCAGCTCCCCATTCCACTCCTCCTACCACCGCCACCCGAACTAGGGGGGCAGAGCTGCGGTGTCGTCATGGTGCTTCATGACTACTTGGTAGGGCTGGGGAGGATGCAGATTTCGGGCCCTACTCTCTGGATGGATTTGGAGTGAGAGTGGGGGGATGCACCTGGCAAAGCCAGGCCTGATGGGCTTGGAAGCCAGCCAACCTCTTGTCTCGGCCCCCAAGCCTCACCCGTGGCCCTATCCCAAAACTTGGCTCTTGGTTTCCCTGCCACTGAAAGGGGGGGCTGGGGATGTAGCCACAGCCTCTGTTGCAACTTGGCCCTGGTTAACCTGGAATCAGCTCTGCCCCACCCCTGCCAGTTCATGGTTAGTGGGGAGCTGTGTTAGTCGGACGGACTGTCCACATACCATGTCCGTTCATACTGTTTCTTCTTCCTGGACAGAATCTTCTCTCTTTAGGAAAGCTTCTCCTGACCTCCAGATGGGAGCAGTGCTCCCTTCCCTCACACACCCTCTGAGCTCCCAGAAGGTTCCTTCCTGGCCTACTACCCCCACGGATGATTATGCCTTTGTGATATTGATGAGTTCCCTGGGGTAGGGACAATATGTATTCCAGACAGCCCCATTGGCTCCCTGGTGCCTGCACATAATACGTGCCCATTGGTTGAATGAAAGACTGACTATGTGCTAAAGACTGGGTAACTTTTCATGCCCCCCAAATGGGACAGCAGTCTGACAAATATATATATTGCTTTGGATGTTGGGCAGAATATTTAAAAAGGGAACTGTCTCAGAGAATACAGAAGGCAAGGAGGCCTTAGTTATAAACCTCAAACATTCAGGCAGCATCTCACACACCCAGTATTTGAAAAGCTTTCAAGCCAAGACAGCCCTCTTTACATCTTATCCAAGTTCCCTCTATCTCTGGCTTTGGTGAACTTCTACAAATATCCCTAAACACTATCTGGCATTTTCTCGAAGATCCTTGGAAGACCTTCCTGTCAGCACTGTGAGGTTTGTGTAGAAATATCTGAAGTGAGGGCTAAATTTGTCACACAATACTGGTTTTTGGGTTTTTTTCCCATTTCATCCCTAACACTGCTCTCCCATCCATCAGTGAATGATAGAATTAGATCAATTCAAATATGATATTCTAGCCTAGCAAAGATTCCCCAATTAAAAGAGCATCCATGTGTGTTTCTTTGAATCTAAGCATAGTCTCAGCTTTGTAAACCATATATCTCTTTCTCTCTGTGAGGGACCAGGACCACCTCCTAGGATCAGTAGCAACCCCACTGGTGGGATGGGGAAGGTGAAGGAGTGTAGTGGCATGAACAATGTCCCACAGAATTCATATCTACCCAGACCTCAGAATGTGACCTTATTTGGAAAGAGTCTTGTAGACAAAAGTAGTTAGGATGAGATCATACTAGATTAGGCCAGTCTTAGGACTTAGGACGAATGACTGCTGTTCTTAGAAGAGGAGAGGACACACAAAGACACACAGGAAGGAGGTCACGTGATGATGGAGACAGGGATTAGAGTGAGGCATCCAGAAGCCAATGAATGCCAAGGACCGCCAACCATCACCAGAAGCTAGGACAGAAGGAACCAACTTGGCCAACACTTTGATTTCAGACTTCCGGTCTCCAGCACTGTGAGAGACTAAATTTCTGTTGTTTTAAGCTACCCAGTTGGTGCTAATTTGTTAAAACAGCTCTAGGAAACTAATATGAATGGCTTTCTTGAGAATCCCCGAGGAGCTGCCTTTGTGTCTCCATATTCTCTGTGGTCTGGTCTCTTCCTGCACCATCTGCAGGGCCCCAGGTGGGAATCACAGTCATATGAGCAGAACATACAGGGCCGTGGGTTTGTGACAGGTAGCCACAGGGCAACCCTCGGAAAATAACTCTGTGCCAAGTCCAATCATGGGCCCAGGGACAGGATACACTGCACACCTCAGTTGCCCCCTCTGCAGTAGAGATGATAATATGGCCCCAGTGTGCAAGTCATGCTAGTGAATGAGCAGAATTTTGCTAGCCATAGGCAAGGCTGGGTGCTAGGGAGAGAACGAGGAGGCAAAAACATTTGGAGGTTATGATCCGGTTCTTATTAATAATGTAACGATAAAAACTATAGCATTTATTGGGCACATAGCACACCAGGCACCACACTAAGACTTCACAAGTCTCGGTTTGGCCTCACGCCAGGCCTTTTGACATAAATAACGTGTCCAAGTTCAGAAAGCTAGTAACAGAGAAGGGCAGATAAGACATGTGCGCATTAAAAGAAAGAAGAAACAACAGAGCTGAAGATAGTATGTGCTTAGGGCATGACTTAGCAGAAGCAACATGCAGTGGAGAAAAATCTGTAAAATACAGACAAAAATAGGGTTGTTCTGAAGCCTAAATGAGCTAATGTTTCAATTCAATGTGTCTAGCAGAGAGTAAGCTCTCAATGAGTATGAAGCAATCTACTTATTAGTTATAGGGGCAGGGCAGAGAGCCAGAGCCTTCCAGATGGAAAGCCTAGCTCCAGAAAAGTAGAGATTCTGGAGTGGGTATATTTTATTCTGGAGCCAGAGGTCTACACTGAGCATGGAGATGAGGAAAGCAGACATGTGTGGCTAAATTAAATAACAGGCACTGGGAAAGTGATCTGGGATCTTCTGAGCCAAGGTGTCCACAGAGTTGCTGGGGGAGTGGTGTACCATCTAGTGGTGGATGTTCTAGGCTTTTCCCTATTCCCCTCACCCTGAGCCAAACTGTACTGAGCTGTTCCACCCGCAGGACTATGTCTGGAAAAAAAAAAGAACTTTGATTCCTAGCTTTGGCCCTCCTAGCCTCGTGAAATTAGGCACATCACCTCTCAGAGCCTCAGTGTCTCCATTGTGAGATGGGGATAATATTAGCAATTATCTCCCAGGGTAGCCAGGAGCAGTGAATGATTCAACATGTCAAGAGGGTAGAACACTACTGACACCTAGGACTAGCAAAAGGATTCTGCCACCACCTTACAGAGGAGGAAGCTGCTGATCAGAGATAGGAGAGGATTACTTGAGATTGCGGGGCTGGCTCCTAGCAAAGCCAAGCCAAACTGATCTTTGACAAGTCAGATCCACTCCCATAAACCCCAACCTGGGCTTCCTCTATGCCAGACATTGTGCTAATGGCCTCACAAATAAAACTCACTTAAGCTCCTGACAGTCCTAGGAGGTGAGTATTGGTTTTCCCATTTTACAGATAAGGACACTGAGGCCCACAAGTGTTAAGTAACTTGCCGGAGGGGTCAGAGCTGGTTAGTGGCGGAGCTGGGATGCAACCCGAGGCAGGCTGGTACCAGACTGTTACACTTTGCCTCAATCAAGTGACATATATCTATATGTAAGGAGGAGGGCTGAAATATAAATTCAGGGGCAGAGGGAGGTGGCTTGCTGGGCTGTTTGTGGGACAGGCTGCCCTGGGGCTGCCTTCATGAAGCAGCCCAATGAGGACAGCATCTGCGGAGTCTGCCCTTGCAGAGTCTCCTTTGCCGTTCCCCAGGTGCCCCTTACCCTGGGCGGTGCGTCCTCCATGCCCTGGCTTCCGCTGGGTGAAGATCAGCACGGCTTTTCGAGTCCTGGGTTCAAACCCCATCTCTGGGTGCTGACTGAGGGCAGGTTATTTAACCTCCCGATACCCCACTCCCTCTCTCTAAAATAGGGATGGCTTTCTTGTTTTGTTTTACTCAGAGGACTACATCAACCGTATCTTTTTATTTTTAAGTTTTTATTTTTTTTAAGATTTTATTTAATTATTTGACAGAGAGAGACACAGCGAAAGAAGGAACACAGGCAGGGGGAGTGGGAGAGGGAGAAGCAGGCTTCCCGCTGAGCAGTGAGCCCGATGCCGGGCTCGATCCCAGGACCCTGGGATCATGACCTGAGCCGAAGGCAGACGCTCAACAACTGAGCCACCCAGGTGCCCCTCATCAACCGTGTCTTTAAAGCAAGCGGCGTATAAGTATTCCCTGAATTCCTGTTGCTCCTCCGCCCGCCGCACCCTGCTAAGCCCCTTCCCATCGACCCACACCTTCCCTCTAGTTGCAGAATCCTGTGCCCGGGCTCTTCCCGGCAAACAGCCCTCCATCAGATGCGAAAATACTCGACTCAGATGGAAGTTAATGGATCCAAACTTAATAATAGCAACTAACATTTCGAACACTGTTATGTACCGAGCTGGTGGTAAGTGCTTTAAATGCATTTTCTTGCATTTAAATCGTCACACTAATCCTGCAATTTCCCGGGGTTTCAGAGTCGGTGAGTAACTGGCCTGAGGTCACGCAGGAGTATAGCGTCAGAGCAGGACCCAGCAATCCGACCCCCAACCCGAGCAGAAGGCCCCTCCCCAGTGCCTGCGCCCCACGGTCCGTCCCACTGAGAAGCAAGCCCGGGCGACAGGGTTTCTCCCGGCAGTTGCGACACTCTAGCCAAGGGGCTGGCGGTGCGCGGCCCAGGGGAGGGTACTCCCCTGGGACTGGCCTGGGGGCCGGTGCGCCCCCTGGGGGAGCCGGCGGGGAGAGCCCGAGAAAAGCCACGGCGGCGGGTGGGGAGGAAGCCCTCGCGGCCTTCAGCGGGGTTGGGCTCTTCGCGAGGGACGGCAATTAAGTGAGGTCCCCAAGTTAACCCCAAGTTCAAACCCGGACTGTTCGAATACGTATGCCCTGTGGGGAGGGCCTCGCATGAATCCGGAACAGGTGAGTGAGAATTTCAAAACGAGAAAGGTTCTCAGAGGAGCCCGCTTCCCAGGCGACAGGCAGTCCCTGGTGCTGGTCCCCTGACCTCACCTTCAGTCCTGGGCTGGTCAGAGGCAGCCAAGTGAGGTGCAAGCTGTTTATGTCCAAGTCAGAGGTTGTCAGTGAGGGGAATAGGACAATGGAGGAGGAAATTTCAAGTGTAGAGGACTGCTTGATGGTCAAAAGAATTCCTGCTTTGGACACAAAGTTGGAATTAAGAGAAAACTGAAGTTTCTCTGATGCAAGTTTCTGTGTTAAGAATCAATGATTCTATGACAGGTACCTCTCTAGGGAAAAGTGCACCGTGGGACTCTTGCCACACCTGGGGTTAATCTAAGGATTACAGAAGCACATTTAGAGGGAATATTGAGAAAGATAGGGGTGAGCTAGCTTAGTGGTTCTCAAAACGTGGTCCCTGACCAGCAGCTGTAGCATCACCTGGGATCTTGTTAAAAATGCAGATTTGGGGATCCCACCCCAGACCTGCTGCATTAGAAACTCTATGGATGGGGCCCAGGAATTTGTGTTTTAAGAAGCCCCCCTCTCCCAGCACCTCCTATCTCTACCCTCCCTACCCCTACCTCCGGATCCTGATATAAGCTCAAGTTCGAGAACCACTTGCCTGAGTTCATCATATTCTGGTTGTTTTTGTCCTCTGCATGTTGATAAATTTTATCACTGGTACTATCACAATATAGCATTCCTTAATTAGGCACTGGTGAGTCAACACAAAAATGAACAATTCACAATCTGATGGGAAACTTGGTTATAACCCAGACAAAATGTGATCTGCTCTACAGCCTAGGGATAAACATAATAAGGGCACAGAGGAGAGGGGGGATTCATTCCTACTGATAAGGTGAGAGAAAGCATTACTGAAACAGTGACATGTGATTTGGATCTTGAAGGATGTGTGTGATTTCCAGCAAGCAGAGGAGGAGGAATTTATTATTACTCAATAGCATTTCAAATGCCCTTAAACTGAGGGTTTGTTTTGTTTTGCTTTACGCTCAACAGAGCAGAATAGCAGCTACCCTTGGTATCTCTTGTTTACCCAACAAGTCAGGGAGCCTCTGGATAATAACAGGAAAGGGAAAATAAATGATCTTCATTAGTTTCCAAGGTTAGTGACCATCCAAGGTCATGGCTGGGGACTGTTAAACCCGATTCCGCTGGTTTGGAGTAGAGGAGCAAGGCGCAGAAAGAATTACCTGGATCAGATGCCTGAAATGGAGAGAGGGAAATGGAGAGACAGCAACAGAGAGGAGAGAAGGAATTGACTGACTGGGTAGCTGCTGCATAGAAGCCGGTGGAAAAGAGGAAGAAGCAATGGTCCAGGAGCATCTATACTTTGCCTCCTAAATTGTCAATAAGGCTTTTAACCTGAAAGCTTAAAGGGACATTTAAGTCAGAGTTTCAATGATTTAATACTGCAACATAGGCTATTTGGGGCTGGCAGAGCCGAGATCCAAGTTGGCGTGAGGAATCACCCGGCTACATCACCGGTGAGAGAGATCACGGCCCTCTAGCCCCTGGACCAATCGGAAAAGCGAAACCACACAGCAACGTGAACGGGGCAAGTTTAATACAAAGAACTACTAACTGTGATAGTGGATTGGAGTAACAAGGGGTTGGCGAGAAAGGAGCAAAGAGAGCTCTAAAGAATCTAGGAACAGTGGTTGCTGGTAGTGGCAGCTAGCCCTGGGGGCTGCCTGGGGCCCCGGATGGCCGGGCAGCCGAGATGCGGCAGTAGCAGAACTTCCCCGGGGATCAGACCTCTGGGTGCTGGGGCAAGCTGCTCAGGGCCAGGTGTCCCCAGAGCTGCTGTGCTACAAAACTGCTTCAAGGTGTGGTGTCGGGGGAAGGTGCTGGCCTCTGGGGGCTCCAAGAACCTGGGGCTGGAGAAGCCTTCCTGCTGCAGGAACCTGCTGAGCAATAACACAGGACCCAGAAGCAAAACTCTTGCCTTCTGCTGGGTCTCTCCAGAGCCCCCTACTGATCAAACTTTCGTGCCAGTTGGGAAAGGAAAAATGTTTCAAAGTCCCAACCCCATTTTCCCAGAGCAGTCAAAAAGGGTGACTCTGGAGCTGAAAAGCAATAAACTGATAACCAGCATGCTCTAAAGCTATTGCAGGATATCCGGGACACTGAAAAATGGCATCCTTTGATTTGAACAGGGCTCACATGACAAGTAGGAAACAGCCTAAACTTGTCTACCGTTGGACTTTTGGGGCCGGCGGAGACTTGTCTGATGGGCACCTGGCCATGTGTGCATGAAAAACTGTTTAGAACTCATGCTCTTGAAGGTAGGATTTCCAATCCTAAAGACCCATGATAAGCGGATGCAAACATACAATGATGCAAACCATTATTCAGTGAGAATTGCCCTAGCTGTGGGAAATGACCCTCTGGGCAGGAGCAGCCTACAGCTAGAGACTGGCCATGCTGTTAGTAAGAGGGAAGAAAGTGCTTAACAGTCTGACAACGGGAAAATGGTTAAACGAGTTATGGAGAGTTTGCAAGATGGAATATTATGTGGTCATGAAAATGCTATTTTAGAACAATTTTTAAGGAAATTGTAAAATGCTCATGATATAATGTAAAAAGGGGAAAAAGACCAAACTAATGTATCTATAGGATATTCTCAATTATGTTAAAATAAAGTGTGTGTGCATCTATAATGAAACAGAAGGAAATGATAAGTATTTATATCTGGATAGTGATTAACTTTTCTTTTCTTTTTTGTATTTATCTGTATTTTCCATGATTCCTAGACTGAGCATGTATCACTTCCATAATTAAAAAAAAGTATGCTACATTTTAAGGAATATGCATGTCTCCAGCACTCAGTTGCTGGAGGGAAGCTTGACATCACACTTCCTTCTGGGTGCTTAACTTCAAGATCTGATTTCTCTCCAGGAGCACATTTAACTGCCTATTTATGGCTCCGGTGGGGATGCAGCTGGGGGTCCACTACTGCCTTTTTCATTTCCTCTTCCTCTCTCTCTTGAATATTTCCTTTCTTTGTGCAGGAGGAGAGAGAACGAAAACATGTAGCCGTGTGATCACGTGATCTTAGTAAACTCGGCTCCGGACAGCTGGTGCAGGGCATTCCTCAGTTTGTTTAGGGACTGTAGCACCTCCCTCCTTCCTCCTCCCAAATCCCCCTCCTGAGCTGCTGGATATTTACCAGTTCATTTGTATCCACGTTCCCTCTTGGAACAATCGCTGGGGTAAGATGAGATGACTTTTTCTTAGATTTTCACTTGCCAGATCCACATTCCAGAATCCTGTTTGTTTTTAACAGAACTCAGTTATGCTAACGAAATGCATGCTACATAACAATAAAATCTAACGTTCATATCAATGAACTAATAGATTAAAGTCTATTAATCAATATCCATTTGAATAGCTTCCTGTGTAGTAAAAGGAATTGCGTTTTCATAGGACACTTTGAGTAAATCATTGTGTGACCAACCCCTTCCTCTTCTCGTGAGTCTGAGGCAAGGCCAGCAATTTTTTTTTTTAAAGATTTTATTTATTTATTTGACAGAGAGAGACACAGCGAGAGAGGGAACACAAGCAGGGGGAATGGGAGAGGGAGAAGCAGACTTCCCGCAGAGCAGGGAGCCCGATGCGGGGCTCGATCCCAGGACCCTGAGATCATGACCTGAGCCAAAGGCAGACGCTTAACGACTGAGCCACCCAGGCGCCCCAAGGCCAGCAATTTAATGACAGATATCACTGAGGAAGTAATGGGAAAGCCCTGGAGAGAGGTGTTTGAAACTAGTAACCAATATGTCCCCGCCCAGCCCCACCACACAGACTCAAGGGGAGATGGAGATTCCCTCTGGCCTATGGAACAGAAGACACTTGGAGAGAAGCAGAAGAACTGGAGGCTGGAGGGGGTCCCAGGGCAGTGTGTCATTTCCCACCCAGGTTAGAGCCAAATGAGTGAAAACCAATAGTCTAGCACTGTCCTGGGGGTAGCTGGGAGTAGACGAGCTCTGTTCGTCCTTGCCCTCCAGAACTCTAGTACCTCACAGGAATTGCTCATGCCCTCATGCAGTGGGAGCCATAGAGTAAAAATGGGGGAGTGGGATGCCAGGGACATAGAGGTCCCGGGACAGCCTCACCTAACTTCCCATGGCTTGAAGTGGCACGGGGGAACAGCCAGCCACGTTTTCCTGAGCCCCTTCCCCCCAGAAAGGTACAGAAGTTAAATGAAAAGAGAGAAATGTTAACCTGTAGGGTCTCTTGGTCATAAGAAGGGGATGCTGTAGAAAGTGGTGTAGCCATATGAACACCTGGGCCAAGAGCCAAACCCTAGCTATAGTGGATACTGTGGTGCTCCCCCATAGTCCCTCTCGAGGGAATGCACCCACCTCTCAGCTGCTGGGAACACTGGTGGCTGACCCTCATTCAGTGGGAATTGCCCTAGCTGTGGGAAATGACCCTCTGGGTGGGAGCAGCCTACAGCTAGAGACTGGCTGATGCAGGGATCCAAAGGCCAGCCTCCCTTGCTTCCTTTTGGAATCATTCTAAAGGATCATTCTAACTCCAGAGCTCCTCCTAGGATGGGCTGAGGCATCAGCTGCAACCACATTGCAGGCTGGCTTCTCTGTCTGCACAGTCCTACCTTCCTCATTCCCTTATGTATGCACCTCCCACAAATGCTTTCCAGTAAACCTTTTGTGTGGGTAGACAGTGTGCAGTTCTCCATCTCAGAAAGGGAATTTATTCTAGGATAATCAGTGCTAGGACTGGTCCTAGGAAGCCGACTCCAAAAAGGAACCTGGGAAGTGGATCATTTGTTGGCTAGCTGGCAGTGAGGACCCCAATACTGGTGGTTGGCGGAATATAGATAGCCCCTGGCATGCTGTAACCATGCAACGGTTCAAACTTTCACCAGTGGTGAACTGGGCTGGAATACCAGTAGAAGGGGCCACAGCGGCAGATACAATAATCCCAGCACTGGAGAAGAATGAGGGAGATGGCAACTGGAAGGATTACGGAATTGGATGACCGTTGCTGAGAGCACTGAAGTCGTTGAAGAGAGAAAATGGCCAGCACAGGGGGTCACTCACCAACTCAAGGCAAAATATGAAAGCCAGAGGGCCTCCTTGGCAGTATTTAAGGAGCCTCTCATCTCCTGCAGCCAGAGGGCAGACAGAGCCTAGAAGACCAGACTCCAGCTCCGGACTTAATCATAATGGTGGAACATCAGAGAATGCTGGATTCTCAGCCCCGATGGCCTTCCGTGTGGCCTCCCACAGTCAGGGGCCTGTAGGGACAGGAGTGGGATTCTGAGACTCGCAATGAGGATGTCTGGGTAGACACAGCTGAGAACTTCGAATGCTCAGATTCCCCCAAAGGCTTTGCAGAAATAACAGTGAACTTTGGCTTAGCCCTCTAGTGTTCAGTTTAGCAAGAATTTTTATAAACAGCATCCTGATGCTACTTGTCCCTGAAAATACCCAGTGATATTATCTCTTCCACCCTTCAAAAGAAGGAATCAAGGTTTAGAGAGTGAAGGATTGAAAGGAAGACTAACCTGGGGCTCTGACAGCTACCGTAGGGCTTTTCTTGTGAGGAAGGTGGAGTCGGGCTACATGGTCACCCATACGGTTGCTTCTGCTCCCGGGCCTACAACTATAATACATTTCCCAGGCCACTGCTCTTCCCCTTGGGTTGGAGCCTTGTGACTGAGTTCTGGACCACCAACTGTCAATGGAAGTGGTGTCGCCATTTCTGGTATTTTCCTAAGATACCACCTCTGCACCGTCTCAGTGTTCTCTACCCGTAGTGACCGGCGGATCTGTGTTGAAGGTGGTGGCATTGCTGGATATGTATGGATTTATTTGTACAGTTCTCCTGTTTATTTTTATTTTTATTTTTTTTTAAGATTTTATTTATTTAACAGAGAGAGGCACAGCGAGAGAAGGAACACAAGCAGGGGGAGTGGGAGAGAGAGAAACAGCCTTCCCGCTGAGCAGGGAGCCCGATGCGGGGCTCGATACCAGGACCTTGGGATCATGACCCGAGCCAAGGCAGATGCTTAATGACTGAGCCACCCAGGGGCCCCAGTTCTTCTGTTTATGATAGAAAGAAAAGTCAGGCATGGCAAGGAAAATGAGCAAATCATAGGCAGGCACGTACAGGGAAATCAGATCTGTGGTGCGAGCATGAGAAACACTGCATTGTAACCTTTCCCATTTTGATTTCAAACACATGCATTGTCACTGCGGGTAAGTCTACGAGTGAAGAGATAAACTGGGGAATCTGGGGACTCATCTCGGGAGGGCTACCCTGCAGCATCCTGTGGAGGCTGTAAAGGTGTGTTGGGTGGGAAGAGCAGTTCAGGCTGGTCCCACTGACCCTGGAATTAATAACCCACGCAGTTAATGTGTATGTAACTGTTCCACATCAGGTCTGGGCCCCAGAATCTGAGTAAAGTCTCCTCGAGGGCAGAACACATGCCTCTCCACATCTGGGTCTCCTTGGCTACAGGCCTGGGGCCACACACTCAGGAGGCCTTCGGTAATACCAGGTGCAGGGATTCTGCAGAAGAGCAGGTCAGGTCTGGGGTTTCCGTGCTCCCTGAGCACTGGTGGGGCCACACTCCCCTGGCAACCCCAGGTGAGCTCCCTGCTGGAGTGCCTCTGGGAGGACACCTCTCTCTCTGTCGCGCACAGTTACCGCTGCTGTGGGTGGGAGCGGTGGGAAGAGGCCATTTCACAGGGTGGGTCCGAAGGGGAGAGGTGGGTAGGGCAGCAGCGCCAGGGGAACCACCCTTCGCTGCCTTCTGTGCCTGGGGCCTCCTGGGCAGCTGCAAGGTGAGGACATTTGAGAAGAGGCAGATTGGGTTTGCTCCCCTGGCTCTCATGGCAGGGCTGGGTAAAAAGAGGCAGGGCGCCTTTCCCACACGACTGTTTCATCATTCTCTACGTGCCAGCTACCAGGCTCAGCTCCCCGGGTCCCTGAGAAGCCCGGAGCAGTGCACAGTCTAGCCATGGAGGCGGCAGGTGAGTGACAATTGCACCTTAAAGCAAAGGAGGCAGAACAGAGACCCCAGCCAGGGGCCGTGGGGCAGACACAAGTGCGTTGTTGGGAGGCCACCCCGTGAGGTGAGGGACCTGTCAGAGTGAACACAGCTCGGATCTAGGAATCCTGCAGCACCCGCGGGCCCAGTCTGGCTCTCCTGTGGCCCTGTCATCTACTGGAAAAGTGGGAGTGATCGGTTCTTTCTTCCCCCTCCCAACACCCCTTTCTATCCTGTCCCTTCCTCATTTTCCCAGGTGGCCAACCTTAGGCAGAGAGTCTTCAGAGAGAGGCCCGTCTGCCTCACAGCATAAGTCACCACGGAAGGGATTATGATGCGTGTGCACGAGGGGCAGGGCCTCTGAGAATCAGGCAGGGGACCCCCCCCTCCCCATCCACCCTCAAACTGAACGGGAAGGAGGAGGTCTGGGAGCCTTGAGCTATTGTCACTCTCACTCTGCTCCAGGTTCCATGAGATGGTACCCAGGCCTCAGGAGGACAATCGAACACGGTAAAGAGGGAGGTTGAGACCCCAGTAGGGCATTCCCAACCTCAGAAAAGATCCCTGAGTCCCTCAAGTGACCTCAAAACCAAAAAGTGCCGTACCTGGAGACGCTGCAGACCTGAACAATGAGGATAGTGGCAAGTGTGATGACCCAGAGCAGAGAGACACTTCTCTGATTCTCAGGGCTCTATATCAACATTCTGGGTACCGCGACACCCCAGCAGGGGGAGCTCGACAGTGCCCACGAGGGATTTTGTAGAAAGGACCAGGTCTTGGAGCCAGAACTAAGTTGATTTAAAGAAAATAAATGTTAGCAGACTGAGACTCACACACCATTACATTTGTTTGGTCGTGTAGCTTCCTCTTTCCTACCGCAGCCTACTTAAAAGTGGATTATCATTTGTATAAGCTAACGTAGGGATATGGAGAGAGAGAGAGAGAGAATTCCAATATAACCTCGTCCCCCCCAACACACACACACAGCCTTCCCTACTCTCCACACCCTGCACCAGAGTGGTACATTTGTTGCAATTAAAGAACCTACATTGACTCATCATTATCACCCAAAGTCCATGGCTTACATCAGGATTCATGCTTGACATTGTCTGCTCTGTGGGTTTTGACAAATGTACAATGACATGTACAACGATATCCACCATTGTAGTGTCATACAGAATAGTTTCTTTGCCCTAGAAGTCCTCTCTGCTCTGCCGATTCATTGCTCCCCACACTGCTCCCCCACCCCCGCTGTAACCACCAATCTTTTGACTGTCTCCATAGTTGGGCCTTTCCTAGAATGTCATATAGTTGGAATCATACAGAATATAAAGCCTTCTCAGACTGGCTTCTTTCACTTAGTAATCTACATTTAAGATTCTCCCATGTCTTTTCATGGTTTGATAGCTCATCTATTTTTAGTGCTAAATATCATTGTCTGAATGAACCACAATTTATTTATCCACTCATCACTGAAGAACATCTGGGTTGCTTCCAGGTTTGGCAATTGTGTATAAAGCTGTTAAACACATCCACAAGCAGGTTTTGTTGTGAACATAAGCTTTCAGTTCCTTTGGGTAAATACGTAGAGATGCGATTGCTGGATTGTATGTAAAGAGTATGTTTAGTTTTTTAAGAAACCACCAAAGTGGCTTCCAAAGTACCATTTTGCATTCCCACCAGCAATGAATGAGAGTTTCTGTTGCCCCACATCCTTGTCAGCATTTGACACTGCCAGTGTTTTGGATTTTGTTCCTTCTAATAGGTGTGTAGTGGTATCTTACTGTTGCTTTAATCTGCAATTCTCTGATGACATGATGTTGAACAACCTTTCATATGCTTACTTGTCATCTGTATTTCTTTGATGATGTGTCTGATGATGGGTCTTTGGCCCATTTTTTATCAGGTTCATTTTCTTAATGTCGAATTTTAAGAGTTCTTTGTATATTTTGGATAATACTCGTTTATGCGACAAATCTTTTGCAAATATTTTCTTTAGTCTGTGGCTGTCTTCTCATCTCTCTTTTTTGTTTTAAGATTCATTTGTTTATTTGAGAGAGAGAGAGCACATGAGCAGGGGGAGGGGCAGGGGAAGAGGGAAAGAGAGAGAGAATCCCAGGCGGACTCCATGCTCAGCATGGAGCCCGATGCGGGACTCAATCCCATGACCCTGAGATCGTGACCTGAGCCAAAACCAAGAATTGGGCGCTCAACCGACTGAGCCCCCTAGGTACCCCTGTCTTCTCATCTCTTGACATTGTCTTTCACAGAATATTTTTAATTTTAATGAAGTCCAGATTATTATTTAATTTCATTCAAACTAGTTTTTAATGTATCTTGAGAGTCCTTTTTTGACCCATGTGTTATTTAGAAGTGTGTTGTTTAATCTCCAAGTATTTTGTGATTTTCCAGCTATTTATCTTTCTATGAGAGTTCTTTTTTTTTTTTTAAGATTTTATTTATTTATTTGAGAGAGAGAGAATGAGAGAGAACACATGAGGGGGGATAGGGTCAGAGGGCAAAGCAGACTCCCTGCCGAGCAGGGAGCCCGATGCGGGACTTGATCCAGGGACTCCAGGATCATGACCTGAGCCGAAGGCAGTCGCTTAACCAACTGAGCCACCCAGGCGCCCTTGAGAGTTCTTTTTTGACCCATGTGTTATTTAGAAGTGTGTTGTTTAATCTCCAAGTATTTTGTGATTTTCCAGCTATCTTTCTATTATTGATTTCTAATTCAGTTCCATTGTGGTCTGAGAGCTTTGTATAGTTTCTATTTTTTAAACTTGTTAAGGTGTGTTTTATGGCCCAGAATGTCTGTCTTGGTAATATAGTACATTTTTTACTTTTTATTATGTGAAGAAAATAGTATAATAAATTATATTTTCATCACTCAGCTTCAGCAATTATCAACACATGGCAATTGTGTATAAAGCTGTTTCATTACCGATTTCTCACTTCTTGGTGAGAAAAATTAATTTAATTTTTTAAGTAGGCTCCATGCTCAATATGGGACTTGAACTCAACATCCTGAGATCAAGAGTTGCATGCTCTACCGACTGAGCCACCCAGGCGCCCCCTGGCCATTTTAAATCAAATTTTAGACACGATATAATTTTATCCATAAATACTTCAATACATATTACAATGTAGTCATCACCTTTGCGAATGCAATCCTTTGGAGTTCAACAAAATCAGCCCATACTGAGACCCACTGATACCCTGCTTTTATCCACCGCCCTCCATGCCCTCACCCTTGGCCAAAGCTAGATAAATCTAATTTGGTTCTGTGCATTGAGAAGATGCTACAGACTGGTGATGTAAACACGCCTTTAGGTAGCTATTTTGGGTGGGCAAGGGGACAGTGTTGCAGTTGGCAGTCTGAATCCAGCTGTCACCACCTATGAACCATGTAAACTTGAGCAAGGCATTTAACTTTTAGAACTGTGTCTTAGTTTTCCCCCCATTAGATGGAGATCATAAAACCTACTTCAACAAATTGTTGTGAAGCTTAACTAAGATAGTAGAAGTGAAAACCATGTTAGTCAATATGGTTTATGTAGCAACAAAACCATGTTAGGGAAGATTTTCAATTAGCCTTTGGTACAAGAACCTCTTTTGTACACAGGAAGGCCTGTGCCTCTTTAGAGAAGAGAGTCCAAAACACGCCTCCCCCCCCCCCCCGCCCCCATGAAACCACAAGCTCCCAGGGTACTGATTCTCAGAACAAGGCTGAATTTTGAACACCGGACACTAGGCAACCCACCCAAACCGACCATCATGAACTAAGGTATTATCTGATCCACTGAGTCATAAAGACGGTTTTGTTCTCTTAGACTGGCTGCTCTTGGGTGAGGGGACATAACCACGTAAGTCCCAACTTTACATCTTCAGAGCGTGCAACCAGAGAGAAAACAGTGTTCTTTTCCAAGTTCTAATGAGAAAATCCCACGGAAAAACTCTGATTGTCTGGATTGTCATGTGTCCGTTGCTGGCTCAATCTTGATACCTTAGGAATTAATGCCCAGCTTCTGCCATCAACCCTGACTGGTGGCCAGAAGCAGACTTGTGGCTGGGGTGCAGGGATAGTTTCCTAGAGGAAGGAGGTTGCTGTTACAAGCAGATGATAGAAATAATTATATGCCACACAGATGAAGGAAATACATGCCTGTGGAATAATTAGTATTTTTAAGTTCTGTTTTCTTTTTTTTTTTTAATGGTTGAATATCAGCAATTTCTTTTTTTAAAAAAAAATATTGTATTTATTTGAGAGAGAGAGAGAGCAAGCACAAGGAGGGGGGAAGGATAGAGGCAGAAAGAGAAGCAGACTCCCCACTAAGCAGGGAGCCTGATGCGGAACTCGATCCCAGGACCCCGGGATCATGACCTGAGCCAAAGGCAGATGCTTAACTGACTGAGCCACCCGGGCGCCCTTAAGTTCTATTTTCATGGTATCACTAATAATTGTCTTTTACTCAGAACAAGGTGTTTGTCTTTTAATATAAATAAGCAAATTACTTAATTCAAAGGTTCAGAATAAAAGTATTTTGATTCAGTTATTATCAGCAAATTACTGTGATTTTACAACTCAGTTCATGTCCATGAGATGAACATTGGTCTCATTTACTTTGTAGTAACCTTTATAAAGGGCCTTATTAAGCCACGCTTAGGGGGAATAGAATTGAAGTCACCTTTCTTGTCTACTCCATAGTACATAGGGCTTCTTTCTTTCTGTGGCCATTAATGCCTATAATTGCCAGTATGATGTGAGATTGTCAAGTGAAAAAGTATAGCTGGAAGAGAAGACAAAAGAACTCTGAGGAACACTCCCTTCACGGGTGGAACAAGCCAACGAAGCCAGGGAAAGAAGCAGAGAAGGAGGAGTTAGAGAGGAAGCAGAGGCTGGAGCACACCATGACAGGTGTTACAGAAGAGTTGTGGGAAGGCGAGTGGCCTGGACTCTGGGAAGTCCAAGATCGAGGTGCTGGCAGACTCAGTGTCTGGTGAGAGCCCTCTTCCTGGTTCGTAGATGGCCATGTTCTCCTTATAACCTCACATGGCAGGAAGGGAGAGGGAGCTCCCTGGGGCCTTTTCTTTTTTTTTTTTTTTATTTATTTGACAGAGAGAGCGACAGCGAGAGCAGGAACACAAGCAGGGGGAGTGGGAGAGGGAGAAGGAGACTCCCCGCCGGGCAGGGAGCCCGATGCGGGACTCGATCCCAGGACCCTGGGATCATGACCTGAGCCGAAGGCAGACGCTTAACGACTGAGCCACCCAGGCGCCCCTCCCTGGGGCCTTTTCTTATAAGAGCACTAATCCAGCTCATGGGGGTCTACTCTCATGACCTAATCACCTCCCAAAGGCTCTACTTCCAAAGGCTATCACATTGGGGATTAGGTTTCAACGTATGAATTGCGGGGGGAGGGGAGAGGAGGGATACCAACATCCAATCTATGGCATGTATCATGGCAATGGGCTCCATTAGTGATGTTGTCATTTGGGTGGGTGGGGGTCTTTTTGGAAAATACACTGTGCAACTTGCCTTGAGACCAGACAGGAGACCCCCTGGACTCTAGGCCCTGGAGAGACTTTGATATTAACCAGGTGGCTGACAGGCTTTTTTGGAGATCCTCTGACTTAGAACAGCATTTCCCTGCTCCGGGTTTAAAGGTTGGGTTGGGCTGTGACCTCTTCAGAGTCCTGCAGCAGCTGGAACTGCGGCCCAGAGCCTAGGGTGCTGGGAGTAGGAGGCAATGACAGCTATAGTTTGCTGCTAAGAAAGTTGTTAGGCTAGGTGGGGGCAGCCAACATGAGCAGGAGGGCCTGGGATAGCCTGGCTCTACTTTTCCCACCCCTAAGGATCCAGTTCTTCTGGAACAGGGTTCTTTGTCCATGGGACAGCTGAGATTCAGAATCACTGCCCAAGAAAGCTATACTCTGAGCTGGGGCCAGGCTCACAGTGGGGTCTGGAGGTAAATGTTGTGCTGTGCACTGGGGCCACATGGGCATGCGCTGCCCCGATGAAGTCCAGGTGTGTCCAGTGAATGAAGCAGAGAAGAGAACATCACCTCGGGGAGGCCTCCATCCTTCCTGACGGAAGAAGCAGTACCGTCTTGACTTGCCAGCAATGCAAGACAGGGACAGCAGGTCCTCCATCCTCTTTGTATCATGTGTAGGGCCCTGCCCCCGCCTCCATAATGTCTGGCACAGTGTTCGTGGAAAGGCCAGAAGCCTTCTGTGACATGCTTGGCCCATGAGCAGTACTAACTGTGAGATGATAGAAAATATGTATATTAGTCTCTGCCCGTGGTTCCTGGCACATGGACCCTAAAACCCTTGTAATTTCCTAAGTAAGAGCACTAGGAGCATCTTTTGTTCAAATATTTGGTCTTTGACTCTGGTTTCTGACACAGAGCACCAAAATCTCCTGGAATTTCCTAGGTGATAGGAATATCTTTTGTTCTAATGAGGTACCTGACTCTTGTTGGGCTCCTCGTTAAAAACTGATCACCAGAAAGACCAAGCCACAATTAGAAGTTTGGCATTTTCACATCAGAAAGGATGAATACCGAACTTTTCCATCCAC
>NC_138378.1:87784550-87887511 GCF_054177405.1 Leptonychotes weddellii
TAGAGGGGAGGGGGGTGGGGGGATGCGTTAGCCCGGTGATGGGTTTTAAGGAGGGCACATATTGCCTGGAGCACTGGGTGTTATACGAAAACAATGGATCGTGGATCACCACATCAAAAACTAATGATGTATTGTATGGTGACTAACATAACACAATAAAATTTTTTTTTAAATTCCAAAAAAAAAAAAAAGTAGAAGTTTGGCCTTTTCAGCCCCACTCCTTATCTTCCAGAGAGGGGAGAGGGGCTGGAAATGAAATTAATGATCAGTCATGCCTATGTGATGAAGCCTCCATAAAATCTCAAAAATACAAAGTTCGGATTGCATCTAGGTTGGTGAACACGCAGAGATGCCAGGAGAGTGGTGTGCCCGGAGAGGGCGTGAAAGTTCTACACCCCTTGCCATACACCTGGCCCTATGCATCTCTTCCATCTGGATGTTCATCTGTATCCTTTATCACATCCTTTTAAAAGAAGCTGGTAAGCGGTAAGTAAATGGTTTCCCTGAGTTCTGTGAGCTGCTCTAGCAAATTAATCGAATCTGAGGAGGGGGTCATGGGAACCTCCAATTTATAGCCCATTCGTGAGAAGCGCAGGTGACAGCCTGGACTTGTGATTGGCAACTGAAGTGGGGTGTGGGCAGTCTTGTGGGACTGAGCCCTCAACCCGTGGGACCCAACACTTTCCAGGTAGATAGTGTCAGAACTGAATTAAATTACAGGACACACAGCTGGTGTCAAAGAATAGTGCCTGGTGGGGGCAAAGCTCATACGCATCTGGTGGCAGAAGCACTGTGAGTTTGGTAGTTGTGTGAGAGTAAAGGAGACGTGCAGGAGGAAGAGTGAGTTTTTTCTACACAATAACAAACTTCAGTGTGTATGGCCCAGTGTGTCATCCAAAGCACCTTCCCAGATTTTCTAACTCAATTTTTCTAACTCAACTTTCTAATTTTCTAAGCCTATAACATCAACGTTATTATTACTACTTTATGGATGGAGGCTTTTATAGGTCAAGTGACTTGCCCATCTCCAAAAAGCTAAAAATTAGTGGAGTTAAAATGCAGACTTGAATTCCCCTGCCCTACCAAGCTTAGTTAAAATGAGGTGCTGGGGTGAGATCTGGGGGTGCATGTACAAGGCTGAGTTCCAAGAGCAATTTTTAGTTTGCTGCTTTCTGATGACAATCTCAAAAAAATTTCCTTAACTGTTTCTAATGACATATCTTCCTATTTGCTGTGAAAAATCCCTGAAGTGTGCATAGAGTTAAGACTTTTTATGTGCTTTTCTCAAACTGGAAATGAGGAATCTGTGGGTCCACGAAAATAGTGTCAGGGGTTTAGTGGGATAGTTTTTGTGTTGAAAACAGTTGTAAATAGTATTCAAGTTCAGAAAGACCGGATCAGATGCTTATGAAGGGAGATTCTGGCTCTAACATCTATTTTGTAGATTTACTGTGAAGTAGGAGCTGAGTGACTGGTTAGATTCATTTGTTTAATTAACCAACATTTATTGAATGCCTAGTATGCCTCAGGGCTACCGAAGCCAAGAAGAATTAGACCCTATTCCTGACTTTGTGGAGCAATGGTCCATTAAGTGGGCGAGACATGAGACAAAAAGATAATATAAAAATGAAATAATACGGTGCCCTGTGCACTGCAATGGAATTGTTTACAGTGTTTAGTGATGCACAGAAGGTGAGGAACTGCTTGCGCCTCAAGAAGGAGTCATTGATGGGATAAAAGTCACAGGTAGGTCTAAGAGGGGGAGCAAAGGATGAGTGGTATCAGGGCCCCTAGGATGAGGCACCCAGGGGACAAGACTCCCATGCTCAGGCATTCAGCTTGCATTTGCGTGATCCCAAGAGGGAGTGCCTCTTTGAATTCTGCATCCTAGGTGCTTCCTAGTCACCTTGCATCCTCGTCACCTCACCCTAGGCCTGGCCCAAGTAACAAAGTAGAATTCTTTTGTGGTCTCCCCAGACCCCTTTTGTTTGGGCAGGACATCCAACCCCTAGCCGCTGTAGGGTCAGTGGCGAAGAGCTCACAGCAGACCCTCTTTGAAGAGACTTGCCTTCAGCCAAATGGAAGCTATTATGCTTCTTGCTTCTTTCCCACTTGGGATATATATTATGCTTCTTTCCCAGTCCCCATCCAAGGACCCCCCCACAACCAAGGTTTACTGGCTTGGAGATATAAAAAGAGGGAACCTGAAAGAGGGACTTCTGGAGTGGACCCACTCCCAAATGAAGCTGGTGAAAATTATTTTAAATAAACCCCCAAACCACAGAAAGCCTCTGGAAATGGTCCTAAGCAACTGAAGAAATATTTGTTCAAGAAAACCTACTAGAATTCAGTATGAATAGCAAGAGTCGGTAGTATTTGAACCCAGGTATGCTCCTGGCCTCCACTTTCCCAACTCAAAGAGATGGAATCTCCACTCCAGACTGGTTCAGTCAAGAACACAGGGCTCCTACCCCTCCTCTCCAGCTGCTGGTTGGAGAGCTCTCTTCCCTAGCTGGCTCAGAATTTCTCATCCGGCCCCCAGCTACTTGTCCAGGTGAGAGTGGCTAACTGGTGGGGACCACCATCTTCCACCCAGCCCACACTCATGAAAAGGAAGCTCTACTTCAGTGGGAGATCCCAATTGCTCTTGTTGCCACTCTAAGGCAGTGATTTCATGCCAGGAGAGATAAGTCAAGGAGAATGAAACCTGGCCATGGAAGACATACTGGGTCCCTTCCACTGCATTCAAAGCATTCAAAGTCTAAATGAGTCAGAGAGCCAGAGAAGTATTTTTCCTTCTAGGTACATATTCCAGCAGCTCAAGCTCCTCCTGGGCTCTGGAAGTATACAGTCATCCTGACACCAGCATAATTTGCAGGTTGAGACCCTGGGACCCAATCCCTCTCCTATTCTTAACTCTTAGGAGGCACTGAGAAATATGAGAGAATTGGGGGGGGGTGTGGTTTGTTTGTTTTTGCTTTTGTTTTGCTTATCAGTATGGGAAGGCTGCTGGCATTTAGTGGACAGGAACAGTCCTATGCATCAAAGAATTATCCCACTGTTGTAGTCCTTTGAGAAAAAACCCTCCAGATTGTACCCAAAAAGTACACCAAGAAATTGAAGAAAGCAATACTAAATTTCCAGAATGCATATTTCTGACCTTGCTTTAATATGTAGCTAAAGATGGGGCACCTGGGTGGCTCAGATGGTTAAGCGTCTGCCTTCGGCTCATGTCATGATCCCAGGGTCCTGGGATCGAGTCCCACACTGGGCTCCTGGTTCAGCGGGGAGCCTGCTTCTCCCTCTGACCCTCTCCCCTCTCATGCTGTTTCTCTCTCGCTCGCTCTCTAAAAAATAAATAAAATCTTTTAAAAAAAAATATGTAGCTAAAGATGGATTTGGTGGCATAGCTAATAGACCATCTAGCCCCAAACCCTTTTTAGGTACGACAAACCAGGTACCAGAGGGCATGCTAAGCCAATATTCCTGGACCTCCAGCATGGGATGGATACGGATGGGCATTATGTTTCTGTCTGTTAGGGTCCTCCATTCTCAGAACCTGCTTCCTGGTCTAATCTTGGAATGCAATGTGCCTCCCAGATCACCCTCTCTGACCCAGGTCATACAGAAGGGGGGACCTTTGGGTCTAGCTCTTGTCACTTACATGAGGTAAGCTTCACTCTACCTGCCCGAAAATAAATTTTAAATGACAGAAGAATCATCCCTAAACCCAAAAAGCCTATAGGAAAGGAGGCAGAGGAGAAGGAGGGCCAGGGAGGAAGTGAGTCTTTAGGTTTGGAAGGAATGGGTACCCTCGTCTTTTTGTCAGGCATGGAGCAGAAGCATATCACAGCCCTGGCTCAGATGACCAATGACCAGATAGACACCCTGCACACCCATCTCTTGGACACAACTTTATGGATCGGGACCCCAAGCCATGACTCCTGTTAGATTCTTCTGGTAGACCAGAGACAGAGTTTAAGGTAAGGATGTAGAGGATGTAAACGGGCTTAGGTTTCTCACATACCTATGTTTATGGACTGAATGTCACAATTACTTGCTTGCTGAAGAGATTTTTTCAGGAGCTTAGGGGCCAATGATGTGAACATCAGCAGAAAATAATCCCTGTTGTACTCCCACCCCTAGCCTCCATGTGTAGTTCTGGTGATGCCTCTGTGGCTTCGTCTCAACACACTGCTCCCCAAACTCAGTGACGTGTCTATTAAATCCATGCCCCCCCAGCCGGTGCACAGCAAGCTGTCTGTAGCAGAAAGACAGTCAGAGGAGTGATGTGTTTCTCGTATAGCTATTTTTTAAATCTTCAGAACAGTGCCAAAGAGCATGTGAAATCTATTAAGAGAAACCAGAGGGACAGCTCTAGCCGTGGCTGAAAAGAAGTCTTCCCAGCTTATGTGAAGAGTTCTTGCTGACACTTCCAACTTCCCACCGACTTCCTAATTATGAAAACAAACAGTAAAAAGTAGAAGTTAAGAATAAGAAGAAATAGATAAAACTATTAAGATGATGTTACCCTTTCAAGCGGACGAAGGAATCAATGAAAAGGGGAGGAAAAGAATCATGGTTCAAATGCATGAAACAAATTCAAACCAAACAAAACCAGAGCTTAATAATTCATGTGGTACAAATAATGGCATGATTTAAATATAAATTTATTTTTAAGGAATTTAAAATAATGTAAATATGAAAATGAATTCCAACAACAAAATACCAAGTGACCTTTAAAAATGAATGAATAAATCCCAAGCCAATATAATGTGTTCAGATAACAAAAGAGACTAACAGTTTAAGAATAGAAATTATGAAAGAAATAAAAATAAGGAAGCTAATTAATTAATTAATTTTTTATTGAAGTATATTTGACACACAATGTTATATTAGTTTCAGGTATACAACATAGTGATTCGACATTTATCTATGTTACACAATGCTCACCATGGTAAGTGTTGTTACCATCTGTAACCACACGTTATCCCAATATTAGTGACTGTATTCCCCATGTTGCTCTTTTCATCCCTGTGACTTATTTATTTTATAACTGGAATTTTGTTTCCCCTCTGGCAACTACTAGTACTCTGTATTTATGAATCTATTTCTGTTTTTTGTTTGATTCCACATAGAAGTCAAATCATTTGGAATGTGTCTTTGTCTGACCTATTTCATTTAACAGAATACCCTCTAGGTCTATCCATGTTGTCACAAATGGCAAGGCTTCATTCTTTCTTATGGCTGAAAAATATTCCATTGCACACACACACACACATCTTCTTTATCCATTTATCTATCGATGGATACTTGGGTTGCTCTTATATCTTACGTATTGTAAATAATGCTTCAATAAACATAGATGGCACGTATCTTTTCAAATTAGTGTTTTTGTGTTCTTTGGGTAAATACCCAGAAGTGGAATTACTGGATTGTATGGTAGTTCTATTTTTAATTTCTTGAGGAACCTCTATACTGTTTTCCACAGTGACTGCACCAATTTGGATCCCCACTAACAGTGCACAAAAGTTCCCTTTTCTCCATATCTTCACCAATACTTGTTATTTCTTATCTTTTTGATACTAGGCATTCTAAAGTGTGGGGTGATCTCTCATTGTGGCCTTGATTTGCATTTCCCTGATGATGAGTGGTGTTGAGCATCTTTTCATGTGTCTATTGTCCATCTGTATGTCTTCTTTGGAAAAATGCCTATTCAGGTATTCTGCCCATTTTTTTAATTGAATGATTTTGGTTTTTTAGTGTTGAATTATGTAAGTTTTTTTTAAATATATATGTTGGATATTAGCCCCTTCTCAGATATATGGAAGCTAATTAATTTAATGTAAAGAATTTCTTAAAAATTTTAAATGTAAAAATTTAAAATGTAAAGAATTTCTTAAAAATTGAAACAAGTAAAACCAGAAGATCAAAAATATTGAAGATAAAATACTGACTGCGAAAGTATAGCAGGGTAAAAAAAAAAAAAAGAAAAAGATTAAAGGGAGAAAAACAGTTATAAAAAGGTTAAAAAGGGGAATCTGGGTGGCTCACTTGGTTAAGCAACCAACTCTTGATTTTGGCTCAGGTCATGATCTCAAGACATGAGATCGATCCCTGAGTCTGGCTCTGTGCTGGACATCAAGCCTGCTTAAGATTCTCTCTCTTCCTCTCCCTCTACCCCTCCCCCCCAAAAAAAAGAAAAGCAAAAAAAGATTAAAAATTAAACGCAATGTTAGAAAAATAAAATATTGTTTAAATGCATACAAAATAAAAGCTTAAAAGATTTAAAGCTTTAAAAGATTAAAAGCAAACAAATATGAAAACATCAGAAAGATAAAACTAGAAAACTGATAAAGACTTAAAGGGTGAAAAAATAATACCATTTAAAATAGTTCAAAGCAACATAAGTCAGAATAAAAAGCATACTAAGACAATACAAAAGTACACAAGTAAAAGGATTTCAGACTAAATCCTTAAGGAAAAATATCCTCATGACATATAGTCAAGGGTGAGTGTTTAAGCAGGAATTTAGGGCTGAAGCAACCCTACAAGGGAGGTGAAAAAGGGGTCCAGTGTGGGAGCAGGGAAAGGGGGCGGGACCCCCTCAAAGGATGCTCCAGGAGGAGCCACACTGCAGAAATGAGCAGCTGACAGCCAAATCTGTCAAACCAAGTGGGCTGCCAGGAGGCCCCCTCACCCCTTGTATGTGCTTGTCACAGCTGCAGTAGTCAATAATGGTCTGTGGTGGTGTCAGGCACCTTTTTACACTGAGGGTCACAGAGAGTATAGGACAGTGGTAAATGAACACACCACCTTTTGAATGCAGATTAACTCACTCTTCTTAGCTACATGCCTTAGGTAAATTTCCTAACCTCTCTAAGGCTCAGGTTTCTTATGAGGAAAGTAGAAATAATATACCTACCTTATAATGTTATTTGGAAGATTCCATAAGCTAAAGCTTCCAAATTATGTTGCATACAAGCAATCAACAAAGGATAGCCTTTATCATTAACTCACTAGGAGGAAAAATGTCCATTTGTTTTACAGCTATACAGGAAAAAAAATTTTTTTTAAGATGGGAAGATTTCTTGAAAGAGAACCAGAAAAATTTCAACCATGCCATCCTTTTTTTTTGGCTTAAAATAACATAAATTTTTTAAAAGTTTTATTTATTTTATTTGAGAGAGAGAGAGAGAGTAGAGGCAGAGGGAGAGAGAAAATCCCAAGCAGACCCAGAACTGAGTGCAGAGCTGGACATGGGGCTTGATCTCACAACCCTGAGATCATGACCTGAGTTGAAACTGAGTCAGAGGCTTAACTGACTGAGCCACCCAGGCTCCCCAAAATAACACAGATTTATTATCTTACATTTCTGGAGCTCAGAAGTCCTAAAATCAAGGTATTGGCAGAGCTAAATTCTTTCTGGAGACTGTAGGGGAGAATCTGTTTCCTTGTCTTTTCCAACCTCTAGAGGCCATCTCTCTCTCTCTCTCTCTCTCTCTCTCTCTCTCCCTCTCTCTCCCTCTCTCCCTCTCTCCCTCCCTCCCTCCCTCTTCCTTCACCCCCAACTCTCACCCATTTCTGTAGTCACAATCTCCTTCTCTGACCCTCCTGAACCAACCCCCCCATCCCCACACCAAGGATTCTTGATTACATCAGGTCCACCTGGACAATCCAGGATAATCTCTCCATCTCAAGATCCTTAACTTAATCGTATCTACAGAATCCTTTTGCCATGTAAAAAAAAAAAAATAGATTTACAGGTTCTGGGGATTAGGACATAGATGTCTTTAGGAGACCATTATTCTGTCTATCATATCCCCTATAAAGATTAACCTAGTATCCATCCTAAGGTGCCCTAATTCTTTAAGCCCTAACTTGTATTAGGGGTAGATTATTCACATCTACCTCAGAGGAACTTCTACCATGTTAGACCTCAGCAGTTGAGAATATTCCTTTGACATATGCAAATGGGATCCAGTGCCCAGTACCCAGTCCAGGGGCAAACAGAGAGCCCTCCCAAAAAAGGAGGAGTGGGGCCCAGTGGTTTGTGGTGAAAGTCAAGGGAATGCTGTGCTCTGGGTATGTTACTGCTCTAGTTCTCTAGGAATTCATAAGAAAGGTAAAAACAGTGAGAAGAACCTATTGGAGGGAGGAAGGAAATTCAACAAGCTTCCTTAACTTTCACAGCTCCACTTATATAGACTCTTGTGTGTGCAGTAAAATTCACATAACATAAAGTTCACCATCTCAACCATCTTAAAGTGTACAATTCAGTGGCATTAGTATGTTTACAGTGTTGTTCAACTATCACCACTATGTAGTTCCAGAACATTTTCATCACTGCAAAAAGATATCCTGTACCCATTAAATAGTCACTCCCCATTTCCCTCTCCTCCAACCTTGGGCAACCACTCATCTACTTCTATCTATGTAGAATGTCATATTCAGATATTTCATATAAATGGAGACATACAATATGTGGCCTTTTGCTTTCACTTAGCACAGTGTTTTCAATACTGTGTATCCATATTGTAGTGTGTATCAGTACTTCATTATTTTTTGTGGCCAAATAATATTCCATCGTATGGGTATACCACATTTGTTTATCCATTTATCAGTTGATGGACGTTTGGATTGTTTCCGACTTTTGACTATTGTGAATAATGCTGCTATAAACATTCATCTATGAGTTTTTGTTCAGGCATCTATTTTCAGTACACAACTAAGAGTGGGGTTGCAGGGTCATATGGTAATTATGTGTTTAATGGGCCATCTTTTAAAAACACAACATAAATAAAAACTTAAGTAAATTTAACAAAAACCATTATCATATTCCAGTGGGGAGTACATGCTCTCAAGGAGAAGATGACAAAAATGGAGAGAGGGACAAACAAGGAGAGGAAGAGAAGATGAAAGGAAAGAGAAAAAAAAAGAAAGAAAAGGAAAAAAACACGAATTTGTTGAGATATAGGTTTGGCACTGTACAAGAAACCAAAATAACAATAGCCTGAACAAAATAAGAGTCTATTTTTCAATGATGTGAGAGGGCCAGGGGTTCAACAGCTTCCAAAATAGCTACTCCAGTCTCTACCATCACACCTACACGTAGGGTGGCCAACTCGTCCCCGTTTGCCTGAGACCTTCCCAATTTTAGCTTAGAAAGTCCTGAGTCTCAGGAATCTGTACAAACAGGGATTGTTGGTCACCCTTTAGCACTGCATCCAGCAGGAAGGGGAGAAGAAGAAGTGGTGGTCATGCCCTCCCTTTAAAAGCATGACCTGGAGGCACAACTATTATTTCTGTTAGTCTCCTACTAACCAACACTTAGCCATATGGCCACATCTAATTAGAGGGAAGGCTCAGAAATTTAACCTTGAGCTGGACAGCTATGGGCCCAGCTAAAACTTGGAGATTCATTACTAAAAGAGGATAATGGATATGCAGAGACAACTAGCTGTCTCTGCCAATGTACATAACAAAGAGAGGTACAAGGGACACAATGGAAGTAGAGCTGTGCAAGGAAAACAGGGAAATATGTCATTAGGTTTGTCATTACTGAGGCTTGTAAGTCTAATTGTTAAGAGATTATTTCTTCTTTGTATACTTTATGATTCTACCAGTTGGTAGTAGTACAACTAACAGGTGACTATTAAATTGTAACTCTTCCCTCCTTCCTTCCTTCCTTTCCTCTTTTCTTCCTTCTTTTTAATAAGGAACATCCTTTCTCAGTGAAGATCCTGGCAGCAAATGGCACGTTCAAGTGGGATATCTGAGGGGCATGTAATGAAGGGACTATCTACGGGATGAGGCCAGGGTTAAGTTAAGTTAAGTTTGACCACAAGGACAATACTCGAAGGCTAGCAATAAGGTAGAGCCATCATGGCTCTCCTTTCAAAGGGCAAGAGGAGGAAGGGGTTACTGGGGCCTGGAAGGAGCAGCTGTGGTTGTAAGAAAGGGCCACCCAGCAGGAGATATGACCTCCACTAAAGGAATGTAGTTAAATCAGGGTCCAGGAGGGAAGGAAGAGCCTGGGGAATAAACTCTCCAACTGCTCTCTCCTCCTACCCTCCAATCTCCTCTCCAATAGGAGGGTCAGCCTCCTGGGGCATGGAAGGAGGAGGAGGCAAATCTGGAGGGGCAGATACAAAATACCCACCAAATCAACTTTTCATTAAAATGGCTCAAGTGTACAGAGCTAATAAGCATGATTTAAATGAATTAATAAACAATAAATAGAAGTAATAGTTACTTTACCTTTTAAATTAGCCTTAATATTATTAATTGTAACTTCATCTAATGCTGGTCTCATATAGAGACCTTGATTTGCAATTCCCTTTGGAATTCACCTTCAATCTTATTTTGAAGCCTGCTCTAGGACTTCTGCTTATCCACCAGACTCACTTTGTAGGTTCCTATTTCTGTTTTTAATAGAGTATTTTACCATATTGTGAAAAGTATTTTGTTTGCCCCTGTAATAATCCCCTTGACATGGCTTATGAACTGGGAATGCACCCCCCCCCCAATGAAAACAAACAAATAAACAGAACAAAACAAACCATTTTTGTGTCCATGTGTTCATGCTGGGCTTCCAGCGATATGTTTTAAAATAGATTCAAGCTCACAGAAGGTCACTGATCTTTAAAATTCTAGCTTTCATTATAAAGAAGGCATGTAAATTAGTATGATAAGCACTAACTCCCTAACTGGTCAATGGAAAAAGGATATGAATAAACAATTTTTAGAAAAAGGATAAGAAATATTCAGCTTACTAGTAATCAAAGAAAAGCAGATTGTAAATAACCAGATTCAAATTTGGTCAATAGCAAATTAGAATTTGTAAATCTTACCCAATACTATCAAGGGTGCAGGGCAAGAATATAACTTGTCCAATTTTTTTGGAAAGCGTTTTGACAATATGTATCAAGACTCTTTAAAATATTAATAATATTTCCAAAATTGAGCATTTACCATGTGTCAGGCCCTGCAGGGGTTTTCACCAGGTTTTCTATAGTTAACAAGACACACATTTCTTTTCTGTCTGGTGTGTGAAGAGGGGGTAGAGATGGATAATAAACAAGTAAATAAATCAACAGGATAAGTTCAGGAAATGATAAATTCCATAAATAAATGTGTTCATTGGAGGCAGGGGAAAGAGGAGAGGCAATGCAGAGAAGGACTTGTCAGGGAAGGCCCTTTCAAGAAATAAATGCTAAGTTGAGACCTACATGAGTAGGAGAAGTCAGTCTTGGGAAGATCAGGGAGAATGGAGTTCCAGATTCGACTGCAGGTGGCACCATTCTACTTGGGAGCCAGGCTGTGCGTCTAGGAAGTGGCTGAAGGCCTGTGTGGATGGTACCAGGAGGTAGGAGAAGAGACCAGAGGAGTGTCAGACCAGTGCAAGGGGATGTGCGGGCCATGATAAGGGCTGGGTTTTACCTAGAACAAGATGGAAGTCAGTGGAGCAATGGGAATTAGGAAGGTCACTCTATAAATCCATATCTACTAACTTAGAAGTATGTCCAGGATATACTGTTTTAGATGCAACCCTGCACTGGAGTTTATAGCACTGTGATAGAGTAGAGGCTTGAAACAGAAATGAGGCCAAATTATCAAAAAAGTTGTGTATGTTGCTTGTCTGAGTTGCCGTGTGCTACAACTCTTGTGTTTACATCAAGAGATAGTGTTTCTCTTCAGGCCCCTTTTGTCTCAGTGGCAGAAGCAAGGGGGTAAAGAGGAGGTAATCATTTGGAAAGCCTGGCAATGAGACACACGTGTGGTGCTGCTGCTGTGACTTTAAGGTCTACCATCTTTAGAAGCTGACCTGTGGCAAGGGTGGCTTCCCTGCTAAGTAGAAGAGAAAGTATAACTGGAGCGCTCAGGTTGAAAGATGAGGCACCCAAAGATTATATGCTGCAGATTGAGGCATGGATTCCATGAAGGAATAACACTGAAACCCAAAAGAGCAGGTGTTGCAGGATCTAGTACATCTTAAGGATTTCAACAATTAGTCATAATATGTGTTCTAGTTTAAGATAATAATAATAATAACAATAATAAATAGTCAGTGTTACATATTGCTAGGGGTGCACCAAGCCACACTGCCCAGGTTTGAGGCCCAGAATCTCAGCAACCCTGCTGAGTGGTTAGATATGTCTCACTAATAAGTGAGTATATCAGTCAGGATAGGCTAGGTTCTGCTGCAGTAACAAAGGACTCCCAAATCTCAATGGCTTGTAGCAGCAAAGGTTATTTCCCCCTCATGCTACATGTTTTTTGAGGACTAGGCTATGTCTGTATTCCATGTTCTTTTCACTTCAGGACCCATGCTGACGGAGCAGCCTCTATGTGGAATACTGTAGGCCATTGTGGCTGAGGGAATCGAGATGTGGAGAACCATGGGCTAGTTCTTAAAGCTTCTACTTCAAAGCAATCCACTTCCCTTTGCCAACATATTATGTTACTCCTGAGTTTAACAGTATGGGGTTAGGGACTTTCACAGAAGAAAGAAAAAGGGGAAAATTCAGGGAGAATAAAGGAGTTAAATATTTCAAAATATCATGCAGCACCTAAGAACAGAAAACACCTGCTTCTTGTGGGTCACGTTAAGAGGATACCGAACATGGATCAATTATTTTGTGGTGATGTTAAAAATACCATAATTGGCACCATCAAGCTCAAATTCTCATGGAAATGGACTTTGTGGTTAACCACAGAAGTGAGCACAGCCACCAAGGGAATGCCATTCATGAAGAGCATCTGCGAGTAAGGTCACTGTGTAAAAATGGGGCAGTATGCCGGCATGGGTTCTGTCCGTGACTCTTCTCTTTCTTTCATACCTCACCTCTAATCATCAGCGAAGATTTCAAAATACATCTATCATCTGACTGCCTCCCACCACCTCCACTGCTACCTTCAGCTCCCACCTGGACCACAGCAATAGCCTCCTAACTGGACTCCAAACTTCTGCTCTTGCCCCAAGGAACATCCTGACCAAACATATCTCAGGTCATCTCTCTGTTAGTCTGAAAACCTTCCAGTGGCTTCCCATTTCACTCACACTAAAATCCAAATTCTTATAGTGCCTGTAAGGACCAACACTGGCCTCCTGTTACCTGTTAGGCCTTAGCCCTCTTTAGTCACTCTGCTGCAGCCACTCTGGCCTTCTTGGGACATGCCAGGTACACCTCTGCCTTATGGCACTTTCTGGTCCTTCTGCTGGGAACACTCTTCCCCCAGGTTACTCACATGCATGTTCCCACACATCCTCAGGTCTTTATCCAGATGTCACCTTCTTACTTAGAACCCCATTCTAGCCTCTTTTTCCCCTTCATAGCCCTTATCATCTTCTGATATTCTGTATAATACACAAATTTATTTTTCCCTATCTCCCCACTGAAAGCACCAGAGGGGCAAGAATTTTTTTCTGCCTTATTTTTTTACTGTACCCCAGTGCCTAGAACAGGGTCTGGCACACAGTAGATGCTCAGCTAATCTTTGTGAAACATTAAATGACTCCACTGTAGCTGAGAAATAAAAAAAATTAAGCTGTAAGTGTCCTTAGATCAAGTCATATCTGCAATAAACCAGCTTTCTCACCTGTCTCCCACCTCATGGTTAGGGTCACCATCCACCCCATGGCTCAAGCCAGAAAAACTGGAATCATCCTGGATTCCTCCTATACTTTTAGCCCCTCTCTATGCATCACCAAGTCCTGCTGATTATTCCTTATTGTTTTCCAAGCCCTTCCATTACCCTCCACCTCCTCTGTCAGTAACCTAGGTCATCTCCCCTCTCAATTAGGAGAACAGTCTCCTGACTTCTCTCTCTGCTGCTGCTCTCATCTCTTCCATTTTATAATTCAGGATCACCTTAAGCTTGCCTAAACCATCTAATGGCTGCTGTTTGCTCTCAGCATAAAGTCCAAACTCCCTGGCATGGCTTAAATCCCCTTTCTATCTGGGTCAGTATAACTCGTTAGCCTCCTTTCTCTGGGCCTTTACACATGCTCTTCCCTTGGCAAAAAAAACTGTCTCTCCATCCCCTCTTTGCCTGGCTAATGTTGCAGTGTCACTTCTTCCACAAACCTGGGGCTCAGACAGAAGCCTGTACTTCACCATCCTAGCATTCATCAACTTCTCTGTTGACTATTCCCCCACCCCACCTACCTACCCTAATCTCTGAGCTCTGAGGGCAGGAGAATGAAGGCTTGGTGCTCAGCCTACTCTGGGAGGGTCAGAGAGGTGGCACTGGAGTTGTGTTTCAAAGGTGAACAGGAATTATTATTCCACCTTACTAACATTCCCCACAACCATGGTACATTTGTTACAACTGATGAACCTACACTGACACATCAAAATCACCCATAGTTTACATTATGTTCGCTCTTGGTGTTGTACATTTTATGTACAATGTATATGACATTGTAGAATGACATGTATCCATCATTATGGTATCATACAGAGTATTTTCACTGCCTTAAAAATCCTATATGCTCTACCCATTCATCCCTCTCCCTGCCCTCCCAATCCCCAGCAACCACTGATCTCTTTACTGTCTCCATAGTTATGCCTTTTCCAGAATGTCACACAGATAGAATCATACAGAATGTAGCCTTTTCAGATTAGCTTCTTTTACTTAGTAATATGCACTTGAGAATCTTCCATGTCTTTTCATGGCTTCATAGCTCATTCCTTTTTAAGTACTGATTGTCTAGATATACCACAGTTTATTTATCCATTTATCTGCTGAAGGACATCTTGGTGGCTTTTAAGTTTGGGCAGTAATGATTAAAACTGATACAAACATCTGTGTGCAGGTTTTCGTGTGGACATAAGTTTTCAACTCCTTCGGGAAATACCAAGGAGCAAATTGCTGGATCCCATGGTAAGAGTATGCTTAGTTTTTAAAGAAACTGCCAAACTGTCTTCCAAAGTGGCCATACCGTTTTTCATTCCTGCCAGCAATGAACGAGAATTCCTGTTGTTTGACATCTTCACTACCATTTGGTATTGTCAGTGTTTTGGATTTTGGCCATTCTAGCAGGTGTTTAGTGGTATACAAGATGGTTTTGAAGATGCCACATGGCAGGTAAGTGGACCAATGAGAGGATTTCACTTTTCTAGAGCCTCTCATCATGGCAACTATGTCTTCAAATCTGCCTTACTATTGGTTCTAACAGGCACGTTCAGCTAAGTCAAATAAGCCAAAATATGATTTTTTTTTTGAAGTAAGAAGATGTTTAAACAGAAAAGATATTTAAGATGGTCTATTCAATAATTTGTTTTTTTCATAAACATTTCCTCGACTTTCCAAGGTTAGATATTACTTCCCTATAGCTCTTGTTAAACCAGGAACTGCAAGGATGAAACCTGTGTTTCCCTAAATATGGAATGGATAAAACCTGTTTTACCTTCTCAGAGCTTTGTGATAAGAAATGAGAGGAATGCCTCTCTCACTTTAGGCAAATGAGATGGAGTTCTGAAAGGCTATCACTGGTAAAAATCACTGACAGTGAAAGCCTTTTACTATCTTAATTTTCTTAACCTCTTGATCTCATCAGTTCAATGTGAGTCCTTGATAGTTTAAAATGTATGAGTCTTTGTGCCTTATGTACATGTTTCCTATTCCACAATGCAAACCCTGTCTCCCTTGACATATTAGGATAATTTTCCTCATTTTCCAAAGTGCTATGATACTTTGCTATTTTAAAATTAATTTTATAAGTAATGTTGGGCATATGTATGCATTAAAATATGCATAACTAAACATACCTTGTTTCATGAAAATAATACGTATTTATAATCTTAATTTCATTAATAATGAATAATGAAAGGTGAATAATAATGAATAATAATTTTCATCAATTAATGAAAATAACATTATATATAAATATATGAGTTAATTTATTTTATATATATATTTACATATATAGATAGATAGACACAAACATATATATATAACTCTGTGTGGTAGGTATTACTGGAGCAATCTTATCTGTGAGGAAACTGAGACCCATAGAGATTAGATAATGTGCTCAATCATCCAGTAAATGATGGAGCCAGGGCATGACCCAGGGTTATGCATGAGTCAAAGCCCTGGTTACTTCCACTGTACCAGTGCCTCTCCTTGTGTCTGCTGTTTGATCAATGTAACTAGGAACTTTCAGCAGCACTCTTAATAACACCACAAGAAAGACCCTTTCACCCCCCAGAAAGCTCTTAGAAGCTAAAAAGCCTCCATGGGAAATGTATGTGATGACAAAAATAGGGACCTGAGGGGGTAAGACCCAGAAATGCGGTCAATTGGTTGTGGATACTTTGTCATACAGATGAAAAGCTTTGTAGAGTCTTTGGAACACCTCCCAGATGCTATTAATACAGGCTACTCCTAAGGCAGAGTCATTGAGTTGGATTTATGTTCATTTCATAGGTCATCAGCATTTCATTGGTCTATTTTAATGTTGTTTATTTTAAATCTATAAGCTCTTAAATATTTGATTAAAAGATAGAGATGTAAAAAAATAAGTTATTTTTTAAAAATTTTCTTAGTTTTCTTTTAGTACTGTTACAGTTTTATTTTTTCCTGCTTAAATCTTTCAACTTCTGGTGTAAAATATGAGGTAGGGATTCAACTTTACCTTTTTTCAGATGACTATCCAGTTTTTGCTGTGGGATCATTTGTCATATTTGTATCATTTGAATCTCATTTCTGTATTTGGGGCCGCTCTTGTGTTATGTGCCCTGCCTCCTCAAAGTATGAGGCAACATTCAATTCCCCAACTTCTGTTGTGGGTAGGAGAAAGGCACATGACCTAGGCTTCATCATCTAGGCATGTACAAGTGAGGTCTTGATTTGGTAAAGAGCATCATGGGGAGGCAGGTACTACTACCCAAATGTAGTTCCTGAGGAGGGTGATGAAACACAGCAGAAAGATAAGAAGTCAGCGGCAGCAACAGCACATCTATGCTGTAAAGTGTGTTGCCAGCACTAGAAATGGTGCGACCATTCCTGTGAGCAGTTGAATAGGCTAACTTAGTTTTCTTTTCTTTTTTTTTTTTATATTTTATTTATTTATTTGACACACACACACACAGAGCACAAGCAGGGAGAGCAGCAGGCAGAGGGAGAGGGAAAGCAGGCCCGCCACAGAGCAGGGAGCCCAACGCCGGGCTTGATCCCAGGACCCTGGGATGCTGACCTGAGCTAAAGGCAGCCACTTAACTGACTGAGCCACCCAGGCGCCCCCTAACTTAGTTTTTTCAAATGCTTCACCTCAATGCCCAACTCAATGACCCTTGTAGGAAAAATTTTAACCTACTTAATATTGCTTGATACATTTCTGTTAAAATGATCTCAATTGGATTCTATGATTGCAAATTAGAATCCTGATTAAGAGGTGTTGACTACATTTATTGAATAATTCATCTTTTTCTCCACTGATCTGAATTACATGTTTGGTGAAATTCTGCTTTTGAAAAAATGAAATATCAGGGACCAGATTTACTTCCTGCCTGAAACAAATAAAAAAACAGACAAGATATATGAAAGAGTGGGTTTCAAACATAACATTATGTGGCGCAAGGCCATGATTCCTGAAAGAGGGGAAACAAATGAGATGAGCCCTGCAATTGCCCAAGCTTAGATTTTTGAGAGTTTTTAGGCCACAGTTCAGGGAGTGGGAACCCAGGCAAAGACTTGGGTTTCCTCAAGCTAAACAGATAGACTTAGGAGATTGGGGAGGCCAAGACAGCTCAAATTCACAGAGCAGAGTACCAGAGGGGAAAGAGCTGCACAAAGAAAAAGTTCTGGATAATTGTAAAAGGTTCACTTCAAGTGGTTAGCTAAATGCTCTAAATACTCAGAGTATATGAGTAACTGATCTGCCCCAAACTAGGGAAATAACTGTCTGAAAGGAACACTATCACCAGAGCTTGCAGAGAGCCAGGAATAGCCAATGACTGTACCAGACAGAGTAGAATACAGCACCATTCATGGGGTGTTAGGTAAAGTTCTCAGAAGAGCAATATAAGCCTTAGACTAATTGCCTCAGTAGTGTGATGAAACACTATAACAAAGCTCAGTACTATTTGTAGGAATACAAAAAATATCTAGGATCCAGCAAAGCAAAATTCACAATGTCCAGCATCTAATAAAAAACCACCAGACATACTATTCGCAATGAGAAGAAAAATCAAGCCACTGAAACAGACCCATAAATGTCATGGGTGATAGAATCAGTAGACAAGGACATTAAAATGGTTATAACCAGTATATCCCATATAATTGAGAAGGTAGAGGAAAGCAGAAACATGTGAGGGAGAGACATGGAAAATACACAAAAGACCCAAATTAAACTTCTAGAGATAATAAAAACCAATGTCTGAAATGAAAAATACCGTGGAACAGACTGGCAGAAGACTAGACACTTCAGAAGAAAAGTTAGTAAGCTGGAAGACATAGCAATAAAAATGATCTAAAATAAAACAGAGTGAGAAGACTGAAAAACTATTTAATAGGGCATCATATAGCTGTGGGACAACTTCAGGTGGCCCAATATATGTTCAATTGGAGTAAGAGAAAGAAGGTAGAGAGGAAAACAAAACAAAACAAAATTTGAAGTAATGACCAGTTTTTTCAAATTATTTGAAAATTGTAAATCTACAGATCCAAGAAGCTCAACAACTTCAAGTGTAAGAACATGAAGAAAACTATCTCGAGGCACATGATAATCAAATTACTTAAATTCACCAGCATAGCCACACTACAAGAAATGTTAAGGGAAGTTCTACAGGCAGGAAAAAAAAAAAAAAAGATGCCAAATGGAAACCTGGATAGACATAAAGGAATGAAAAACCCCAGAAATGGTAACTATGTGGGTAAACATTAAAGATTTTTCTTATTATCTTAATCTCTTTAATAGATAATCTCTTTATCTTAATCTCTTTAATAGATAATAGACTTTAAACAAAATAATAAAATGTATTTTGGGGCTTATGATGTGTAAAAGTAAAATGCATGAAAATCAAAATATCATCAAGGACTGACAATAGCAGAGTAGGGAGGTTTAAAACTCTGTTCCTCTTTTAAAGCAATGACTATGTTCACAAAAGCTGTCTGAATGAACTTTAACAGAACTTTAGAACATAGTAAAAACATATAACAACCAGAGGAATGCTAAATGTAGAATTAAGCTGCTAAATTTTTGTAATATAGTATTGTTTGGCATTTTTACTTACATACCTACCATCTCCCACTTCCCAGATCAGCAGCAGTCACAAAATGTCTCAATAAATTTAAAAGCATTGAAACCATACAAAGCATGTTCTTTAACCACAACAGAATAAAATTATAAATCATTAACAAAAGAAAAACAAGAAAATTCATGAAGTATGAATTAAACAACACTCTTAAATAATCACTGGGTCAAAGAAGAAATCACAAGGGAAATTAGAAAATATTTTGAGACAAATGAAAATGAAAACACAACATACCAAAATTTATGACATGCAGCAAAAACTGTGCACAGAGGGAAATAAAAGATCTCAAATCAATAATTGTACACCTTAAGAAATTAGGAAAAGGAGTACAAACTAAATCCAAAGCTAGCAGAAGGAAGAAAATAATAAAGATTTGAGATCATTAAAATTAGAAAAACAATAGGGAGATTAATGACCCCAAAAGTTGGTTCTTTGAAAAAACAGCAACAAATTTGACAAACCTTTAGCTGCACTAACCAAGGGGGAAAAAAAGACTCAATTAATAAAATTAGAAGTGAAAGTGGGGATACTACTATAAATAAAAATAAAAATAGAAATAAAAAGAATTATAGAAATAAAAAGAATTATAAGAAAATACTATGAACAATAATACACCAACAAATTAGATAACATATGTGAAATAGACAAGTTCCTGGAAACATACAAACCATTAAAATTGACTGAAGAAGAAATATAAAACCTGAACAGACCTATAATAAGTAGAGATCAATCGAATCAGTAATCAAAAACCAGCAAAGAAAACCCAAAGACTAGATGATTTCCCTGGTGAATTCTACCTGGTTCATTTAGGCATATTGTCCTGCCTTCTCCCTTTTTTCTTTCCACGTTTTTGTGCCCTGTATTTGAATGCCAAGCCTCTCTGATTTTTTTCTATTGTGTGTATTTGTGCAGACTTTTCTGTGGTTATGTTGTATTCACCTGAGAAATCTGCCTGGCACATCTGCTGACCTCACAGATCTGCCTGGTATCTGGTTCCTCTCAGCCATGCCTGGTCATGTCCACTAAGCTGTAAATGGATCCTGGGCATGACAGAGAGAAAGGGAAGGATTCAGATAATCTGGGGAGAACTGTGTAAAGAAGGAAGTTGGTTCAGAATATACATGGAAGAGGAATCAGCAAGGAATTTGGGAACAATAGATTCAAACTGTCAAGGGTCAGCTCAATATTTATTGAGCAACTGCTAGTAACTAGTGCTAGTAAGTATAGTTTCAAAGAAAAACAAGACAAGATAGAAAAATCCCAGGCAGGATCTTTGAATGAGAAGGTAGGCATGCCTAATTTAAATGCAGGGAATGCATAAAGATCGGGGTCAAGACTGAGTCAAAGGCAGGTGTATCAGAGATCATGGTGATCTGAGGGCCAGAAGTTTCAAACAGTGGATCAGAGTCAGCCCAGTTGTTATCAAAAGAGTAAAAAAACAAAGTTACCTTTTGCTTTCTACTTTAGGTGTAGAAATCTTCAAGAGAATGTTATTCCCGCTGTAATGATGAGAATGAGCTGAGTAATCTACAGAATCATGGTTAAGTCCATTAGAACCTCTCAAAGAAACCTAGTAAATGAAAATCCATGAAGTGGCAAGCCTTCCTAGGAGAAAGGAACCCATGGCTGATTTCAGTCATGGTAGAGTAGCAGAAACAGCAGAAGGAAGCATCTGTGGATGGAGGCAAGAAGAACAAAGCTGAATTTTAAATGAATTTTAAAGGCAGGATGTGGTCTAGAATGACAGTTTAGAATTCCTGGAATGTGAAGACACAGGGGAGTCTGAACAAAACTGCCAACTCTTTTCCATAGACTTTGTCTCTGACTTCTCAGAAGAAAGGTTAAGACAGGCCATTTGAGAGACACTCTCTGGGGTGCAGATGTGTTAGGCCTGTTGATGTCTGAGGGTGAAGTGAGAGAATGGAGAATCACTCTGGGCCTTACACTGAGTATGAGGTCAAGAAGTTGCCCACCGGGGAGAGACAAGCTGAGAGATCCCCCTGAAGAAACCCCACAAGCATTTCCAGCCTTACACTGATTATCAGGCAGTATCTGCTGCTTGGAGGCGATAGAAAAGCTCTCAACAGGACCCCTGAAATACTGTCACATGGGATCTGCTGACATCTGTGGGTAGATGAAGAAAAAGAAGACGAAACTTCCAGACACTCAGATTAGAAGTCCTGTTAAATGTTCTCACACCAGACGGTCAGGACTAGAGTGAGACCAATGAGGCAAATGAGGAACTTACCCTTGGCACAAAAAAGGGGTACCCAAAAAACTCAGCAATTATAATAAATGACATTTTAATGCAGTATTTACAAAACTCAAAGTTATGTAAAAAAAATCCATAAGCAAAATCTAAAAATTTTAAATAATGACAGAGATGGTATTACTGATTTTTCCTTCTGCCTCAGGTTCCAAAATAGCTCAGCACAGCATTTATGGATCCTGTCTCACTGTGTGCCTCAGCAAATGCCTCACGTCTTTTACCTTAGTCCTGGTCTTGACCTTCTCTCAAATAATTCAAAGAGACCAAGAGATAATATATTAGCATCTTTTTTTTTTTTTTTTAAGATTTTACCCATTTATTTCACAGAGAGAAATAGCGAAGCACGAACACAAGCAGGGGGAGTGGGAGAGGGAGAAGCAGGCTTCCAGCTGAGCAGGGAGCCCAATGTGGGGCTTGATCCCAGGACCCTGGGATCAAGACCTGAGCCAAAGGCAGATGCTTAACAACTGAGCCACCCAGGCACCCCTATATTGGCATTTTTAAATGAATTTTAAATGAAAAAAAAATCCTGTCAATCCTGAATTCCGTATCTAGCAAAAATATCCTTCAAAAATGAAGGTGAAATTAAGAGTTTTTAAACAGACAAAAGCTGAAATAACTTATCTACAGATCTGTACTGCAAGATCTAAAAGAAGTTCATTAGCATAAAAGAAGTGCTGGGCTATATCTGAAGGCTGCAGAAATTAATGGTTTGGATATATTTATAATAAACTAAATTAAACTTTTTCTATAAGAAGAAAAATTAAGATCACTTATTTGAAAACAAAGATGAAGCCCCACCTTCCAATTTGCTTTCTTATTAGTTCCTTCCAAAGTAAGGTCTTAAAGCTGTGACTGACATTTTCCTCATAATGAATCCTCACAGGACATTGCTTAGCTTGTAGTAAGCACAAAGGGAGAGGAAGACATATTTAAGAGCTTTACTATCAGTATAATCCTTCCTAGCTGAATGTTGTCCTTCTCTTATTCCATTAAGTCAAAAAACAAATCAGCACTGTTACTCAGTTTCCAATATTTTTAAATGTATTATTGTGAAAAGTATTCCTTATATAGTTGTGTATGTATTGCTTATATGACTCAAGCTAAATTGATGGCTTTGATGTATGCTCTAAAGCAGAATGAATAATGCAAAAATTAATATTATTACTTGTAACCATGAGACGAATCCTGACACCAGTGTTAAGTACCATTTTGTATTTTCCCCTTATGTTCTCTATAGTGTACATACTCCCCAAATCATTGAGCTGCTCTTAAAAACAAAGAAGAAAAACAGCTTGACATTGTGTACATATTTTCTTCTTGTTGATCAAATCACACATGGAAACATGTAATGAAACTAAATGGAGTATATATCAGTCTTGTCTTAGTATTACAGGTGGGCAGAATTGCACAGTGAACATTATTACATTATTCCTTTGATTGGTCCTTAAGCTATCTAAATCACTAAAAAATTGTTAATCCATTTTAAAAGTTCATTAGGCTGAAGGTAAATTATATTGGATAGAAAGCTGGCTTTGAAGGAGGGAAAGAGGAATAGCAGAGTTAAAATATTAGAAAATATAAAGGCAGGACAGATAAGACAAAAAAAATAAAACTTAGTAGACTTAAAGTCAAACATATTTGTAATTATATTATTCGTAATAGCCAAGAACTGAAAAATGGATATAGAAACTATGGCATATTCAGACAATGGAATACTAACAATGAAAGGGAATAAACATGTTACAGATGTAATCACATGGATGGATCTCAAAAACATGCTGAGTAAAGGAAGCTAGGCACAAGAGTACATACTGTATTATGTCATTTAAATAAAATTCAAGAACAGGCAAAGCCAATTTATATGGATAGAAATTGGAACAAAGATTACTCTGGGCAGGAGTACTGACTTGAGAAAAGCACTTAGAAACCTTCAGGGGTGATGGAATGTTCTCTATCAGGGTTTGGCAAACCTTTTCTGTAAGGGGATGGAGAGTAGATGTTTTAGGCTTTGAGGTTCATACGGTCTCTAGTGCAACTGCTCAACTTTACCACTGTAGCATGAAATTAGTCACAGATAAAACATAAACAAATGGGTATGGCTGTGTTCTAATTTCATTTGGGTATGGGTTATATGGATGTAGGCCTTGGTAAAACTAATGAAACCGTTCGCTTAAGATCTGTGCATTTCTCTAGATGTAAGTGAACAGAAAAAGTCCTTATAAAAAAGAAACAAGGAGCTTACTTAATTCTGATGCTCTGCTTGCTTCATTAATTGTCACAGGTGCACTGCATTAACAAAGAGCATAAGATATTTACATTTTCACACAGATACACCATTCTCATGCAATTTAAGGAAAGAATTTTTTTTTTTTTGAGAGAGAGAGAGAATGAGATAGAGAGAGCATGAGAGGGGGGAGGGTCAGAGGGAGAAGCAGACTCCCCGCTGAGCAGGGAGCCCGATGCGGGACTCGATCCCGGGACTCCAGGATCATGACCTGAGCCGAAGGCAGTCGCTCAACGAACTGAGCCACCCAGGCGCCCAGGAAAGAATATTTTTTATTATTTTTTTTTTAGAGAGAGAGTGTGCACACCCATGAACAGTGTGGGGGAGGGGCAGAGAGAGAGGGAGAGAAAATCGTAGTAGGCTCATGCCCAGGGAAAAGCTGATGCAGGGCTCGATCTCATGATCCTGAGATCATGACCTGAGCTGAAATCAAGAGTCTGATGCTTTTCTTTTCTTTCTTTCTTTCTTTCTTTTTTTTTTAAAGATTTTATTTATTTATTTGACAGAGAGACAGCGAGAGAGGGAACACAAGCAGGGGGAGTGGGAGAGGGAGAAGCAGGCTTCCTGCTGAGCAGGGAGCCTGATGCGGGGCTCGATCCCAGGACCCTGGGATCACTACCTGAGCCAAAGGCAGATGCTTAACCACTGAGCCACCCAGGTGCTCCTTCTTAAAGTCTTTTAGAAACTTCTGATGTTCTTTGGGGTAAAATTCAACTCAACTGGTTAGTGACAGGATTTGACTGGAAGGTATATGCTGGAGCTTATTAACCAGTAGAAATGATTTCTGATAATACCTCTAGGCTAAAATATATTTGTTGGAAATGTCAATAACCTGCTGCTCAGTTCTTTATCTGCCTTGACCTTAGCATATCCTTTGATCTCTCTGAATAGTTCTCCAAATTGGAATTCTCTCCTGCCTTCTTTCCAGGATGCACCTCTCTCCTGATTCTCCTCCTACTTGAAACATCTCTCTTGGTCTTTTCATTGTCCTTTGCAGGTCTTTGTATGAATGCTCTCCTCACCTTCCTTAGGCTCTAATACCCTGTGCCAGGCTTTCCCCCAATTTGGGCAGTCTCTTCATCCTGGTTGGACTCCAACATACCACACTAGGTGACTCCCATTCATGGATGCCCTCCTCACCTCACTTGGCCTCTAGATGTTCTTTGTTGGTTCATCTTCTGTGTGTCTACCCTTCTCACCCCACTTGAGCTCTCCCTCCCCATGTGAGGCTACAACTCCTTATTCTTTCTAGTTCAATCATTCCATGCCAGGCAGCCTGTCCTTATGAAAATATACTTTGCTCTGCGCTCCTACTGCCTTTAGGACTGAAATGTTCAGGAAGAGGAAGGGAAAGAGAAGGGGGAAGGAAAGGGAAAGAAATTTTAATTACTATATTTTTATTTAGCTCTTTGATCCATATAACCAATAAACCCTAAAGTATATATTGAATAGTTTATTCACACTCATTTGAAATACTGTGTTAATCATAAACTAATTTTCATATATACATGGCTCTGTTTCTCTATTCTCAACAATTTTATATTTCTATTTTGGTTCTTTCATTCATTGATATTGTAGCTTACTTTAAGAAGAAATGACATTTTTACCAAGTCATATAAGGAGACAGAACTTTTCAAATCTTCTTTTATGTCTGTCAGTAAAGTCTTACAGTTTTCTTCATATACATTTTATTGATTTCACCTTATGTTTTTTCCTTACGTAGTCTCAATTTTCAGGACCATAGATTATTTCTTTTTTTCTATTGTACATTCTAATTGGTGCTTAAGGAATAGGAATTCTTTTAATTTTTGTTTGATCTTTTATTGCACCTCCTTTTTGACTCTTATATTAGCCTTAACAATTTGGCACAAATGCTCTTGGGTGTTAATGTAGTAGATACCATTCACAGGATTTGAAAATTAACTTTCAGGGACGCCTGGGTGGCTCAGTCAGTTGGGTGGCCAACTCTTGGTTTTGGCTCAGGTCATGATCTCAGGGTCCTGGGATCCAGCCCCATGTTGGTCTCCACGATTGCAGGGGAGTCTGCTTGTGGATTCTCTCTCTTCCTGCCCCTCCTCCCCGCTCATGCTCTCTCTCTAAAATAAATAAATAAATCTTTAAAAAAATTTAACTTTCAATAGTAACATATGAATACATTTGCCTTATAAAATGAGAGAATTACAAATAATGCTAAATCTCCTTTGACCAATACCCCCAATCCTATTGTGCCTCCCCAATACCAGTAACTATTATCATGAATTTAAGTATGTTTCATAGAACATAGGTAGTGTTATTTGTGTACATTTTCAAATATTACCAAATGCAACTTTCTTTTTCATCCAAAATGTGTTTTGCTAACCTATCCTTATTGGTACATCTAAATATATTTCATTCAAAAAATATAAACATATTTCACTCATTTTCAAATGCTCTACAGCTTTCTATTAGATGTATTACACTCCATTTATTCATTTTATCTATTCATTCCCCAACTGAAGTACATTTAGATTATTTTGAACTTGCACAACCACAAACAATGCTGAAATGAACAAACTTGATGCCTCCTAGTTCACATGTGTGGATGTTTTTCTAGGGTAGATATCTTATATTCATAAGTTTCTGGGAAGTTTAACATTATTTTAAAAATAATTAGTATTAAATATGTGTGTCTCTTAACATTCCTAACATTCTAGGCAGTTCAGTGTTCAATATGAATGTTTGGTCTTTTTAGCCTCTACTAAAATGAACACATGATTTTTTCTCTTTTAACCAGTTTTGGTGAATTATAGTAATTTTCTAATCTTGAAATACCCTTGTATTCATATAATCCTAATTAATCATGGTGATTATTTTTAAAAAAAAAGACTTTGATTTGATTTTTAAAAAAGATTTTATTTATTTATTTGAGAGAGAGAGAGTGAGCGCACACACAAGCTGGGGAAGAGGCAGAGGGAGGGGGAGAAGAAGACTCCCTCCCGAGCAGGGATTTCAACGCTGGGTTCAATCCCAGGACCCTGAGATCATGACCCAAGCTGAAGGCAGCCGCTTAACCAACTGAGCCACCCATGAGCCCCAGTTTGCTGATATTTTATATAAGAATTTTCCATCTGTGTTCATGAGCCTCATTGATGTAAACTTTTCCTTTTTTGTATTCCCCTGATCAGATTTGATAATAGGGTATTGCAAGTTTTATAAAGTGCTTCGGGGCACCTGGGTGGCTCAGTCGGTTAAGTGTCTGCCTTTGGCTCAGGTCATGATCCCAGGGTCCTGGGATTGAGTCCTGCATTGGGCTCCCTCCTCAACGGGGAGCCTGCTCTCCCTCTCACTCTGCCTGCTGTTCCCCCTACTTGTGCTCTCTCTCTCTCCGTCAAACAAAGAAATAAAATCTTGAAAAAAAAATGCTTCAGATATCTTTCCTATGTTCTGGAACCACAAATAGGAATTATATATTCTTTGAACCTTGGTAGAACTTATCCCTTTGTTTTTCAAATTAATAATTATGTAATCAAAGTCCTCCATACCCCCACTTATTTTTAAAATCTGAGATGCCTATTTCTGGGGTAGATATATTTGTATCTTCTGCTTCTATTACAAATTGTCAAAAATTTCCCATAATTCTAATAGTCAGTCTTAGCTATGTTCTCAGAGTGACAATAGTTTAAGAGTGTATATTATCTTTGTGGACTTTTTCCTTTATTAATATAAAATCCTTTTTTGATGCTTTTCTTTTCAATTATATTAACATTGCTATATTGCTTTCCTTTGATCACCATTTGGTTAGTAAATCTTTTAACCTAATATTTTCAAGGTTTCTGTGTCATTGGTGGAGCTTGCCTGTGGTCAAGTTATAGCTGGATTTTGTTTTTAATCCAGTCTGTCTTTTTAATTTATGAGTAAAATTAACCCATTTACATTTATTGTAAATACTGATGTTTGGACTTACTTTTCTCGTCTTATCTTTTTCTATTTACTATACTTCCATCAAGTTTCTTTTTCTTTTCTTGTTCTCGTTTCTGACTTTTGTTGGACTAGATAGGTTTTCTTTGTTCCATTCCCCCCCTTTTAATGGTCTGCAAATTATAAATCCAATTTAATTCTTCAGCGTTTAGATTTTAAAATTTATTTAATGTCACATATTCAGAACATATATGTTAAAGCTCAACACCTGGCATTAACCTGTACCTATAATCCCTTTCTGAAATTTTTTTGATTCTCAGTTTTCTGCAAAATTGGGACTTTGCGTTCTTCACTTAATTTGCTTAAATGTGATACCATGTCAAGCTCTAGTCTTTATTAAGTAAGGGGTTTTCAATTCCTTCGTTCCATTTCGTCTTTATTCAAGCAAAAAACTTCAGGTCCAAAAGACACAATCGCCTTTTATCTCCTTTGTCCTTCAAAGTCACCTCTCCTTATTTCTTACATCATTATGGCCTTCATCTAGTCTTTCAATTTCTCTATAAGACTCATTCTATCTTCTCAACTTCCCTTTACATAAAAAAAATCCCATTCAGCATTGTACTGAACGGCCTCTTTTGCTCTAGATTCAAAGAACGTCATTTCCCAATGACTCCATGCCTTTCTTCATTTTTCCTTCAAAATGGCGGACTTTAGACGTTCCACGAATAACACCACGTGCGCCTGCGCCTCCCGCGGCCATTTCGCCCAGCAGCCCAAACTCCAGCCTCTGCTCCGCGAAGCGCCTGCGCAAGAGCCTCCAGAGCCCAGTGGCTCCTCCCCCTAGCTGAGTACGCTTGAAACCGCACGTTCCCGTCCCTTCCCTCCCCCGCTGACTCTGCACCGCCCTTACCCCTTTCCTGTGAGATTCTTCCGCCAAGTGGAAAACCCATCTTCCGTCGACAGCCTACGCAATTGAAGAGCAATCCAATAGGCACATACAGCCTTGGGGCTCGTCACTCAGTCTTATCTATGCACCCCTGCAATTTTCCTCTGGGCCCTAAAGTTGATAAGCGATTTCGCGGGACTTTTTTGCATACCGTAGGCAACAAATGGAAAGAATGGCTGTGGCGGAGGGATCTCTCGCTTACGCTCTGTGTACTTTAACCTAATGGGGGTCGTCCGGGAGTCGGAGGGGGAGGGGAGAGGGAGGAGGCAGCCAAGGAATTGTTTTTTTCTCTCGCCCCGCCTGCGCCAGGCCGGCCAATGGAGATGGGCTATTTACCCACGAGCCTCGCCCAGCTTCTTGGACTAGGCCAATGAGCGGCGGAAGCGGCTCCGAGGGGGCGGACCCGAGAGGCTGTGCGTGTCTTGTGAGAGCTCTTGAACCAAGTCAGAGCTAGAGCTGGGCGGCTGGAAACGGCGGCCGCCGCTGGTGACTCAGGGAGGCAGGAGGCGGGGTAAGAGCGCCGCGGCCTCGGCTGAGGGGAGAGAAGGAAGAAAGATGAAGGCGCCGAGCCCGCGGCCCTGCCGCCCCCGCCCCGCGGCGCAGGCCGGGGCGAGGGACGCCCGGGGGTCGGCGGCCGGGAGAGCGCTGTGTCGGGGCGGGGCGGCAGGGCAAGTGCGGAACCGCGGGCTCGCCCCTCCCGCGGGGCCGCCCGGGGCGGGGACGCGGCCGCCCCGGACGGGCCCTCGCTTCTGGCCTTTTCTTTCCCAGGGTGGGGGGCGAACACTTTAAAATCCACTTAGGCTACAAAATAATTCTCCCGTCACTCCCTCTGCGTTTAGGTTTAAGGTTTTGGAAAAGCGAAACTTGGGAGAACGAGGGTCACGCGGCGCTTGGGCCCGTGTTTGCGGTGGGGGAGGGATCCGGGGGGCGGGGGAGGACGCCGGTGTAGAGATCGGGTGTTGGGTCCTCCCTCGCACCGGCCGCCGCCGCCGCCTAGGGTCTGGTGCTCCGAGCGGGGTTAGGACCCATCCCTCCGTCCCCGCTTCCCCCGCGTCCTCTCTTCCCGGCCCCCTCCCACCGGCAGCCCCGGTTGCATTTTGTTTTTGTATTTTTGCAGGGAGGAGCCCTTCCTGCAGGCGTGGAAACCATGGTGCTCACGCTCGGAGAAAGTTGGCCAGTATTGGTGGGGAAGCGATTCCTCAGTCTGTCCGCAGCCGACGGCAGCGACGACAGCCACGACAGCTGGGACGTGGAGCGCGTCGCCGAGTGGCCCTGGCTCTCTGGGACCATTCGAGCTGTCTCCCACACCGACGTTACCAAGAAGGACCTGAAGGTAAAATCAGCTCCCGGGCCTCAGCTGTCGGGCGTTTTGTAGTTACCTTGGTAACGAGACGGCCAGTGGGGGCCCCCCTCCCCTCTTCTGAAAAGGGCGACCAGAAAGTTGGCATCTGATCTGAAGGTGCAGAATACTAGACCTTGAAAGTCTTTGAAATGGTTGTGTAGAACCGAGGTGTGTTTGGTTTCCAGTTGCTTGAGTTTAATGACGGCCTTGGGGTTGCTCAGACACGCTTCGTTACTGCCCGCTCTGTGCCCTAGTAGGACTGTATGGTTATTTTTCCGAAGGGGGAGTATTGATAATATTAGATTGGTCAGGTAGGTGATGTTAGGAATCATTAAGAATTGAGAGCTACCGCTTCCAGGTGGTTTTTTTGTTTGTTTGTTCCTCTTAATTTCTTCACCCAACTTGTTAAACTTTCAGACTTGATAGAAATGAAGTGCGTGAAGAGGGAGGAGCCTAGTTCTGTTTGGCATATTAGGGTGGGTACTTGTCCGTATATGGTGGGTCAGGGTGGAAGTGGGTTCCTGGTCGCCTGTGATGAGCCTGTAGGTAGGTGTGGGCTTTGACCATATATGGAGGGCAGGGGTGGAGCCGACCCTTATATGGTGTGTTAGAGGAACGGCTTTGAAATATTCCACTTTGGTGTTGGGGGGATGGGGAGGGAGAAAACGGGAACAAGTGTGGACAGTGATTTTTAATCAGAATGACACTCAGAACCTTTTTCAGTTAGATCTTTTCAAAAAGAGATGAATTCTAATTGTACTCCCTAATTGAAGTATTAGTGGCAAAGGATTGTCTGGGAACAACCAGTGAGGAAGCTATTCTACCAACAAAGACTCCTTTGTGCAAAAATAACTGGAGAAAGGTCCTTAACAAAGACTCCAAAGTGGTGATAATTTGAAGGAAGCTTGTTAGAAGAGATTTCCACCCTGGATAGTGGATATGTTTTAGTATCTTCACTGGATCATTATGGCTTTTTCTTGAAAACTGTGTTCAGATTGGAAAGCAAGTTTTAGCATTGGCAGTTGAATACATGTTGATTTCTGACACCCCACTCATTTGAACACTTTAAGGTGATAGTACATGTCCAAACCAGTTTTAGTCTGCAAAGGGTTGTTGGAAAAGGATATGTGGTCATATATTTTTAAAGCTTCCAGCATGCCTTGTCTTCATGTTGAAAAGGAGTGACTGTTGAGCACTTAGCCACGTGCCAGGCATCCTACTGAACACTTCTTAGCCATGATCTTATTAATCCTTACAGCAGCTCTTCAGGAGTAGGTACTAATATTGCTGCATTTTACAGACAAAAATATCGGGGTTGGGGGAATTAAGTATCTCACCAAGGTCACATACCTAGAAATTGGCATAGCCTGTGTTCTAACCTAGGAAGTTTTGATACTTGAGCCCACCGTCTTTACCATTATTCTCCCTGTGCCACAGAAGGACTCCTGTCATACACTGTGAAGTTTGGTTTTTCATTCCTCCCAGCAAACTGGATTTTGCTGTTTATAGAAAGAAAGTAGTGTGGTACAAAGATGGCCAACCTATTTGCTTCGGGCTAATCTTTCTCCATAAAGTGGGCTTTGTGTACCAGATTTCAGTCATAGTTGTTGTGGTTTATTTCACCTGCCAAGTAGAATTTTCTCTAGTGCGTTTGTTTTTATCTCGTTTGAATGGAAACAAGATTTAAGTCTTTAGTTCTTTGGCAGATGATGACAGACTAGGTGTTCTCTTCCCCAGCAGCACCTAACTATAGACCCATTGGATTAGGAAGGCAGTCTAGGAGGTCCTTTTTGGGTATTCTTTTTAATCTCCACTTTTTGCCACCCCCAATCTTTGAGGTGGTGGTAATATCTTCGTTTTCAGAATGAGAAGCTAGATTTGGGAAAAGGAGTGTTGTCCAGATTTGCATAATTAGCTACTCAGTGATGGAGGGAGGATTTGAATCTAGAGTTGGCTTTGTCTTTTCCATTGCACTAAGGTGCCTCACCTGAAGATAAACAGGGATTTTTCATTTGAAGAACAATTTTCACTATATTTGATTTTTGGTTTACCTGCAGACTTTGTAATTCAGCCTTCATGTAAGGTGCAGATTACTTGATTTCTTTTATCTAATCATGATTTATCATTATGCTCCTTAATTGAGTAACAGATGGTTTAAGTTTTAAGGGCATCTTGTATTAGCAAAAACATAGACTTTCAAAATACTAGAACCAAATCCTGGTTGGGGAAATGCAGGCAGGAGCTAGTAACGAAGACCATGATTACAGTTGGGCTTAATGTATTAAGTTTTGGGGGGTAAAATGGGACTGGGGTCTAAGATGAATATAAATGAATAAAATTCAAGTAGTATGCAACTGGTTTGGTTTTAGAAGTACAAGTTTGTCTAGATTGATTTGCTGTTAGTTGAGGATGATGTTAATGAGGCCAAGACTTGTTAACTTTGTTTCACCTCGAGAGAGACTTTATAACACAGTCACTCATTTAGATACAATATGTCTAGTTGTTGATTACAAAGAGGGTAAAGACAAAGTAATGATTAAATGCTTATTATGTGGCACCTTATTTAATTCTCACAAACATCCTAGATGGTAAACCACATTTTTTAGTGTTAGAAATTGAGGCTTGAAGAAATTAAAAAACTTGCCTAAGTTTGTCTCTAGATCTTAAACAGTGGACTTTAACATTCAGGTAGAGTGAGATTAAAGCACTGTATTTTGTGGGCCTTTATATCTTTAACACTTAGAACACTGCTTGGCATGTAGTGTTTGCTGAAATACTTGAATGAATAAATGCAAGGAATCACAATTCTACATTGAAAAGCAGTTTTAGAAATAATCTACTGATGGAGCAGTGGCATTCTCTTGCTCTAGAATAACAACAAATCTTTATTAGTATGGTTATAAGAACCTCTTTTTATTTTACTCTTTCTACTTGAGTGTGAGACAAGTATCTTCATTGTACATGCTGGGAATGTCTTTCTTCCCCAGCTTGTCTGTCTAGGTCTTTCTAGTTTCCTTTCTTCGAACCTAACTTATACTTGAGTCTTCTGCTGCTTCTTAGTTCTTAGGGATATCCCTAAGTAGCAGATGAGTAGTACTTGCCATCTCTGTATACTATTTCCTGCTGTTAAAATTTCCTTTTTGGCAGTTGGGTGCTTTGACCAATGCCTAGCCTTTTCATCCTTACATGTAATTGGAATTCTGCTGCCAGTCAAACCATGTAAAATGAGAAATTCCTACCAGTGTAATAAAATCTGTTTACCCCCATAATTGAATGCTAAACTCTGCGATTTTAGGTAAGTATTTTATTTAGGTGTAAGAAGACATAAGCAGAAGCATAAAGTAATAATTTTCTAATTTGTGGAGAGTGGAGTAAGTGGTATTCTGCATTATTAGTGCTGAGCATAGAATAGATATGTCATTAAAAACTTGACTAACAACCATGCCATTCTGTAAGTGCCTACTTTTAAACTTGGAAATATTTTACTTGGCCTTTCTGATGGTTTTCATAATCATATACTCAGGTGAGATTAATGTATGTTAAGAGCAGGAGGTTTTGAGATTAGCTTGATTAGATATAATATTCATGTATTAAAAAGATCTTCTGTTGGGGAAAAATTAACTTGAAATAATTAATTTGAAATATTCAACATCTGGTCCAGATATTTAATAGGCTAATAAGGTACACATTTACAAAATGTCCTATTAAAAAAATAGCAAGTTTGGAAATTATAGGTAGTGAATCATAATTAATCGGCCTCTTTTTGGCCTTTGGAATCAGACAGCATAAATAACATCTACTTTGTGTGCCAAAGGAACATGAGGGGAATAACACAATTTAAATGAGAACTAGTTACATCATTAAGCTTGCAGAAGCTTGGTCAGGTCACTTTAGTCCCCCTAAATTTGAATTTTTATTGGTGTCCCTTTCTGGGGGGGGAGGGGCAGAGGGAGAGGGAAGGACAGAGAGAGAGAGAATCACAAGCAGGCTCCATGCCTAGCGCGTGAGCCCAGTGTGGGGCTCGATCTCACAACCCTGAGATCATGACCTGAGTTGAAAGCAAGCAAGAGTCAGATGCTTAACCCACTGAGCCACTCAGATGTCCCTGGTGTGTCTTTTTATAGAAATTTTTGCATAGGAGGCTTGGGGGGAGGGGTCCCTTACATAGAGATCCTCAAGCTTCAAGGCACAAATGAGAGACCTTTGTGGTTATGATAGGAAACTTTTGAAAGAGTGAAGAGAGCTTACAACTTGTTGGTTTCATTGTATTTTTTTAAAAAGTCACCTTTTTTCAAAGTAAAGTTACTGTGAGTTTTTGACCAATGCAGCCTAAACTCCGAAGTGATAAACTAAGTTATTTTTAAGGAGCTAAACTTAATTTTTGAATCACTCAAAAATTGGGATATAAAGAAGAAGGGGTCGTGTCTAAATTCTGGTTTAGGGTTGATCATAAGCTTTATAGATATAGTGATAAGTTTTGGAAAGCTACTGAACATCTTAATCCTTTACTTTTTTTTTTTTTTCTGAATAGATATTGGATAATCATATTTAGGATCTTCTCTCCCCCATTCCTAACTGAACTAATACTCTGATACAAAGTAAGATTTGAATTACCATGGAAGTCTTAAAGCTGCCTGATCTCCTTGCCAGATACTTTACATACCTTGTCTTAAGATTTTACTAACAATTCAGTGAGGGGTAGGTGTTAGTATTTTCATTTTGGAGCTAGCAAAACCAGTTTCAAAGAGCTTAGATTTAAGCAGGGGTTCTTAACCTGGCATGCAGGCTAATTGGTTTTCTTTGTAATGCTACATATATTGTTTTATGCAGGTAAAATCATTCTAAAAAAGCTTCAGCATAGCTGGGATTCAAACCCAGATTTCTCTGGTGCTGTAGTTTGTATATGCTCATTCCTCTTACACCACATTGATGGGAAAACTCATCTAAATCTCGTGTGGGTTTGAGGTTGATGTGATGTGGGGCAGAAAGACTACCCAATTCAGGGGAGCTATCATAGGACCTGTATTCTGTGACTGGGAAGGCAGGAAGATGAGCAGTCTCTAAACAGTTCTGTGAAGGACCATTGGATTGGATATAGTGATGGATGGAATTCCTAGAACCAAGGAGAGTGACAGGGCCTTGTCACATAATAGGTGCTGACACATCGGTATGGATTCTGTGATAACTGGAAGATTAAAAGCCTGCCATACCAAGAAGAGCATCTTCTCAGGGGGAGTTGCCTGAAAGTTAGGGATGCAGATTTTACTGTAGCGGGAGAAGGGTAGGATGGGTTTTAAATTTCATTGATTTTTAAAGATTGAGATTATAAAGCCATAAAACTGGAGAAGGTTTGGGATTGGGACTAGTGGTATACCAGTTGGGAATGTCCTACCTGCTAAATGGTTGAGAGTAACAGAAGGTAAGAGGCCAATGCAGAGAGAAATTTATTCATTCAACAAGTATTTGAGTACTGACTGGGGACTGGATACCAGTGAAATACAGTGGTAAGTAAATACAGATGTAGACTTCGACCTATTAAAATTCATGTGAATCAGTTAGCCACAAATAAATAACTCAAAGTGTGGGTAAGTGCTAGGAAGGAAAAGTATAGGGCTTTGGGTACAATTAACAAGGGGAACTCTTTTTGTGGGGGGGTTGCTCATTGGTACGGGAAGGCTTCTTTGAAGAAAGGATTTTTTAATTTGAGTTCTGACAGATGAATGGAAGTTAACTCAACTTTTTTTTAAGTTAAAGCTTGGAAAGGGAGATGTGATTGTCTATGAAATTATGAACAGGGTTGATGTGTTCATTAACTGATTCTTTGAAGCCAAAACTGAGAGGCCTCTCTAGTAAGAAAAGGGATTTTAAGTCAAGTAAAAATAGTGATTTTTACACCAAATATTGAAGGAGTTTAGGGTCAGTTTATCAACTATTTGTTTCTATATTTAGCAAAGTAGTGTTTGACTCCAAACTCCCAGTTTATTCAACTGAAAGGGATGTTGAGGATGTGCTGTCTACTAGGCCTTGTAAGGCTAAATCCTATGCATACCAAAGGGATTCAAAACAAGTGGTGGATTATGCTGATGGTGGGGGGGTCATCTTAAGCCCACAGTGTCATTTTAGAATCACAATGACGCCCAATAGGTATTTTTTTTTAGGGTTTCAAATTTCTTTCTTTTGATTCTCAAAACTCTGATGTCTGACATATGTAAAAACCTTCTACATGGGGGTTCTTGCTGTATGGGCTTCCTAGAAGTTACTTTTGGGGCAGAGATTGGCCTCCTTGACTGCTATTTCCCAAAATGATGTGGAAGCCAAAGCTTGATGGTTAGATTAACCTGTTAGGTTGGTTTATTGTGGACTGTGAAAGGAAGTAAGAGTGGGAAAGAGGGACAGCACATTTAGATAAAGATTCAAGTAGAAAATTAAGGGTATAATTCAACTTTGGCATTTTTCATGTTTATTTTCGTTAATTGAATCTGCTTTTTTTCACTTCTATTTAGGTGTGTGTGGAGTTTGATGGGGAATCTTGGAGGAAGAGAAGATGGATAGAAGTCTACAGCCTTCTAAGGAGAGCATTTTTAGTAGAGCATAACTTGGTTTTGGCTGAACGAAAATCTCCTGAAATTTCTGAACGAGTTGTTCAGTGGCCTGCAATAGTGAGTACAGCTTGGGGTTATGAGAACAGGGTATTAAATCCATTATGAGTGAAACAAGGGAAATGTATATGGCCTTTAGAGAATAATATTTGGCCTTTGGAGAATAATAGTACAGATACATGGCAAGGTAGAGGAGTCAGAAGAGCACCCAGAATCTCCTGTCAGCCCTGCTAGGCACCCTATTACTCTGGGCCCCTGACTTTCTCCCACCTCATTTTCTTCACTTGAAAAATGGGGATGGAGGTAATGTGGGGAATGTCTAGGTCAGAGGTCAGAAATCAGCATATGTATATAGGCATACATATATATGTATATTTGACTTGACCTTTATAGAGTTTTAAGAAAATTTGAATTAGTTGTTTGCTTTTAAAATATGGAGAGTATACCTTAAAATCTGGCTGTTTCCTGGCTCCTGTAGGGGTTGCCAGTCTTGGCCTAATGATCTCTAAGGTTCTCTCTGACTCATAATATTCTTTGGCTCTGAAGGTACTGGCAGTCAGTACATGATTATGCCATTTCCACATCGTAAATCTGGGTGTAGTTAGAAGATGAGAGTGATCACAGTGTCTGGAGAGGACAATTCAGGTTTTGTGAGACATAGGGCTTAACAGTGGAAGTGCCAGGTTTAAACAGTTGGAAAAGCTAGAAGGTGGCTGAAAGGCTGACTAGATTGTGAAGGGTCTAGCATGCTGTGCTAGCAAAGTTAAGATTTTGCCTGTGGGTGAGAAGAGCTGCTGGAGGTTTTTGAGTGGTATAGGGTTTTGGTTAAAGTTGTATTTTGCTCTTTGTATCCCCACCCCCAGCTATTAAGAATTTCCTAAAAACATGGCCCTGTCTCCCCAAAAAAATGTATACACACAATTTTTCACATAAATTTTGGAGAAGCCATGTATGTCTTAACCCAGACCTATATGTTAATGACTCCCAAATGTGTGTCTGGTTTAAATGATTGATTTTGGATGAAAATTGTGCAATCTTGTTGTGGTTTCATAAATAGTTGTTATTGAGATACCAGCAGTAAGTAAAAAACTTAATGGTTTTATCTCTCTACATGTGTAGAAAATTGCTAGTCCCCATATTCAGAATTATGCTGATGGCAATTGTGACGCCAAGACATTTTGTTTTGTTCCAGGTGTATAAGTCTCTGTTGGACAAAGCTGGTTTGGGATCCATAACCTCTATTCGCTTTCTAGGAGATCAACAAAGAGCGTTTCTTTCTAAAGACCTTCTGAAGCCTATACAGGTAAAAGATAAAAACAATATTAAACTCTAAAGATAAAAATATAAATTTTTTAATATGAGAACTGAAATACTGATTTTGATTGCTCTAATTCTAGTAGATAACACAGAAAAGGACCCATCTCATCAGAAGTTAGTTGTTAGACATCATCCTTCAATGTTAACCATTGGGTTGGTGCTGTCCATTTGGGGTTGGAAGGACAGAGGTAGTACATTTGATGGTGTGTGTTTATGTATGGAAACACTAGGTGATACAAAAATAATTTTTAAAAATTTGTATATATATACATGTACATATATCCATATCCATGTATGGTGGTCATTATTTATGTATTCTGTGTGTGGGAAGTTGCCTGCTTGCTAGAATATATTTATAACCCCCAGATCAGTACTTAGGCACTTTCATGGTCATTCACAGACATTGGCAGAGTGGTGAAAAATTTGAGTTACCTGATAAGTCTTCCCAGCTGAAGTCAGATAAAGTGACACATTCTGCCTTCTTGTTTCATCTCTCATGCTGTAAACTGATGTGCTTTTTGAGGTCTCTTTAGTGCTGAATTTTTGTGCTTTTTTTTGTTGGTGATTTCACTATACCAAATGTAGTGCTGAAGTGCTATCTAGTGTTCCTAAGTGCAAGAAGGCCATGATGTGTCTTAGGGAGGAAATAAATATGTTAGATAAGTTTCATTCAGCTGTGAGTTACAGTGCTGTTGGCTCTGATTTCCAGATTAATAATGCAGTGGGATAAAATAATGTGTCTTCCACAGAAACACACTTAAAACATGATTGTAGTATATAGGTTGGTTGATGAAACTGACCAAGAGGCTCAAAGGAACCTAACCCTATCTTTCCACTAGGAACAGTGGTTCACTATTCATTTGTGGTGACTTAGTGAAACATAATTATCATGAATAATGAGAATTGAGAGCACATGCATGTTTCCACTTAGCTTGCAAAACTCCCACCCTTCATAACATTTAGGCTCTTGGGTCTTGCTTATATGTGATTATTTTCTTTATGAAAATATTTGGGAGAGAGGGAAAGAACACACAGATTATCTCTAGCTTACTCCCTTAGGAGTAATGTTGGTCATATAATAACATTTGTCTTCTAGATGTCATTTATGAAACTTAATCTCCTTTACCCACTTGGATTTGGTGACCTGCCATGTTTCTGTGGACTGTACAAAAATTAAAGTCACTTATTTGTTAAAAGGCAGTTTAGGGCCCATGGTCATTGCCATTGATGTGCCTGTATTGGAAAACCCAAAGCACTGGCTTTCTCCCTACTTAAGTCTCATTTTCGTATCGTGGAAGTAAGTGAAAACAAAGTCCACATTCTGAACCTTCTTTTAATGTTTAAGTAAATAGGACAAAGAAGGGGTTTTTGCTTAAGTTAATTTCAGATGCAGGTTACCTTCGTGATGTCAGGTAGGCATGTTGATATTTTTCCTGCCTTAAAAGGAAGAATGACTTGCTCTTAAGGACCAAGGAAGATACAGGAGGGGCTTTGGATACCTTGCTTTACTTAGTGATAGAGTAGTTTTTACTTCTCAGCATTGTTTTCTGGACAGTTCTGCTTTACATCTTTTGTGTGTCCAAGCTTTTCAGTCAAAGTAGAACTTGTAGAAACAAGGTAGGAACTTTAGTTTCTTGAGATTGGAAATGCAAGGTCTAGATCAGTTAGTTTTTATTTGTTCTCAGTGAGATGCACTGTGGCTATCAGTATGAATATTAATATTAATTGAGGGAGATTATGATGTGTGCTCTTAACTTTTACTGATGATAATAGTGGCCAAAGTTCAGTGCTCGGGGCATTCTCTTATAGATATGATTATATTAGGCTTCTACTGTATGAAACTATGTTGAGGACTGTGATTACTGTAGTAGAATGCTTGCCCTAAATAATGCACAGAGAACCTGAAAATCATTTGGCATATGTAGAAGTTGGATTTGAAACTTAAGGTCTGTTTTTTGGATTGAATTTGACTTATCCACCTGTGGGTAAGAAAAAAGACAAAATACCCAGGTCAACTGTCTGGCATTCAAACTCTCCTAGGCAGAGTAGAATTTTTCTACGTTGTTTTAAGAGCCATTTGTGGCTTTCCCCATTAATGTGCTATTTATCTTTTAGTAGGAATTGGAGCACACATTTACATTATTTTGAAATTGCAGCAGCATGAAGAAATAAAAAGCCCCCACACATGGCCCATTCTGATAATTAATGTTGAGCTCTTCTGAAGACCCTGGGTTAAGTCTAATGTTATTTGGCTTAAGAAATGCATTTTTCCAGCATGGCCTCTCTGAAAGACTAGTTATTCCCAGTGGGAGAGATGGATGAACTATTTTTGGCTACTATGTATCCATTTCACAGTGGCGGAAAAGCGTGAAGGCCTGATACTAGAAGGGCTTCTGTGCTTTTAAGTTTGTGTTTGGCAGGTTATTCCTATTGACAGTTTCTGTATACGTTTATTGTAACTTAGTGTGCACACAAAGCCAAAAGACTATGGAATAGTGCCCCAAATGGAGCTGCTGCCAAGAACTGAGTGTTTCAAAACTGGCTTGCTGAAAACTTAGGCTGTTCATTCAGATTGTGTCCCTCCCCATCCCCCCTTTATCATTTGTAAACAAGAATGCATTTGGAATTCAGTTAGGTTAAATCAGTCTGTGTGAAGTGATTTGTTAAAAACAGTTTCAGTGAATTGACACTACGTATCTATGTGCTTCTATGTGTGTGTGTTTTGCCCCTGGGAATTCCCATGGGTTGACCAGCTTGTTTGTTTCCTTATTATATTTTCCATAGTCAAAGTTGTGTCATATTTAAAATTACGCTTTGAGCCACTCTTAGTATTTGTCATGCTCTTCGCTTGGGGTGACTTCACTTTAGTCTCCCCTATATCTGTGATTATTTAATGGATTCCTACTATTTGACCTATTAATTTGACCTATTAAGTTCATTGGAGTTGCAGTGGTTTGGTGCCATCAAATGGCTAATGACAGTACTTTGACATTAAGCTGGTTGAAATGTCCACTGGAGTTTAAACAGCTCTTATTTGTTACCTTAAAATGTAATGCTCTTCCATTTTTCAGGATGTAAACAATCTTCGACTTTCCCTTATGGATAATCAGAATGTCAGTAAAGAATTTCAAGCTTTGATTGTGAAACATTTGGATGAAAGCCATCTTTTACAAGGTATGTAGCTTATTTGTTGGTGACAGTTCATGAGTTGACCAATGATTAGCTTGTAAGAAGGTACATTTTAGTCCTCACTCATTCTCTCATGATGAGATTTCTAATTTTTTAGAGATTTCCTTTTGCTATCCTCATGCAGCTAGATGATTGAAGGACTTTATATATTCTGAAGTCTCTGAAATTTGGAAAGCTCAGGGCTTATGTGAAAACTAGTAAGGTAAATATTAAAAAAGCTCAGCTGTATTTTGACCTGGAATTTGATATGTTTGAAATTTCAGTCTTAAAAAATCGGTGAAACATGAATTTGGTAATCCTGATCCTCCCGTATATTACTGAGTTTCCTGGTCAGTTCCACAGTCAAGGATTTTAGAAGACTTACCAGTTCTGTTGGGGTTCCTGAATTTGGATCCGCTAAAACTGCACAGGACAGTGAGTTAGGGCTCAGTGAGTTATCTGGTACTACTTGGTCTTATACAAATGCTGGAATAAATATATTGTTTCTTTTTATTCCATTTTCCTATTAATTTACCTAAAAGTTTACAATAAAAAGCTTAAATTTTCTCCTGGCTTTGCTGAAATGTCATCTTCTCATGTTTATAGCAGTATCTTTTAATGTTTATTTTTGCTTACTGCTTTTTTTAAAGACTTGAGAAAATATTATCCTGGATGATGGTATGTTGGGAAATAATGCAAATTGCTCTAAGGATTTTTTTTTTTTTCAGGTGACAAAAACCTAGTTGGTTCAGAAGTAAAAATTTATAGCTTGGACCCATCTACTCAGTGGTTTTCTGCAACCATTGTAAATGGAAACCCAGCATCAAAAACTCTGCAAGTCAACTGTGAGGAGGTAAAAGATGATGCTAATTGCATGTAAGATAACTTGACAGAGAAAGATAATTCTAAAAAGGAATTATAATATCTTATAGGAGCTAAACAGCTTTATTATCTTTATATTAAAATATTAGAGCAGAAAAATAAATAGAACTATTGTTTTTAAAAGAAATTATTTGTAAGAAGCTTCTGTTGTATGTTAACAGAGCTAATTTCTGGTATGTTTCTGAGCATTTTTAAGTTTTCTAGTGTCTTTGTTTTATTTAGATTCCAGCACTGAAAATTGTTGATCCGTCACTGATTCATGTTGAAGTTGTGCATGATAACTTTGTGACGTGTGGTAAGATACATTATTTGATTAAAGCCTTTGTTCTCCTTCCTATCTTTCCTCTTTCTCCTTTTCATGTTAAGAGAAACAGGAAGCCAACCTACCTATTTTTAAATATTTTAGGTAATTCTACAAGAATTGGAGCTGTAAAACGCAAGTCTTCTGAGAATAATGGAAGCCTAGTTTCCAAACAAGCAAAATCTTGCCCTGAGGTAACCTGACTTACGTTTGTCACTTATGTGAAAGTTTCCTTAATTCTAACGGTGCGTGGCCAGCTTGTTAGTGGTTATTAAGCTCTCTTCTCTACTATTCTGTGCTGTCTTGTCTGCTCTTCTTTGCTAGTTCCAGATCTTGGCCATAATTTCTACACTCAAGCAGATGGAGATAATATAAGTTTCTGGTTAACTATTTTTTTTGTGTAAAACATGTTTGATTTTTTGATATTTGCTGAAAATTCTCAATAGATTTGACAATTTCACCCATAAGGAGTGTTTTTGAGGGTAAACTAGTTGTGTGTATCAAGCTGGAAGAAAGCCTGGCATGAGAGGAGGGGAAGAACCTTAGAAATCTGAGCAGGTATTGAAATGGGACTCCCCTTCCTCAGTAATAGAGAGGTTTGATTGATAATTTATGATTGGTTAAACAAACATATTAGTCTTTTAAAGGAAGTGGTTAGTTTACCATTACTAATTTCTGTCCAGGACAGTATAGTTTGGTATGAATGCCACTGTGAGTTCAAGTACTGGATTTAATTCTATTCTGAATTGGTTAGGATTTAGATCAAGAAACTTAAGGCTGTTCCTCCTTTTAGGTGAGTTGAATCCTTAGGACCTATTACAATACAAATAACTTTTTTACAACTTAGGTATCCAGATGCGTTTGTGTTACCGTGACAAAAACACCTTTATGGTGCTCTGCTCCAGGCTGGAGTTTAGAATTTTAAAATTGACCAAGTTGGTGTTAAGATTGTCGACAGCACTTTAGAGGGAACTTTGGGGTTTGTGGGAGTAAGGCAAGGAGAAATGGTATGGGAGTGGGGCAGAGTCAGTTAATGAACCTAGGGCTCTGGATCGGGGCAGACTGGACTACAACATCAGCTAGAACCAAAGTAAGCACGGTGCTACACAAATATATAAGAATCTGACTGCTAAGATGATTGGCTTTCCTGAGTCTTAAGCCTGTGTATAGGCAACAGGAACTTTGACACTTGACCAAAAACTTTGTAAAGCAAGATATATCTCTCTCTTCCTTCCAAGTCTGTAGGCCTCACCTCAGGTTGTTCAGGAAAGAATGAAGAGGTTATTATTGGAAATTAATATTACTACTTTCATTTTTACCTTAAAGTTTACAAGGGAGAAGTAATGTAGTAGGGACTGTAAAGTGAGGATGTCAAGCAAGTGATTCTTGTATCTTGGAGTTAAACTCACAGAGGATATTTTCAAGTACTCCACAGTATCAGAAGCTGAGAAAGAAACAGAGTAGAATAATAACTTGTTAGTTTCAACATTGGATAAATTGTTGGCAATCTAGGGTAGAGGTAATAAAGGCCAGTTTGGAGACGTTAATCGGGGGTAGCCTGTCATGGAGAATGCATCAGTGTAAATAGTTGGTGAGATGAAAAGGAGCACCACATGATGTGTTGAGGAGGGGGCTAGAGAATAGGAAATGGCATTCGGATGGATCTCTGAAGAATCATCCTGGGGTATAGCCTGGACTGGGGTCAGGGAAACTCCTATGGAAGAAGGTGCCAGTTCTTCACAGTGACAAGTTTATCAGTGATGGGACACATAATTGAGCAAGTAAATGTATAGCCTTCAAGAAGGCATGTGTAAATTGTGGTAATATATACGTACATAAGTGATCCTCCCTGCCTGACTCGTACTCTTCAAGGGTAGGGAGCATGTCTTTTTGATCTCTTGTCAGCATTTTGTCCAGCTCAGTAGCTTTGTGTGCTGATTATTGGGTACCATACAGGCTATTTTTGAAAAAAGCCTAAACTTTGGCTAGGAGATAAGTTCCCATAACCTATTTGAGCTTAATTTCTGCATCTAAAATGAGAAACTGAATTTGATGTTTTAAAAATGTGTGTTTGAGCTCTTAAACTCTGTACTAGTCAAATTCTCATTCTAAAGGAAATTGGGATGGTAGATTTGGCTGGAGGTGGGTATTGGCATTTTTAGAAATTCTTTTTATTATGGTTACTGTAAAGGTTATTCCCCTTTATATTTTACTTATTTGTCAAATAAAGATTCTCACATTAAAAAAAAGTTACTCTCATTTTAAAATTTTTAGTTAACCCAGAAAAACAAAAGAAACATCACTTACAATTATACTTCTCACAGACTCTCACTATTCACATTTTGGAATACCTGCCCTCCTCCTGTCTTTTTTTGTTTTTGTTTTTTTCAGGTATAATCATGGAGGCCTTTTAAAAAAACAAACTAAAAACCAAACTGTTTTATAGCCTCCTTGATTCCTTTCCAGTATGTTGTGAATATTCTTCCGTATCAGTAAATATTATTTTTTCATCCTGGGTGGTTCTTGTAATCAGGCAAATTTTGGAAACACTGGCTGGGGCTAGATTCAGAGAGCTAGACAGGTTAAAGGAAGAGGTGGGGAAAGAAAGTTCATTTAAATATGGGAGGGAAAGGTGAGTACGGAGACATACTTGGCACACACCTCACTGTTAGCACTTCCCAGACATGTTGGACTGGCGTGGAGTTCACTTTTAGGGTGGTCTTTGGAAGACAGGTGTTTGGGACTAGGTAGTCAAGACTCTTGATTGCCTTGGTGAATACTTTTGCGTAGAATCAACCTGTTTGCCAGTAACGTCTGGTTCCTTGAAGGTCTTCTCTGCCTAGCAGACTATTCCTCAGAGTTAGGACATTGCTTGGTGAATTGAGAGAGTCTGCTGAGTAGTGTGAGCCAGCAGTGTCCTTTTTAGAATACCGTCATACACTCAATTATATTATCTCCGTCTGCTGGCAGGGAGGAACTATTGCCATGACTGGTATAGAAGACCTTCAGGGAAAACTCTTCAGGTAAGAAGAAGCCTTGACCCTTGTCAAGTCAGAGGCCAGGGCAGCGGTGTGCACGTGAAGATGGGTTTTGGAATTGGAGCCCTATCCCTGTTGAGCCAACCCTTAGAAATTTCTAGAGATATATTTTATTCCTAAAAGGAAAAGCATCCTGAGTTATGCTGTTTGTAACACATGGTGACCATACTGAGAAAATTTTTGTATTTCTCTGCTTTGAGTCCGCTAATCTGTATGCCAGGCACTGTGGCAGAGCGCAGCCCTATAAAAAGTATGCTTCATTATTCTCATTTTACAGTTGAGGAAACTGAACTCAGAGAGCTTAAATAATGTGCTAGGAAGTGTCAGAGACCAGATTCCAACCAAGGTCTGCCCAGTGCTCTTAACCACTGTGCTGGTGTTACCACTCCTCTCCAGATCTTTTCCTTGGTGTGGTAAGTCACCATTGTAAAAACAGCAGATTCCTACTTCCTTCCCTCTGTCCTTCTATCCGTCTTTCCAATGAATATTTATTGAGTATGAAATATATCCTAGACACATTACTGAACATTACTGCCTGGCTCTTGAGGGTAACTCATAGGACTAACATAGCTATTTTGAAATAACTGAGTGCTAACAGCATTCATTCATTCATGTATTCCACCAGTCTTATTTGAGCATCTGCTATGTGCCTTGCTTTATAAGGTTTAACAGTGGACACAAGAGTAGGGTCTGCCCAAAGGAGTGTGCAATTCATTGTGAGGAGACTGACAATAAAAAAGTAATTTATAAAGCATAAGTACAGTATCCTAGTGTGATGACAGTTATAAACATAGTAATATGATAAAGAGTAAGGGGGTGCCTTGTGGGGCACTGCTTTGGAAAGAGTAATCAGAGATTCTGAGGAGGTGACAATAGAGCAGATTTTTTTTTTTTTAAAGATTTATTTATTTGTCAGAGACAGCTAGAGCAGGGACACAAGCAGGGGGAGCAGGAGAGGGAGAAGCAAGCTTCCCGCCAAGCAGGGAGCCAATGCGAGGCTCAATCCCAGGACCCTGGGATCATGACCTGAGCCGAAGGCAGATGCTTAACTACTGAGCCACCCAGGCGCCCCAATAGAGCAGATTTGAAGAGTGAAGGGATAGAACTAGCCAGCCACATGAAAACTATCCAGAGAGGGAATAACAAGTACAAAGGTGCAGGCAAGAAAAAGTTTAGACCATCTGAAGACCTGAAAGGAAGCCGATGTAGTGGAAGCTCTGTGAACAAGTAGAATAACACGAGTGGAGAGGGTTGGCGACCAGACCACATAGAATTCTTGTAGGCAGTGAAGTGCCATGATCTGATTGATTGATACATATATATATATTTTTTTTTTTTCTTTTAAGATTTTATTTATTTATTTGACAGAGAGCATAAGCAGGGGGAGTGGCAGGCAGAGGGAGAGGGAGAAGCAGGTTCTCTGCTGAGCAGGGAGCCTGATGTGTGGGACTCGATACCAGGACCCTAGGATCATGACCTGAGCTAAAGGCAGACGCTTAACCAACTGAGCCCCTTAGGTGCCCTGATTGATTTATGTTTTATAAAGATTGCTCTGTGGTAGAATAAAATTCTCAATAAAATTGAGTAGGAGGCAGAACATTTAGGCAAAAAATGGAAGTCAGGCCAGTTAGGAGACACCTGATAGTCTAGGGGGAAATTGGTGGTAGTGGTGGCATGGAAAGAAGGCTAGATTCCATAAATATTTTATTTTTTATTTAATTTTTTTTTTTTTTTTAATATTTATTTGTCAGAAAGAGAGAGAGAGTGAGAGGGAGCATAAGCAGGGAGCCCGATGCGGGACTTGATCCCAGGACCTTGGGATCATGACCTGAGCTGAAGGCAGATGCTTAACTGATTGAGCCACCCAGGCGTTCCTCCATAAATATTTTAGAAATAGAGGCAGGACTTACTGGTTCATTGATTGGATATAGGAGATGAGATGAAGGGGTTTTTGACTACAGCACAGTGGCTTTCATGGAGAAAAAAAATTTATTCAATCACAATTTCTTAAGTGGGTTACACTCAGGAAAGTAATTTAAGAAAAGGTATTGTATGTATTAGTGCATCAATTCTATACAATTTGGAACAAGGAAGGATGATGCTTGGTGAAAGTGAGCCTTGAGTAAGCATTTTGAAATGACTTGGCAATTCAACTTTGGGAGGGTAGTGTTTTATAGGTGATTACCAGAATTCTAAAACAGAGTCAAAAAGGACTTTAGGACTAAACTTCTCTAATTACCTCAGCTTAAGGATTAAGAAACTGAGTGCCAGAAAGCTGAAGTTGACCATCCCAAGGATATTCTTAGAATAACCAAAGTCTCCCCCTCAAAAAATTTTTCTGGGGAACACTAGGTTAATATTTAACCAAAATTGAGTTGACTAAAATAATATACAATCTGATAGTTTTATATTTTAAAATAGTTTGAAGGTATGCCAAAACTTTGATAGTGATTAAGTAAATTCTTATTTTTCAGATGTTTCTATTTAGCATACATTAGGTACTATTTCCAAGGCTGCCAGAGTTAAATGTCTGAGAAAAAGATTCATGAATGGACTACATGTAAATACACTCAGAATTGTGAAGTTTTAAAAACTTGCTAAGTTTTAAGGTCAGGTTCTACCTCAAATTTTAGAAACTAATTCCTAGAGGATGAAGAAACTTTGAAGATTCTTCAAGTGTAGATTTGGTAGTAAGATAAATGTAAAGGTCATTGTGTGTAAAGGTCATTGTGGAATGAAAGAGTTGCAACTGGGAAGGGCACGGGACTTGACGTATAAGTGTCTACAAAGAGGCTGGTGGAAAGGGGGGATGATTTCCCCTTGTTTAGCCGGACACTGCCCATGTGGAGTTGAGTTTAATCCCTTCCTTCTTTTACCCTGATGGGAAGTTTACTTTTGTGGAAAGTGTAAATTGGGAAGAAGTGGGGTCCATTATTTATATTTTTGTGAAGATAAAACTACCTGAAAAGAGAACATGCCCCAACTCCCATAGGCTTGTCATGACTTGATATTTTTTGTAGCTTGGGGTGGCCTTCGTGACTTGAAGAGCCATATAAGAGCAAGAACCGTGTTCTCAACCTTTATTGCGTTGTAAAGGCTTCTCTTGGTACCCAGTAGGCACCACTGCCTACAGGAGTCCTATGTGGTCTGGTCTCCTGCCAGCCAATGCAGTGAGTGTGTGGTAGGCACTCAAGTAATGCTAAACTGAATGCGTGTGAAGCTGCTACCATCTGAAGACCGTCGTTGAAAACTCAATTTTGTGCATTGCATTATTAAAGTAATTGCCACATGGCTGCATTTTCCTGACATAATGATCCAGAGGTCTGTAAAAGATCAACTGGTGATCTTTTATAGGAAGACTCAAATTTTGTGAAAAGCTGGCATGATTTATTTAACAGCCTGTGGATAGAAGTCCTTAATTTTGTGATTTATCACTTGTTTTACTCTCCTGTTCTTTTTATTTGGAAATGGTATTGTGCTTATTTAGTTCTAAACCAAGCAAATAAATTTGAATCTTGCTAGGGCTTCATAATTCCCCAACTAGGAACTTTCCTTTTAATAGCTGTTGGTTTGGTGTCTTTTAGGCCTCTCCCAGTATGTGTCCTGTACAGTCTGTTCCCACAACAGTTTTTAAGGAGATACTGCTCGGCTGTACTGCAGCAACTCCACCTAGTAAGGACCCAAGGCAGCAGAGCACTCCCCAGGCTGCCAACTCTCCACCTAATCTTGGAGCAAAAATTCCTCAAGGGTAAGTAAAGCTGTTAAAGGTGTTCATTTGTAATAGGAGGAAAAATGATTTTAGCCATGGTTCATCGTGTGTGAGCTTATCTTTGCTCAAGTGGCAAGAATTAACCTGCATTTGGTGTTTCATAGAGCGTTAGTATAGCTATGTTTGATGTAATGACCAGCCATTCATCACATCTCAGGTTGTCCAGGGAGGTTTTTCATTAGAGTTTTCAAATTGGTCACTTGCCTTCAGAGGTAAAAAGGGTGATAGGCATACAGAACAATGTGGAAAACATTTAAAAAAATGAAAGAGATGTGAGAAAAGAGCAACTTTCTTGACTTGATAAAGTGAGAAGAGTCCATTGAAATACTATAGATAGTTGTAGAATAAATGTCTGCTTTAAGGAAAAGGGAGCACGTTGGTTGTATGTAGAAGACTGAGGTCAATGGGAGTGTGGAGAACCCAGAGACATGGTGATAGTGAGTGGTTCTTATCAGCCCAGATCTCAACTATAGGTGAGAAATGTGGCTGCGGAGAAAATAAGTCATGGAAATGAGGATGCAGTCGTAGGAGGAATAGGTTGCTAATTTGTAGGTGAAGAAAATGAGTAAGAAATGTGAAGTGTAACCAGAGATTTAAAGTGGCTACAAGGTTACAGAGACAAGACTTTTAAGGGAAGACTCTCTCTTAGAAGGGGTGGTGGCCTGTGCAGGCGGTTGATAAAAGCTTAAGATACAGGTCAGAGAGACAGTGGTATAGAAAGGTGGGCTTGGGGCACCTGGGTGGCTCAGTCGGTTAAGCATCTGCCTTTGGCTCAGGTCATGATCCTGGAGTCCCGGGATCGAGCCCCACATTGGGCTCCCTGCCAGTGGGGAGTCTGCTTCTCCTTCTGCCCTTCCCCCTGCTCATGCCCCCTCTCCCTCTCTCTCTTTCTCAAATAAATAAATAAAATCTTTTAAAAAAAGGTGGGTTTGGAAGAGCGCTGCAGTAAGAGGGGAGAGTGGCTGAGCACATTGGTTCATTGGGAAGAAAGTGGGCTGTCCGAGATGAGCTTGGAAGGTGGCCACAGAGCAGTTAGACGGAAGGAGGAGCAATCTTCAGAGTAGAAGGAGGGGATAATAAGAAGTACAGTGTTACCCAAGTCTAATGTGAGTATTTAAATGAAGAAATTCTTGGAGTGCCCTAGCTGGATCAGTCGGTGGGGCATGTGATTCTTGATCTCAGGATTGTTAGTTCAAGCCCCAAGTTGGGCATAGAGCTTACTTAAAAAAAGTTGTTTTTTTCTTCTCAAGGATGAAATCCCTTATTAGAGACATGGGAAGAAAAGTTTAATAGGAAAAAAGAACTTTGTGTTTTGCTGGGGAAGCAACTTTAGGATGAATTTCAGAGAAACAAAAGTTCTTTAAGGATACCTACCACCTTTTAGGGTAGAGGATGGGAGATCATTCTATGAACAAGCAAGTAATCAATTGGCTCTTCAGTTGCTTTGGGTCCTGATCACTAACCAGACAAGAATGGAATTACCCCGTGTCAGGGCTGGTTCCATGTTGTTCCATGTAGCCGGACCGGCTTTCGTGTTGCTGGTGGTTTTGGTTCCATATGATACCCAGTTTATTTTGAGGGAAAGCTAAGGTTCATTATGCTGTAATGTATAGAACTAACTTGAAGTAGTGAAGGATTTATAAGAACATACAGATAGGATTTAGGGTTATATTTTCCTGAGTGTTTAAGATGTTTTTGCAGAGCCATTGACTGATTATTTTTAACTCCAGCTCACAGAAACCTATCCTGTGTTCTCTCATAACATAAGGATTTTTTTCTCTTTCATACTGGTTGCCTTAGGGTACCAAACAATTGTTTTTGAAAGGTAGAGGAGAGGTAGAAGAGACCTAGATGCTAGTTTTTCATATTCTTTGTTTCAGATGTTATAAACAGATTTTACCAGAAGAACTTTCTTCCTGTCTCAATACAAAGCCTGAAATACTGAGAACAAAAGCAGACGTTGTCTGCAAAGTAGGATTGCTGTCTTCAAAGTTCTCTCAGATTGGAACGGGAGACTTAAAACCCCTTAGTGAACCAAAAGGTAGCTGTACCCAGCTGAAGACCAACACTGATAAGGAAAACAAATTGGAATCTGTTTCTCAATCATCGACTGGCCTTCCTAGGAAGTGCTTACCTACAAAGCCTTCTACAGCAGAACTAGAAATTGCCAGTACTCCTGAACTGCAGAAGCACCTAGAATATGCACCTTCTACATCTGATGTCCTTTCAAATAAGCCAGAAGAGAAAGTAGGTGTCAGTAGTAATAGCCCTAATAGTTGTGTGGAAAAGAAGATAGAACCTTCAACTTTAGGATGCCAGTCACAGAATTTGAAGGAGTCTTCAGTAAAAATAGATAATGAAAGCTGTTGTACAAGAAGCAACAATAAAATCCAGAATGGTGAGTGTTTGTACATGTCTTTATTGGTAGAAGGTAAGAGATGGTAGTGGGTACATATATATTTTCTTACCTTATGAGAAAATAATACGAAAATGGCTCTAGAAAAAGTTCATACGGGGCACCTGGGTGGCTCAGTTGGTTAAGCAGCCAACTCTTGATTTCGGCACAGGTCATGATCTTGGGGTCCTGGGATTGAGTCCCATGTTGGGCTCCTTGCTCAGTGGGGAGTCTGCTTGAGGATTCTCTCTCTCCCTCCCTCTCTTCCTCTCCCCCCCTCCCTCTCTTCCTCTCCCCTGCCCCTCCCCTGGCTTGCGCACACTTGAGTGTGTGCACGCACTCTCATAAATAAATAAATCTTTAAAAAAAAAGGAAAAGAAAAATTCCATACAATTGGAAAAGTTCAAAGGAGAAAATAACATCCCAAAATCTCCTCAGAAATGATTACCGTTAATATCTTGGTGTACCTAGTCCCACGTATATTAGAAGTACAGACAAACTATTACACAAATGGGTTTATACCAACAGTTTTATCCTGTGAATTAGTGTAGGTGTCTATCAACATTTTAAAGGCTGCAAGGATTCCATTATGTATGCATTTATCAGATGACTTAATTGGTTCCTATTAGATGGGTAATTAGGTGGTTCCCAGTTCCTGGTTGTAAACAAATAATTTTGAAACAAAATGTAAAGTAATCTGATGATTATTTCATCTTCAGCTTATCACTGATTTTTGTGTGATGGGTGGCTCAGTCGGTTAAGCATCCAACTCTTGATTTCGGCCCGGGTCATGATCTCTCAGGGTTGTGAGATCGCTCTCCGTTCAGGCTCTGCACTGGGCATTGGAGCCTGCCTGGGATTCTCCCTCTCCCTCTGCCCTTCCCCACTCCCATTCCCTCCCTTACTCTAAAAAAAAGATGGAAGAGATGATTGATACTTTATGCTCACGCAAGTAGTTCAGAGCTGCAATTTTCTTTTTCCTTTTTTTTTTTTTTTAAAGACAGAATTATACCACCACCTCTAGATAAAAGGACTTTTGGTTAAAGATTTTAACGACAGACTGGAACACCAGGCAGAGTTTCTTTGCCTAAGGGGAAGTCCTACTGCATTGACAATTTAAAAACTGTGTACAAGCATACCTCATTTTATTGTGTTTTGCTTTATTGCACTTTGCAGATAACTGCATTTTTTTTTTTTTTTAACAGATTGAAGGTTTGTGGTATCCCTGTGTCAAGCAAGTCTCTTGACACCATTTTCCCAACAATATTTGCTCACTTGTAGTCTCTGTGACATTTTGGTAATTCTTGTAATATTTCAAGCCCTTTCATTATCATTATATTATGGTGATTTGTGGTCAGTGACCTTTATGTTACTGTTGTAATTATTTTGGGGTGCCACAGACCACACCCATCTAAAATGAGACTTAGTTGATAAATGTTGCATTGTTCTGACTGCTCCACCAACCAGCCATTTCCTCATCTCTCTCCCTCTCCTCCGGCCTGCGTATTCCCTGAGACACAAAAATACTGAAATTAGGCCAGGTAATAACCCCACAGTGGCTTCTAAGTGTTCACGTGAAAGGAAGAGTTGCACGTCTCTCACTTTGAATCAAAAGCTAGAAATGATTAGGCTTAGTGAGGAAGGCATGTTGAAAGCCAAGATAAAGCTAGGCCTGTCACGCCAGACAGTTAGCCAAGCTGTGAATCCAAAATAAAAATTCTGGAAGGAAATTAAAGAGTACTACTCCAGTGAACATGTGAATGATAAGAAAGTGGGACAACCTTACTGCTGATACGGAGACCGTTTTAGCAGTCTGGATGGCAGAGCAAACCAGCTCCAACATCCTTAAGCCAAAGCCTAGCCCAGAGCAGGGCCATTACTTTCTTCAATTCTATGAAGGCTGAGAGGTGTGAGGAAGCTGCAGAAAAGTTTGAAGCTATCAGAGGTTGGTTCATGAGGCTTAAGGAAAGAAGCACCTCCATAACATAAAAGTGCAAGGTGAAGCAGTGAGTGATGGAGAAGCTGCAGCAAGTTAGCCAAAGATCTAGCTCAGATTATTCATGAAGGTGGCTACACTACACGACAGATTGGAGGAAGATGCCAGCTCAGACTTTCATAGCTAGGGAGGAGAAATCAGCGCCTGGCTTCAAAGCTTCAAAGAACAGGCTGATTCTCTTATTAGGGGCTAATGCAGCTGGTGGCTTTAAGGTGAAGCCGTGCTCATTTACCATTCTGAAAACCGTAAGGCCTTTAGGTTATGCTAAATCCACGCTGCCTGTGCTCCATAAATAGAACAACAAAGCCTGGATGATAGCACATTTGCTTACAACATGGTTTACTGACTATTTTAAGCCCACTGTTCAGGCCTACTGCTCAGGAAAAAAAAATGCCTTTCAAAGTATTACTGCTTACTGACAATGTACCTCTGCACCCAAGAACTCTGATGGAGATACACAAGATTAATGTTTTCATGTCAGCGAATAGCACCCATTCTGCAGCCCATGGATCAAGGAATAATTTTGACTTTCAAATCTTACACGTTTTGTAAGACTATAGCTACCATAGATAATGTTTTTTCAATGGATCCAGGCTATTGCACACTTAATAGATTGCAGTATAGTATAAATACAATGTTTACATGCATTGGGAAACCAAATACTCATTTGATTTGCTTTACTGTGATACTCGCTTTATTGAAGTGGTCTGGAACCACACACCTGCTGTGTCCCCAAGGTATGCCTGTACTCTAGAGAAAATGCTACATTGTATTTCATACTGCTTCTGTTAAGTTTGAGGATGCATTACACTGATGGTAGTTAACACAAGTTCTCCTGTTAGAATTAGTAGAACTAAATGGCTTCGGTATGCAAAAGGTTCAGAGCTATTACAGTTTAAAAATACCTTTGATAATTGTCAGCTGTGTGGGAAAATTAGCATGGATTTTGATAGCTTTTAAAAAAAACTTAATACAAAACACTATGCACTTTGATAAGTAGGAAACGAAATGTATGCACAATTAGCTTTTACCTCAGGCTTCTGAAGCTAGAGAGAAAATGGATGGTTTGACTGTTGGTCTTTGGATGCAGAGTTAAAGGAGTAGGAAAACCTGTCTTTGCCTAGTAATAACTTCTAGCCCAGCTTCTACATTCTTGGGCTTAAGTTGTGATAGGGCTGTTAATTTGCATAAAATTAATTGCATAAGATTATACTGTTTCTCTTGAATTATATAACTCCCCAAAGAAAGTGAATATTCATAACCATATTTCTGTTCTATTTTTTTTTTCTTTTTGAGTCATCAGGCCTTACATTCAGATAGTTTTTGGAGGCAAATTAATGTTTTGTAAAGAAACAGTAAAAATTCTGTATCGATAAGCACATTATAGGTCTATAAATGAGTTACGGAGTCTCGCTTTGTCTCTTTATGTGTTGTACAACTGTACACCAGCTAAAGTGATTTTTAGAGAAATGAAAAACCTAATTAAATGTCCTGGTGCATGCTGTCTACTGGGACGTCTGGTTGAAGAGCGAGAGAGTGTGATCAGGATCTCTGCGCTGTGTCCACTGGTACTGCTTGTGGGTATGGAAAGACTCGACTGGAAGCTATTTTGTCCCCTGCGTCCCTCTCCAGTTTGGGGCTAGAAAATAAAAGCAGGCTGAGTCGAAGAACAGCTGTCTTTTTTCTGTTAGGTAAATGTGTGACTCCTTAGAAGTTGGCATATCTTTTTTCTCTTGGCTCTCCTCCAAATTTGTGAGAATCATTGATTGGGTCAACAATTGCTCTCCTCGCTAAAGAGCTAGATTTAGGTAGTTCAGCTTGCTTATTTATAGGTATTTCCTCTTGTAAGTGAGGGCAGAACAGATAACCTTTGGCCTCTTTGCCCATGGTCTGTGAAAACCTGGTCCAACCTGGAGGGTGATGTTTATTTCAGTATCTGAGTGATAAAATTACATCCTTGAACTATTGATCACTTTTATTTTCTGTTCTTGCTGTACCTTTTCTTTCACTATAACTGAATAAGAATGCTTAAGGGATCACGGCCTGACAGCCAGCATCCATTTAGCATTTTGCAGTGTGCTCTGGCTCTACTTTAAAAGAGAAGTAAGATGGGATGCCTGGGTGGCTCAGTCAAGGATTTGCCTTCAGCTCAGGTCATGAACCCAGGGTCCTGGGATCGAGTCCCGCATCGAGCTCCCTGCTCAGCGGGGAGCCTGCTTCTCCCTCTGCCTGCTGCCTCCCCTGCTTGTGCTCTCTCACTCTCTCTTTCTCTCTGACAAATAAATAAATCTTTAAAAAAATAAGAGAGGTAAGATTAGAATACCGCTAAGGTCATTATTAAAGATGCTTATTTTATTTAAAGCCTTCTTTGCTTTGAGATCTTTCACTTTTCCTCCACAACTACTAACCTCTCCCAACTGTCTCTCAACTGGTTCCCCAAAAGTTGTTTCTTGGGTTTTGTTTTTGTTTTTTGTTTGTTTGCCAAATAATCTACATCCTTGCTCCCTTGGACCCTAAGGGAAGGTCTTTTCTGTTGCTTTCATATGAAATACTCCTCAAGGCTCCTGACTATTATAAATAAATAAATAAATCTGTTTATAAATAGATTCATTTCTGTGTTATTTGGGTTGATGCAATTGACGCAAAGATCACGCTTCCTGTCAAAACTCTACTTTTTCTCCCCTTTTTCTTTAGGAACTGTGTTAACATTTCCTTTGAAGTTCTCCTGCCCATTACACGTTAAGACTTAAAACATGCCTTTACTTAAAATCATAATCCTATCTTTAGTCACTCCCTTCATCCTGAATGGAACATATGTGTGAAGGAAATTGAAGAAGTATCAAGGGTCAAGTGACACTTCTTGGAAGCATTTAGAAGATAGTTCTTGTTTTATAGACCCAGGGGCCTGTGTGGGAAAACTATTTGGCTGTTACTATATTTAGAATGGTTAGCTTTTGCACAGTGCTCTAGAAAACACTTGTGTGCTTTGAAACACAGTCTTTGAAAAGTGACAGAATTGACTTGCACACGGATCTCTGTTGAGGTGAATCTATCTCTGGGCATTGTTAATGTTGCAATGAGTTTAAGTATCTGATTTGGAAGTCTTCCTAAAATAGTTTTTTATCTAGGGTTGTGAATAGAAGTACATGCTACCTCGGAATTACGAGTCTAGTTGTTGAAATTGGGGTTTTAAGTTGCCTTGCCAAAAGGATATTACCAAATGAGAATTATTCTATAAAGCTAGTAAAGCTTTCCAATTATTCTGTTGGTTGTTTTATGTTAAGCCAGTTTTAGAAATTACAGTTGAATCAGTATTTAAGGAGTTCTCCCTTTGGGAAAGCTGGCCTTCGGAAAAGAATTCAGTCAAACGTTGGGGTGACTTAAAAATTTGAGGTCTCATTTCTTTAATCTTTTTTCCTAGCCCCCTCCCGGAAGTCGGTTTTGACAGACCCAGCCAAGCTCAGGAAGCTGCAGCAGAGCGGTGAGGCCTTTGTGCAGGATGACTCCTGTGTCAACATTGTCGCCCAGCTGCCCAAGTGCAGGGAGTGTCGTTTGGACAGCCTCCGCAAGGATAAGGAGCAGCAGAAAGACTCGCCTGTGTTTTGTCGCTTCTTTCACTTCAGGAGGTGAGGCATTTGGGGAAAAGCTCAAGTAATCTGGGCCCCATAGCATACTTTTCCCCCCTCCTTTTCTATCAACAGTAAATCTAGAACTTACAGAGGGTGAGGATTGCATCTTTAATCTCTGGCTTTGAATGTCTAGATCTTATCCCATGTTATTTCCTTCTCAATCTCCCTTTTAGTTTGTTTTTAAAGGAGAGAAGCCTAAACATACAACCTTCTCTTCTTAAAACTAATAAATATTATAAAAAATGCTGAAATTTCTAGAGAAAAAAAACAACCACCCCCTACAAATAAACACTGTTAATTTTCAGTGCATTTTAGTGTTTGTATGGTCATAAAATATATTCAAGCATACCTATTTGGGTATATAGTATATACTGTGTGGAATCTTACTTTCTCAGTACGTAGTAGGAACCCCTTGGTCATGGTAGCTTTTTTCTGCAAAAACTTTGATTACCCAGGTAGGAACCCATAATAGTATTTGAAAGTTCACTTAACCAATTTTCTTACTGGTGTTAAGATTATTTTGTGGGGGGGCGCCTGGGTGGCTCAGTTGGTTAAGCGACTGCCTTCGGCTCAGGTCATGATCCTGGAGTCCCGGGATCGAGTCCGGCATCGGGCTCCCTGCTCGGCAGGGAGTCTGCTTCTCCCTCTGCCCCTCCCCCCTCTCATGTGCTCTCTCTCATTCTCTCTCTCTGAAATAAATAAATCTTTAAAAAAAAAAATTATTATTTTGTGGGGTTTGTCACTAAAAATAATACACGATCATCCTGTCCCCATCTCTCATTGTTGACTTTGGAAGGATTACTGGAAGTGGCATTACCAGGTCAGAAGCCTTGTGTGTTTTAAGGCGTTGATATATATGTTCTGCCAAATTGCCCTACAGGAAGCTTGCACCTGTGGCCAGGCCCTCAGGCAGCATTCCTGTTGAAGCATTCCTGTCTCTGTGTACTTTTGCCAGCAGAAAGAGGCATATGTTTTTTTAAAAAATCTTTCCTAATTTTATAGGCAAAAACTTTCATTTTTATACTGTATTTTGTTAAGTCAAATTTTCTCTAAATTCTTCTATCCTTAGTGAAGACAAAAGCTGTTTCTTCTTTTTTGTTGTCATCTACTTTTTGATAAATGAGCAGTGTTATTCTGGGTATGTTTCACTTTCTCAGAAATGTAGATACTTTCAGGCTCGACTAGTCCTAATCATAAACACAAGTGTTGACCTGAATTTCTTCCTATTCACCTCCACCCCTTTAGTTTTATCAAGATTAAAGAGTTGCTGAAGAACTGAATTAAATGCACAGGTATTTTAGGTCATTGATTATATCAGTTCTGGTAACTTTTAGATTTGGGCTTATTTTACTGAACTCTATAGAGTCTTTTAGATGGTAGCTTGCCCCATTCGTTCCTGAGTAAATTGCAAATGTACCATGATGAAGTATGTGTCTAGTATTTAGAACTGTAATAATTGGTAGCATGTTAGCGTAGCCTTATGTTAACATAGCTTGAATAACACGTGGCCCAGAATAAGTTCTTAATAAAGGTTAGTTCCACTTCCTCTCCGGAGAATTTTTTACACAGGTAGATGTGTTAAGATGCATATGCCATGGGTTCTGACATATGTTTTGAAGGGAGCACAAAATGTTACGCTTTGTACAGATCTATGTATTCTTGTTACACACTTAGCCTCATTATGGTTCCTTTGCTCTGAAAGGTGTAAGTGGACTGGAGGGGAGAGATTGTTTGATTTTGGTTTTAAGTGGCAGAGGCCTTTTGAGGAGGAGACAATTAGTTTTTTCTTTTGAATATTACTAGAGCTTTTTTTTAAACCACTATTTTGTAACCATCTAGAAATCACTGATTTTATGACTTAGCTGTTTTCCCATTTTTGACTTCTTTGAAGAGGAAAGTGCCTTTGCTTAATGTTGCGTAGTAGAAGCCAGTCTAGTGGAAATTAGAACAAATTCATTTCTTGGGTAAAAAGAATGTCATAATTTAGGGGCGCCTGGGTGGCTCAGTCGTTAAGTGTCTGCCTTCGGCTCAGGTCATGATCCCAGGGTCCTGGGATTGATCCCCGCATCAGACTCCCTGCTCTGCGGGAAGCCTGCTTCTACCTCTCCTACTCCTCCTGCTTGTGTTCCCTCTCTCGCTGTGTCTCTCTCTGTCAAATAAATAAATAAAATCTTTAAAAAAAAAAAAAAAGAATGTAATAATTTAAAGAATAGAGCCTTTTTTTTCCCCCCCTGATGTTTAAAGAGAAGATTAAGGCTGTCATTATTAGCCTCCTCCCCAAGTTTGTTTCTTAATTACACTCCCTGCAGATAAAATAGGAGGGTTAGGGTCTCAGTACTAAAGACCAATTGCCAAAGCCTATTTGCCATCTCCCCCTTTGAAATAGCTTTCGAATTCGTTTTTTAGTATTGAAACTGTCTCTTAATTTGGGCTGTCGATTAAAAATTTGCATCTCTCCTTTGGACCGCTTGAAATTAATTCTCATCTGTTAAGCAACTCCCAGTGTCCTTCCAGTTCATTCTACACTCTTCTGGACAAACGGTTTTTCTAAAATACAACTTTAGTCCCGCATCGGGCTCCCTGCTCAGCAGGGAGCCTGCTTCTCCCTCTGACCCTCCCCCCTCTCATGTGCTCTCTCTCTCTCTCTCATTCTCCCTCTCTCAAATAAATAAATAAAATCTTTAAAATAAAATAAAATAAAATACAACTTTAGGTGTATCTCATGGGCTTGAAGACTTGGTAGCTGGCCAGTGACCAATGGAGAAATCACGATCCCTGCATTTTTCTTTCTTTTGAATGAAATACTGTTTCCTTGACATGCTTCTCTTAGCTAATGTCTACCTTTTCTGGTAAGGCCAATCTTAATCACTATCTCTACTATGAAGTCTTAATATTAGTCCTACAAAACTCATAGTCAGTACTTCCTCCTCGGGCTCCTATAAGATTTAATGATTGTTACGATATCCTACCTACTTCACTGTGTATTTTATGTCTACTTCTGTGTCTCCCAACTAGATTGACATATGTCATTTCGAATGAATTTTGAAAAAATTCAAAACTAATATGTAGCTTAGGAAAAACAGGTGTCAAAGATATTGAAAGAGAATCTTGAGAAAGTATTCTGCCTTTTTGCTCCACTTCAGGTACTTAGGTCCGTCTTAACACTGCCTCCCATTCCAGAAGCTTACACAATAATTTGCAGCTAGGATTCATATGGGTGCTGACTTCCTCGTGGATTTGCATGGTCATGGCTTCAGTGACTGTCTAGGGTTAGCCTTCCTTTGCTGAGCATTATTCTTGAAGGAGTGGTTGTATTCAAATCTGATCAGATTATCTATCACCTTCTGTTTTCCGTTTTCTTCTGTGGTGACTTGTGATTGTCCTTGCTGTTAAGTCCCAAGTCTGGAAGGTTCAACAGCTGCCTCTGGAGGCGGTATGATTAGATCTTGGTTGAAGTGCAAAACACCTCTCCCCTGCCTCCCTCCCCATGTCCTCTGAGGGAAAACTTGGAAATTTTTAAATCTTTTAAATCTTTCCCCTGACATTGCCAAGTAACAATTGGCTATAATTAGCCACTGAGATTATAGAAAACTGGGAAGGAATTTGTTGATCTTAAATAGTAACTACAAGATGTAAATCCAATTTCGTGTGTGTGTGTAACACACTTTTTTTCCTCCACTTCCTCTAGGTTACAGTTCAACAAACATGGTGTATTGCGGGTAGAAGGCTTCTTAACACCAAACAAGTACGACAGTGAAGCAATTGGCTTATGGTTGCCTTTAACCAAAAACGTTGTGGGGACTGATTTGGACACTGCGAAGTATATCCTGGCCAACATTGGAGACCACTTCTGTCAAATGGTGATTTCTGAAAAGGAAGCTATGTCAACTATTGAGCCACACAGTAAGAGCATCTCTTAGGGGGTAGGATTTTTGAGTCCAACTTGATTTTGTTCCTAAATGACACCTAAGTTCTAATTGTATGAGTTTCATTCTCACCCAGAAGTTTGGATGACTTTGGTATAATGAAGTTGTATTTTCCCTTTTATAACTGCCTGTTGGTTTCATCAGAGTCAGTCACCTATCTCTGGGGTTTATTTTGGGGCAGGTATCAAAGGAGTGAAACTCCTTTTTTTAAAGAAAGGTGAAGGTGAGGTAATGGTAGAATTTGCACAGCCTTTATAAGCAGTGTGGGCTCATCAAAAGGGGATGAGGCCTCAGGTTGGGTTATTTTTAAGACAAAGGTTCATAATCAGGAATGCATTTCAAAGAAAATAAGAACGGACAGGCTCTGTTCTGTACCTACTAAATCAGAATCTGGGGGGCTGGGTCCCAGGCATGAGAATGGGCATAAGCTCAGGTGAAAAGGATTCTGTTAGAGTCAAGGTTTTAACAGGATACTTGGAGGTTCCAGCTGGGTGAATGCCGATGTCTTCTCCTCTTTAAGAGCACTCTAACAGTGATCTGGCAGTCCAGTAAACCACAGGGATCACTGTGAGTGACACATGAGAACTGTATGATATCTGGGAGAACAGCACACCTCTGTTTTTTATGCCTCTAAAAGTGAGGTATCCAGCCAGAAGCACCCAGGAGCAGCTGTTTTTAAAGTCTCACGCTTCCTTCCATCATTTTATCTTTCCCAAATGATTGAAACTTAAAAGTGAAGCCTTTCATTTCTCATATATATCTTTTCAGACTTTGCATAACCAAATATGTTTCGATACAAGCATCCGCACATACCAGTCTTGAGAAATTTGGTTGTAGGTACCAGAAACTAATTGAAGCTAGCTTCACAAAAATAATTTATTGGATAAGTACAGATACTGTTAAATTTCCAAGTCCATGGAATGGGAACTGAGGCATTCGGAGGAGCAGGAATTCAGAGCTAGAAAGAGAATGGGATCGTGAGCTCTGGGGTGCAGCCAAAGTCATGAGCCAGAGTACTCGGCCAAAGTAAATCACTGTAGAATCACTCCATTCTGTTGGAGTAGTAGAGACTCTTAAAAATCAAGGATCTTATTGAAGTTGTTTTCCTGTAATCTTCTATTTAGGATGAGTGGCACTGGTTTCTAATTTTAGTAGAGATAAAGAGTTTCCTAATTACATACATTTAAGTAAAAGTAGTGAGGTTAAAGAAAAATTCTTAAGTAACTGATCTAGAGGTTATTTAGGTAGGTATATAAATGACTGGAATGTAGAAACACTTCTTTGAAATATATTAGTAACTTCACTCCTGAATTAGCAGGACTTGTTAAAAGCAACTGATATTTTTTTCTTTGCTCAAGAGAAGTCATCTGAATAATGGTACAGAAAAAGGTACAGATGGGGCACCTGGGTGGCTCAGTTGGTTAAGCGACTGCCTTCGGCTCAGGTCATGATCCTGGAGTCCCTGGATCGAGTCCCGCATCGGGCTCCCTGCTCGGCAGGGAGTCTGCTTCTCCCTCTGACCCTCCCCCCTCTCATGTGCTTGCTCTCTCTCATTCTCTCTCTCTCAAATAAATAAATTAATTAATTAAGAAAAAAAAGAATCTTAAAAAAAAAAAGAAAAAGGTGCAGATAGCTGTCATTTAAGAGTATAATTAAGAAACTCTGTCCTTGAGGGTTTAAATAGGATTAACTTTTCCTCCTTGCCTTTTTGATTATCCTGTTCCTCTCTTTCCTCTGTGACAAGCTGGTCGGTTGAAGAGAGGAACTCACTGTGAATGGTATTGACAAATGCACCATAAGATGTTCCTAGAGGGCTTACCCTCTGATCCTAATATTAGGAAGCAGGTGTCAACCTTTATACATTTGTCCTGTCTTTTCAATGACAAATAATCATTAAATGGGTGGCTAAGAGATCTAAAAACTCTCTATATTATAGTCTAATCCAAGTGACCAAGGAAAAGTTCATAAAACCTCATTTATAAAATGCCTAAAGCTCTGTGTATTGTACGCTGAGCTATTACATTATAATGAAATGGCAGAAGTTCATTTAGCAGTTGGATTAATTTGGTAAAAACTGAAGTTGATCATTTCTGTTTTGATCATTTGGAAGAAGGAATGAATAAACCACAAATTGGATTAGGAAAAAGGTATTTTTCATAAAACAAGAATGTGACAGTATTGATCCAGTCTTGTTCGAGAGAGAGGAAAAGAGCTTTCTGGTTAACAAACATTGGGCTTTTCTGTGACCCAGGAAAATGTCTTCACTTTGCACATACTCCTTGAAGCTTTCTGATACCTGATTTGGCATTCCTCCATACTGGGGGAAGGGGTATGATGTCTTACCCAGTCCTGGAAGGCCCCTCCGTCTAGTTATCAGGGCTTGGCCACTGCTACAGAAGATACCAGTTTGTAGAATCTTGGATTATGCCTCAACCTATTGGTTATTTGGTTAGTGTGAGTCAGTCCTGGATGCCTGCATCACTACTGACACTAAAAAAAATCAAGTTTCTGACTCTGGTCCATGAAGAAACCAACTTTGTACTATTGTTAAGTTAATGTGCTGCTCCCTCCAGGTTCCCTAACCCCCTGGAGTTCTTCATAGGCTGTGTGTGAGTGGATTCAGGGCCTGTGTGAATAATCTGACAATCTATGTTGGCTTTGTGTATCTGAGTCATTTTTTTTCCTTTGGAGAAAGCATGGTCCATGCTGTCTTCAGATTCTGAAAAGGGCTCATGATCTGAAAGGTGAAAGAACCACTGCTGTGTAATACCTGTGTCTGAACTGCAGCTTCTGTAATTACTGCTGCTTTTTTCATTGATTTATTCTGCAGTACTTAGTATGTACCATCACTGTGCAGAGTGGGTGGGGACTAGGCTCAGCCCTTCAAGCAGGGATTCTGCTTGTACAGAGCTTCGTTTCCTAGGGAGAGGTAAAACCACACCTGACTGCATACAGTGTGAAGAAGCCTGAGTCTGAAGTACAAATACAAGTTGATGAGAATGCTGAAGGAATCCAGGAGAGCTTCATGGTGGAGGTGGAAAGGTTGGAAAGGGGGGGCATTTGAGATGGTCTTTGAAGGCTGAACAGAGTTGATGGGAACTCCAAGAAGAGGGAGGAATGACATCAGTTTCCCTCCCCTTTCATGTTTTATTTCAAAAACCCTCTCCTCCCCCAAGACTAAGTGATTTATTGATTTTTGTAGGACAGGTTGCTTGGAAGCGAGCTGTCAAAGGTGTTCGGGAAATGTGTGATGTGTGTGACACCACCATCTTCAACCTGCACTGGGTGTGTCCTAGGTGTGGGTTTGGAGTGTGTGTGGATTGCTACCGGATGAAGAGGAAGAATTGCCAACAAGGTGAGAAATGACTTGATTCTCCTCCAGGCCCCTCTTACACTCTTAAATTAAGCTTTTTATTGATTTGTGGTAAATGGATTTCTGAAATATTTGGGGCCAGAGTCCATGAGGAGCAGTTACTATAAATCATTTATTTGCAGGTGCTTCCTACAAGACTTTCTCTTGGCTAAGATGTGTGAAGAGTCAGATACATGAACCAGAGAACCTAATGCCTACGCAAATCATTCCTGGGAAAGGTATTTCGTGTGGTGCATTGATTTTCTTTCCCCCTTGTTTTGGTTAGCTTATAGGGTCTGGTCGTTTGGTTTTATTTTATATAGTATAATTACTTGATAACTTATTTTAGTATGTACCATAAATTGTTCAAAGATATATTAAATCATGCCCCAAAAACTTTTTGATTAAGGTCTTGTGAATAGTTTTGTAGAAGGAAGGAAAATGATGCATTTGCGGGGGAAGGCATACTTAGGAAGAAAAGGAGAGAATCTAAGCACCATATTGCTTAAAAAAAAAAAAAAAGGAAAGTAATTCTGTTGGAAATACCAGTTTCTGCTTTGTAATGTTGAGGTTGAAAGTACCTAATACCCTTGTTGAGATGTTTGTCTCTGCCCTTTTTTTAGCCCTCTATGATGTTGGAGACATTGTTCATTCTGTGAGAGCAAAATGGGGAATAAAAGCAAATTGTCCCTGTTCAAACAGGCAATTCAAACTCTTTTCAAAGCCAGCCTCAAAGGAAGACATAAAACAGGTATACTATTTATGCTAGATTCACCATCCTTGAGATTGTTGTCTGTCTTTTCAAACAACCCAAGGATTTCTGTAGTATATTTGAAAGGAACATGGGGACAGTGTTCAGTGGAAATAGACAACTTCTACATTTTATGTGACACTTCATGGACCCATTCTCACTTTTCACATTTTTGTGGACCTCATCTGTAGCCTCTTTTAGTAGGTTTTAATTTTTGTTCCTTGAAAAAGCAAAAAGTCTTCTATTTTGGTTTACTTAATGAGTTGCTGTTGAATTTTATGTGGGTTTTTAAAAAACTTCTCATGTTTTACAGAGTTAAGATAATCTTTTCAAATTATTGAGTATATATTATCTATATAAGATATATATTTGGGGGCGCCTGGGTGGCTCAGTCATTAAGCGTCTGCCTTTGGCTCAGGTCATGATCCCGGGATCCTGGGATCGAGCCCCGCATTGGGCTCCCTGCTCGGCAGGAATCCCACTTCTCCCTCTCCCACTCCCCTGCTTGTGTTCCTGCTCTCTCTGTCTCTCTGTCAAATAAATAAATAAAATCTTTTAAAAATATATTTATATTTGGGCGCCTGGGTGGCTCAGTTGGTTAAGCGACTGCCTTCGGCTCAGGTCATGATCCTGGAGTCCCTGGATCGAGTCCCGCATCGGGCTCCCTGCTCGGCGGGGAGTCTGCTTTGCCCTCTGACCCTATCCCCTCTCATGTGTTCTCTCTCATTCTCTCTCTCTCAAATAAATAAATAAAATCTTTAAAAAAAAAATATATATATATATATATTTATATTTGAAGGGTTAAAGGAAATAATATTGAAATGAACTTTACCCCTCGCTCACCATAAAAAATGTTCATTTCCATGGTGCTCATGTGCCTCTTCCTGGTAGCTTCCCTTCACCTCCACCATCACGTCTGCCCTCCTCTCTCTCCCTTCTTCCCCTTCACCCCACTGTCTTCTCCCATGTTGTATTCGATAGCAGAATTCCACATTTTCATAAAGCTGTGGTGTGAAAGGCAGTAGAGGTAGAAGAGCTGTGCTTTTTAGATTCAGAACTGAATTTGAATTCTTCTGCCATTTTCTAGTTGCATGACATCAGCTGATTTACATATGCTTCTGCGTCCTCATCAGTAACAGAGGAATTGGGGCACCTGGGTGGCTCAGTTGGTTAAGCGTCCGGCTCTTGATCTCAGCAGCTCAGGTCTTGATCTCAGGGTCATGGGTTCCAGCCCTACACTGGACTCTGTGCTAGGCATGGAGCCTCCTTTAAAAAAAAATAAGTAACAGAGGAATAATAAACAATACTGATAATTGAGTATCACAGAAATCCATCACACGTAAAAGAAAGGCTGGGACCACAGCAGAAATTTGACTGTTTTTCCTTCTTATGTTTGTATAAACTCATCAGCTAAGTCAAGGCAGATAAGTAACACACAAATAAGTGGGGTGCCCTGTCTAGTTTTTTAAATGTTTGAGTTCTTTTAAGAGCTGTTCATCTCATTTTTAAAGCCTACTATGCTATGCTAAAACAAAAGAACATTGTTTTTCTCTGCATCTCATTTCCTTCTGAAATCATAGCTGTACCCTTCCTACCCTGCCTCACTCACTCACTCACTCACTCATTCATTCAGCAACCATGTTGTGAGTGCTTATTCAGGATACTGTGAATTCACAGGGGAGATAGGCACAAACTGGTCCTTTTAAAGCAACATGATAGGTGGAGTGATAGAAATATGTATGAGCAGGAAATGGTTGATTAAGGGTTAGGGAGGGATATCTTGCTGTATTTTGTTTTCACCAGTAATACTTAAAAGCTGAAAAAAAATTAAAACTCTTCTACTTTAATAGTTTTGCTCTATTAGTATAAGATTACTGCAATTGTGATGTCCAGGGCTGTTAGGTGGTTTTGTTCGGGATATTTCTCTCTTACTGGTGAGCTGTTAGGGGAGAAGATAAGGAAAAGGAAATGTAATGTTTCAGCTTGTGGAAAACTCTCTTTTTAAATTCAACACAGACTTCTTTCGCTGGGGAAAAACCTACTCTTGGTGCCGTGTTCCAGCAGAATCCCTTGGTGTTGGAGCCAGTGCCTGTGGCTGGGGAAGCCGCTTCCAAGCCAGCCAGTAGCATGAAGCCTGCTTGTCCAGCCAGCACCTCTCCCTTAAACTGGCTGGCGGACCTGACCAGTGGAAATGTCAACAAGGAAAACAAGGGTGAGGGTTTCCTGCTTTCCTGTGGGTTCCTGAGAACTTGAGTCCATTCTCGGAGGGGATTGGCAGCCTCAGTTGCTGTGAGGACAGTGTGATTAGAAGTGTGTGGAATGGAAAGGAGTGGTTCCCTGTAGTCACCAGGGAGACCTGACCGAAATTCAAGTATTTTTAAAATGCAGCCCCAAGGGGCACTTGGGTGGCTCTGTTGGTTAAGCATCCAACTCTTAACTTCAGCTCACTTCTTGATCTCAGGGTTGTGAGTTCAAGCCCCGTCTTGGACTCCACACTGAGTGTGGAGCCTACGTTAAAAAAAAAGAAAAGAAAAGAAAAGAAAAATGCAGTCCCAAAAGGGAGAACTTCTGCTGACAGTAGGACTCTAGGCTGAGACTTGTTTGTTTTAATAAATGATTTCTACTTTTCTGTCCTTACCCTGTTGTTCCTGTTTTGTCTAATTGGAATGTTCTGGCTTCAGTTTTATTTTTCTCATTTGTGCTGTTGTCTTAGGATACTGATGACAGTATAAAGAATACAGGCTTTAGAGTCAGGTAGTTAAATTAGAATTTATGTGATTCTGCTTTTTTAGCTATGTTATAAGAAAGAAAAATTGGAGGTTAATTTCTTTCATGCAAAGATCCTAAACAAAGTTTCAGTACTCTAGATAAAGGAATTCTACAGTATGACCAAGCAGGGCTTCAGAAGAAAAGTCATGTGCCAAGACACAGAAAGTAGTAAAATTCAATACCTGTTCACGATTTAAAAAAAAAAAAAACTTTTAAATTAGGAACAAAAGGGAACATCCTCAGTCTAATGAGTTTCTACAATAAAACTGACAGCAAACATCATAATGATTGATTTTTTTTTTAATTGGTTGAGTATTTTTAACAGTGTGCCTCTATTCAGCAATAAGAGGATACCTGCCATCACTATTTTATTAAACATTGTACTGGAAGTCCTGGCTATTGCAGTAAGGCAAACAAAAAAAGATGTTAGGATTGGAAAGAAAGTGATAAAGCTGTTGATATTTTAGACAATCTGATTATACCTGTGAAAAATCTAAAATATCTGTATTTAATAAACACAGATCTGTCAGGTTTGCTAGTTACAATGTTAATTTATAAAAATTTTATATACCAGGAGCAAACAAATAGAAAATGGAAGTTTAAAAAATACCATTTGCACCATATGATTTCATGCATGTGGAATCTAAAAAAACAAATGAATAAAAAAATCAGACCTATGATTGCCAAAGGGGGGTGTGGGGTGGAGGGGTGGGTGAAGGGGAGTGGGAGATGCTTCCAGTTATGGAATGAAGGTGACAGGGAATAAAAGGCACAGCAATAGGGATTACAGTCCATGGTCTTGTAACAGTGTCCTATGGTGACAGATGGGAGCTACACTTGAGTGAGCACAGTATAACAGAGAAGTTGAATCACAATGTTGTACACCTGAAACTAAAGGAACATTGTCAGCTATACTGGGGGGAAAAAAATTAAAACAAAAAAAACAATATCACCTTGAATGTTGGGTACTTACTGTTTTAATACCAGTGGAAAATCCTTGTCTAAATCAGTGATTTCATTAGGATTTATCCTCTTAAGTTTTTTGGTTCTGAAGTAAATGAAAACCAAGTTCCAAAGTAATTCTACTAATAGAAGACAAGTAAGGGATTTGCCTTTCAGAATGCTTTTCCATCTGGATGTTTTTGGTTTTGTTTCTAGAAAAACAACCGACGATGCCAATTCTAAAGAATGAAATCAAATGCCTTCCACCCCTCCCCCCTTTGAGCAAATCCAGCACAGTCCTCCACACCTTTAACAGCACAATTTTAACACCTGTAAGCAACAACAATTCTGGTTTCCTCCGAAATCTCTTGAATTCCTCTACAGGAAAGGTATACATTTGCCTTATTGTTTGTATTCCGTCTTGTAAAAATGAATAGAGTCAGAACAGGAAGAGACTAGAGAAATTGAAACAGACAGTAGAAAGAAGATATGAATCTTAGGCTTTCCACCTAGGTGCAGAAGTTTTCATTGGCAGGTGGGCTTCACAGGGTTATAGTACCGAACTGGGCCATTTTTTCGTTAAACTTTTTCTGTACCTACTTCTGTGAGTTGTAATGTCAAGTGGGGGAAGGGAATTTACCTATTTGTCTTAGGGCCCTGACTTGGACTCTTCTGGATATTTGATCTTTATCCTAGCATTATAGGAATGGGTTTTTTTGATGGTAGGCAATGACCTATTTAAAGACTTGTGTTCTTTCTCAAATTCAGACAGAAAATGGACTGAAGAATACACCAAAAATCCTTGATGACATCTTTGCCTCTTTGGTGCAAAATAAAACTTCCTCTGATTTATCTAAGAGGCCTCAAGGACTGACAATTAAGCCCAGCATTCTGGGCTTTGACACTCCTCACTATTGGCTGTGTGATAATCGCTTGCTCTGCCTCCAGGATCCCAACAACAAGAGCAACTGGAATGTGTTTAGGGAGTGCTGGAAACAAGGGCAGGTAAGAGGGGCCTCTGCTCCCCCAATCCAGTTCAGAGCCCCTTTCTCAGTTCTTTTAGTAGGCTTCTGACAGTCCTGCCCCCCACCCCACCACCCTTCATTTGTAAGTGGTATATACCTTATTTGCTCTTTTTGTACTTTATCGTTTAGGGTGAATATAATTAAGGCACTGTAGCTCTGAGTTATTTTTTACAGCAGACATTCCTGAGCTCTCTTCCAGTGAGGTTTTGACTGCTTCTAAACCAGTCATCTTTGGGTTTTTGATGAATGCTTTCTGGGCTATGTGATTCTTGGGTGATAAACCTCAACAGGAGGAGTGCGAGCAAGACTAAGAGGCTGATGGGGCTTGGGGGATTAGACAGAATACAATCAAAATCACGTGTCCCTCTTCCCTGAATTAAAACGCTTATGCTGAAGGCAATTTTAGGTGTGCCAGAGCCATGTGGTGTCCTCTTGGAGCTGGTGTGTGGTCTCCCAGGGGCCTGCATTGTTCCAGCTTACATTTTGGTTGATGGTTTGGGAGATGCATGGCTTTGTGGACCTGCTCCTCTGCTTTCTTGTTTTGGTTTTTGTATTCTGGATCTTTGGCTTCTCTTTGGAGCCAAATGGAGTCCTCACTAAAGGGACACTATGTTCTTGGACAAGGCCAGGACTTGGGGAATTGCCAAATAGAGAAATGTATTTAACCAAAAAAAAGTTCCTGCCTTTTTTTTCAGCCCTGTATAACTAACTAATAAGATTTGCTCATGATGACAACGACAGGCTGAGTATAATCCACCAGCCAAGTTTTGTTTGGATTCCATAATGTTTAAAAAAATTGAACTTCTCAATATTTTAGTTAGGCTGTTGCACATAAAGATTGGGATGCTTGGCTTGGCAACCGCAGGTCCATGTTCCTGCCTGGCAGCAACAGGCTGGAGACCAATGGCAGCACCCCTTTTGGACAGGACACTCCTACCACCTTTGTCTCTCCTTTACATTCCCTGCCTGGTCCTGAGACTTGCTGTTGGTCTTCTGTGAGTAATGGCCTCTGAGTCATAAGATGGGATCCTTGCTTCTGGAAGCTTACTAATGTAGTTTGAGAGCAAGGAGCACATGAAAACAAGAAGTGGTATGGCAGCTCAGAGCACTAAGCTGTCACCTCGGGATCTGCCACTGAGGACCAGCCACAGAGAAACAAACAAGCAGCAGTTTGAAAAGGGGCTGCCACTGGTTTGGGGACAGACCTGGAGGAGGTCAAACTAAAGTCTTCATTCTCTTTTAGCCAGTGATGGTGTCAGGAGTGCATCATAAATTGAACACTGACCTTTGGAAACCTGAATCCTTCAGGAAAGAGTTTGGAAATCAGGAAGTCGACCTAGTTAACTGTAGGACCAATGAAATCATCACAGGAGCCACAGTAGGAGACTTCTGGGATGGATTTGAAGATGTTCCAAGTATGTATTAAAGCCCTTTTAAGGGAGTTAGAATGTGGAAGGAGGGCACAGGAGTAGCAGGAGTCTGAAGCCCCTCAGTGGCAACAACAGCATTGTCCGTGATCTTGGAGTTTAAAATTCGTGTCTTATCTCTTCTTCCCCTTTCTTTTTAAAAGTTATGCTTTCAAACCAAGGCAACATTCACTTTGTAGTTCCTTAGAGAGGTGAGGTTTTGGTCATCTGTACTCCAGGTGGCTCCACTTCTATCCCATGACAGAAATTCTGTGCTTTCACTTATGCCCAGGGGGAGGGGAGCACAAAGCCGGGGCCTGTGACTCAAGGCTGGTGGTTTTATGTGTGTCTCACCCTCATACATCCTTTTTGCTTTTAAAAATTTTAACTACTGTTTAACAAGATAAGTAGACCTGAAGATGCCAGGGAATGTGAATGCATTTAACACGGGGTATCCTGGTCACTGCCTACTGCATCTGGGCTAGGGGCCGTTGAGGCAGTAAGAAGGTTTGTGTGTCTAGTGCTGAGGCTTGGCCCTTTCTGTGTATTGGCCAGTCAGTAAATTGTTTCCAGGAACATCGAGTTCATGATGGGCCCTGGGGATTCACATCAGCACAGGCCCCCATCCCCACTGGAGGGTTTGGCCAGTTCATTCATCAGACTCTCCGTAATTCAGATTCACTCATTCATCACTCTCATTTTTTTAGACACACACCTTTTAATCTATTGCTTTCTTATTCCATTTTACCCACATTTATAGATTATAGCTCATACTTTCAACAAACTATAACAAAGTTGTAGCTGACTTTTTTTTTTTTTTTTTTTTATTTGACAGAGAGAGACAGCTAGAGAGGGAACACAAGCAGGGGGAGTGGGAGAGGGAGAAGCAGGCTTCCCGCCGAGCAGGGAGCCCGATGCGGGGCTCGATCCCAGGACCCTGGAATCGTGACCCGAGCCGAAGGCAGGCGCCTAACGACTGAGCCACCCAGGCGCCCCGTAGCTGACTTTTTAATACAAGGCATGATGGGGTTTTCCACAAGTAGATGCTGAGAATGGAGTTTCAGACAGAAGATGGTTACTTAGGGATCAGCATCTGTGAAACAGAGGAGAGAGCAGGAAAAGGAGTCAGCCACAGTGCAGACTCAACAAAGCCTCGGCCAGTCTTGCAGGGAGTTCTGAAACACATACTGCCCTTCGTTGTCTCAGGTTGGGCTAAAGTTAGAAATGTCAGGGCCTTTGTCCCCCTGCCTCCCTCAGTCCCTAGATACTGGTGCCCCGGGAAGGGACCTGACCTGGCAAGGCAGTGCTGTGCAGCTGACCCTAAACTCTGTGTCTGGGCAACAAGTCTTTTGAAGCTTTCCAGTGAGGCCTGAGTTCAAATCCTGTCTCTTGATATGTCCTTGTTGTGTATAGGAGCTTGGTAACTTAATTTTCCTGGGACTCAAACTTCCTCATGCTGGCAGATGGTGAAAACAGCTCCAAGTCAACTATAGCTTGCCCGTTCTATACTGATGATTCTGTTGCACACACCCCCAACACACCACCCACACTAACATACTGCTGGTATTCTGAACATACCCTGTTACCCTGTATTTTTCTGTTTCCTCCTGGAGTGTGCACTTATTTAAACTAGGTTATGGGACAGTACTTGGTTGACTACAAAACATTATACAGATGTTAGTCCTCAAGAGTACCAGGTCTGAAGTCAAACCTGGGTTCCAGTCCCAATTCTGCCACTTAGTAGCTGGATGACCTTGGGTGTGTCTGTCAGTTTCCTCGTCCCCAAATGGGAATATTAAATGGTGTCTAATCTCATTGAGATATTGGGTTTAGTTGTAAGGATTAAATGGTTAAGACACTTGGCAGAGACTGGAGCACAGCAAGAAATGAAATAATAGTTGTCATTGCTGTTGATCATAATTACCAACATCTTTTTCGATTAGAGTTCCTTGGTTCTTGGTTCCTTGCCATTACCTGCAATGGGTAACAGTTCTGACTGAACTACGTGGTGCTATTGGCCCTACTTGTCCCTGGACAGAACGTCAGGTGGTTTCAGTCTCTTTGAACAAAACAAGTCATTTTTATTTCATGGTAGCCTTAGAAAACCTGGGCTACTAAACATCTGTGACCTCTTACTGTTAAAGTTCATTGCTGTTTATTAGTTAAGGAGCTGCTCACTTCTTCCAGAACACTGTATAGAAGAAAGATACTGGATCTGAGACAGACAACTGTCAAAACACCAACTATGTGTAATGGGCAAAGGGGGTGGCTGAAATCTCAAAGAATGAGCCACAATTTTAAGAAGCATCTAGAAAAGATTAGTTGGTAATTTTTATTTTGCTACCCCCGTGCTGCCTCCTGGGTACGAATGGATTTCTTGGCAATGTAAAAATAAAACAGTTGGCAGTTGGCAGGAGGGGAATATTAAAGAAAATAATATTTGTGTACTAGGTGGTCTGTTTCTGAGTTATGAATAGTAAAATTCAGTAATTCTGGTTACCTTTCAGACCGCTTGAAAAATGAAAAAGAACCAATGGTGTTGAAACTTAAGGACTGGCCACCAGGAGAGGATTTTAGAGATATGATGCCTTCTAGGTATGATTATTGGCAGGGGGGAGGGATGATTCTGTCCTTGACTTGGTAGGATAAATTCTTCTTGAGGTGGTGAGAAAAGTTTTCAAAAGGGAAAGATGAAATATGGAATAGTTTTACTGGTGCTGATATTTTATTTTTAGACTACAGTCTTTGGATATGTGTGTTTTAAATGAGATAAAGAGGTTACTGACTTTGAGATTTGGCTGACTGATGGAATCTTCACACATTTCCACTGTAGTGCTTGGCCAGAGAGAGGCCACATGAGCTGTGCGGCCTCTGACTTGGAGGCAGTATTGGGATTGGACCTCTCAGGGTTCAGTGTAACGATATTGCATTAGATAGCAAGACAGCTGAATTGGTAGATCCATTTTCCTAATTTGAGCTTGAACCTTGGAAAGGATCCTTAGAACTAATGAATAGTAGTACATTCCTGAGTGTCACTTCTTATCAGGAAGTCACTGACGTATTTCAGATCATTTTGATAAAGATGCATGCTGTGGGAGAGAAAGAAGATATCTTTGTTCATAACTACTATAATTCTACTCTTAAATATTGTTCAAGGAAAGCTTTCTCCATTTTTACAAGCACAGATATTTTTATTTGTTCCTTTTGGTAAGAAGGAACAAAACAGATCACACAATGATGGTTGATTCTCTTGTCCTAGGTTTGATGATCTGATGGCCAATATTCCACTGCCTGAGTACACACGGAGAGATGGCAAACTAAATTTGGCCTCCAGGCTGCCAAACTACTTTGTGAGGCCAGATCTTGGTCCCAAGATGTATAATGCTTACGGTGAGGAAGAAATGGCTAACTTGAAAAAATTTTAATGGGAATAGAGCATGTCAGAATGTTTGGAAAATTGCTTTTGGGGGAGTTGGAGATGGAAGACCTCTATAGTCCTAACACTTCACACAGCAGTGGGCTTCAGTTTCGCATATTTCCTTTCATTCCTTTTCATGTGTAGGTGTATTTCCTTTTCATAGTTGCAGTTATAGGGCGTGTGTGATTTTTTATTTTTCTCTTTTCTACATCTTATGTTCTATCGTAAAATCTTTGTGTTGTTTAATAGTTTTTAGTGTGATAATTTTTTAGTGGTTGTATGGTACATCATTAAATTAATCTAATTTTGTTACTCATTATTTTTAAAAATTTTTATTATTTTTTTATTGTTGAAATTTCAGGTAGTTAACATATAGTGAGTGCTATGTGTTTTGGGAATAGAATCCAGTGATTCATCACTTACATATAACACCCGGCACTCATCATAACAAGTGCCCTCCTTAATACCTACAACCCATCTATCCCATCCGCCACCCACCTCTCTCCAACACCGTTTGTTTTTTCCTCTGTAGTTAAAAGCCTCATGATTTGTTTCCCTCTCTTTTTCTTCCCCTGCCATATGTTCAAGCATTTGTTTCTTAAATTCCACATATGAGATCATGTGGTATTTGTCTTTGTCTGACTTTGTTTCACCTAGCAAAACACCCTCTAGCTCCATCCATGTCATTGCAAATGGCAGGATTTCATTTTTTTGATGGCTGAATAATATTCCATTGTATATATATACCACATCTTCTTTTTTTTTTTTTAAGATTTTATTTATTTATTCGACAGAGAGAGACATAGCAAGAGAGGGAACACAAGCAGGGGGAGTGTGGGAGAGAGAAGCAGGCCCTTCACGGGGCAGGGAGCCCGATGCGGGGCTCGATCCCAGGACCCTGGGATCATGACCTGAGCCGAAGGCAGACGCTTAACAACTGAGCCATCCAGGCGCCCCACCACATCTTCTTTATCCATTCATCTGTTGATGGACATCTGGGCTCTTTCCATAGTTTGGCTATTGTGGACATTGCTGCTATAAAATTGGGGTGTATGTGCCCCTCCGAATCACTATGTTTGTATCCTTTGGATACATACCCAGTAGTGCAATTGATGGGTCACAAGGCAACTCTATTTTTCACTTTTTGAGATACCTCCATACTGTGTTCCAGAGTGGCTGCACCAGCCTGCATTCCCACTAACAGTGCAAGAGGGTTCCCCTTTCTCCGCATCCTCGCCAACACCTGTTGTTTCCTCTGTTGCCAACCTTAGTGATTCTGACAAGTGTGAGATCGTATCTCATCATGGTTTTGATTTGTTGTTACTCATTTTAAAGTCAGTCTGCTAGCTGGTTTTAACATCTGCCACACTTAAATACCCCCGTGTTGGGGGTAGTAGTTTGTTACTTAAGTTAGTATCAGAAGCACTCTCTGAATTGGATTTTCATTGTTTAGACATGACTCAGTAAACTACCCAACACGGAGGATTGCACAGGATAGAGAATGATTTCCTCGGAATGATTTCCAGAGTTGTCTTTTATCATTATTGCTGTGACCTTGACCAGTTTTCTGTTGGGTCTTTATTTAGATCTTGATTATAGTTGGCTGTTTTGAAGGAATTGTTTACTGATTATTGAATGAAGTTTCAGTTGTTTGGATCATTTACTGACTTTGCTTTAGTCTTTTATACTATTTGGACCCCATTTTTCCAGTCCTCTAGAATTACTTCTTTGATTTTATTCCGTCTCCCATAATTACTCTGACGCCCAGTCTCTCAGACCTGAGGGTGGCAGCCCTCCTGAAGAAAGGACAGAACCCTTTGGTATCTTTGCTGTGTTCTCCAGAGACTGTTGGGGGATGAGAGGAGCAAGGGCTTGCATCTCAGCCCCACAGTTTTTCTGTTATGGTGTCAGTCCGGATATCCATCTGGAATGGGGTCAGGGAACATTTCGAGAAGGGAGTTTATATTGGGAAGCTCCCACAGCCTAGATGCCTGAGAGCATTCTGCCAGGGTAGGGTGAGAAATGGTCTGTGAGAGAGAGGACACAGCAGGCGAAGTCCTCCAGCCTATTCCCTTTACTTTTCAGGTCTCAGTTTAGAGAGCCCTGCACACGCTGTGGGGCTGCTGAGTTTCCTTCCCTCAAGCCCTTCGGAGCAGCTAGTTGGTTGGGGTCTCGGGATGTACGCTGCTCCCAGCGGAGATTTGCGATGAACCTATGTGAATGAAAGTATTTTTCCACTAAAGTAAATGGTGTAGTGTTGCATAGTGATTATCCATGCCTTGTAGGCCTCATGAAGCTCTATGGGGTAGAAGTGGTTACCTGAGAAGTTTCAGAATAAATTGCTTGGTTTAAATAGCTTGGTAGCATAGACACCAACAGATAGATGGCAGTGTTACTCTGTACAAGCTTTACCTCTGACAGAATTGTTCCCATCCGGAGTCAGCAGTTAGGGATTGAAAATGATGAAAATGTGTTCATTTTCAAACATCTTACACCTTATCATAAACAGTAAAGAGCAATCATTTTGAAAGGTTGGATGATTGATTGAGCTGGGACTCCTCAGGCAGAGTAGCGTGAAAAGGCTCTTTAGAGAGAGAGAGTCCGCATCTCTCCATCCCCCGTACCACCACCAGATTTCCCCATGGGGGCCAGGACTTCAGGACAGTGGCAGGGACAGTGACCTGCTCAGGATGTATGAGGGGCAGTCAGTAGCAGGTCTGGGACTAGGACGTTGGGTCTCCTGATTTCCAGGCTGGTTCTACTGCTCTCCCTGCAACCCCAGTGCTGTCACCCAGCAGTCCCTGTTGTGTCAGCTCGTGTACTCTTCATAACTGTCCATGGTGTTATGTTCCAGGAATTTCTATATTCTGGGAATCCTTTCCCTGGGAGCTTTATGTTTTTATAATCTTGCTTCCATTTAGGCTCAGGCTCTCTTCATTCAGAGACCGTTTTATCAGCTTGCAGTGGCCCGTAGCTGCCTGTGGATGAGTGTGGGGCTGATAGCTGGGTAGGTGTCGCTTCCTTCCTTGTTTGGCACAACTCTTTTCCTCCGTTTGGCACTGGCCAAGGAGCAGGCAGCCTGACAGAGCTCTGAGACCTGTTCGCGCTTCCCCCGTCTTCTCCCATCACATGTCTTCCTTCCTCCCGCAGGGTTGCCTGCTGTCCTGCAGTTTGTACGTTTGTAACGCCGCTGTATGTATTTGTATTCCCACAGAATATTCTTTCAGTTTTAACCTGTGTTTGAGCTTTACATAAATAGAATCAGACTTTTGGATAATCATCCATGCTATCATTTATAACTGTCCATTTCATTCATTTTCTTTCTATTTTATTAATTGCTTTTTCTTCTTACATTTTAATTTTTTTATTTTTTATTACAGAAAGAGTTTCCAAATGCACTCAGAACTTGAAAGTCTAATACAGTGACTCCCCATGTACTTACCCCCCAGTTATAGCAGCTATCAATTTTTTGCCATGATTTCATTATTCCCTCCCATTCTGTTTTTCCTTTACCATTTTAAAGCAAATATTGGGGCGCCTGGGTGGCTCAGTTGGTTAAGCGGCTGTCTTTGGCTCAAGTCATGATCCCGGGGTTCTGGGATCGAGTTCCGCATCAGGCTCCTTGCTCAGCGGGGAGCCTGCTTCTCCCCTGCCTGCCGTTCCCCCTGCTTGTGCTTGCTGTCTCTCTCTCTCTGTGTCAAGTAAATAAGTAAAATAAAAACAACAACAACAAAAAATAAAGCAAATCTCCTTTGATAACTCCTTTAAAGCCTATCCTTTGATTTTGCCTAAATATTTAAATGTTCAGCCCTCTCCTAGGGCTGATAGTTCAGCTAAATGGAAAGAAAGGAAATCGCTACAGTACAGGGCTCTTAGGGCTACTGTCCCAGGGTGAAGTTATGGGGTGTCCTCTCCTGTGTCGAGCTGCTCCTCAAACTGCAAGGCTCTGGCAAGCCGGAGGGAAGTCCCTTGGCCTCCTCCAAACAAAACAGAGCTGTTTCAGGGGCTGGTGGGTTAGCAGACAGCCTCTGCCTGCCCCCTATGAGCCATGCTTCTCTCTGCTGCCCATTCAAGGGTCTTCACATCAGGGCGGGCCGTCCACGGTGAACACAGGGCTCGGTGAGCCTCAGCGTGACTGCCGAGAAGGCGAGTCTTTTTCTGGGGGTAAGAGATGAAAGTTTCAGACTATGAGCACCAACCAGGACTTCATGCTGTGGCTCACTACCCCCACTCCCCACTTTTCTTTTTTTTTTTTTTTTTTTTTTTACAGTTGAAGGAACCAAGGAATGCGTTGGGCAGTGTTCTGTCTTGTTCTAAGTGTATAGCCATTTGAGGTCCCAGCTTTATGTGTATGTGAGGGGGCTTTCTGTTAGACTCCCCATCTTGAGTGGGTCCTGGGCCTTTTGTTTTGCCCCAGAGTACTCTAGGCTGTGACAACCAAAGCTTGAGAACTGGTCGAGCACATGTCCTTTTGGCAAATTCCAGCTCTAGGAGCCACTTTACCATTCCCGAGTCCTGCTTTCTTGTTTTTTGGCTTAGGAGTATTTCTTCTTCTCTCGCCAGCACATTGTTTCATTAAAAAAATTTTTTTCAATAATTTCATCCTGGACTTTTAGTTGCTCTTCACAGGAGGGTCTTCCAGGGACCTACTTTGCCTATCATCATAAACAAGTCCTAGTGGTAGGACTTGGTTTTTTATTTTTATAATTAAATATTTGATGAGATTATTTTCTTTCAAAGTTGAAAGGTTAACATAACTTAATATTAAATATTGTTCTCTTACTTTTACATGATTATATAAAGGCAGCTTTTAAATCTTGTGACCAGGTATCTCACAGGGAGTGGGAGAGACAGTGGCAGCCTTCGTCATCTCCGTAAATTTAAGGTGTTTTCTGTTGACAGGATTAATTACTCCAGAAGACAGGAAATACGGAACCACAAATCTTCACTTAGACGTATCTGATGCAGCTAATGTCATGGTGTATGTGGGAATTCCCAAAGGACAGTGTGACCAAGAAGAAGGTAGGGTGCTAAGTGTAGAAGTGAGGCTTACTCTCTGAGTTGGAGACTGGGGTCTGATATTTGCTTTCTCTTGCTCTAGAAGTCCTTAAAACCATCCAAGATGGAGATTCTGATGAACTCACAATAAAGCGATTTATTGAAGGAAAAGAGAAGCCAGGAGCCCTCTGGCACATATATGCTGCAAAGGACACAGAGAAAATACGAGAATTCCTTAAAAAGGTGTGCTTTCTATCCTGTGGCTTGTGAAGAGAGGCGTGGAGAATAGCACTGTTAGAAATTACTCCATGTTGAGAACTGACTGGCTACTGGGCAATAATCATAACCTCAGAAGTTTAATCTTTGCGTATCAGATTGACTAGGCTGAAGCTGTTCGCTGAGGAACAAAGATTTCAAAATGATCAGGTTCACACCTCTCAAAAGAGGAGGCCTTGTGTTATGACTGTGTTTTACATTATAGTGCATTTGGAGATTTTTGTGCTCTCCCTTCAGGTCCGAACCATTCCTCTGATTGTTTAGCATCTGTTTGTTTTTATTGCCTTAAAAATCTAAGTACCTCAGAAGTTCATGTGTAATTCCTTGGCCCTTGATACCTGTGTTCTGAGTGAGTTACTTAGGTCCCTGTGGGTTTTGTCCACCCTCATTTAGTAGTAGGTCAGGAAAGCCTCAGGCATTACTTGTGGCCCTTAGCTTGCAAAGGGCCATTGGAAAGGGATACAGGGGCTTTTTTTTTTTTTTTTTTTTGAAGATTTTATTTATTTATTTGACAGCGAGAGAGGGAACACAGGCAGGGGGAGTGGGAGAGGGAGAAGCAGGCTTCCCGCCGAGCAAGGTGCCTGATGCGGGGCTCGATCCCAGGACCCTGGGATCATGACCTGAGCCGGAGGCAGACACTGAACGACTGAGCCACCCAGGCGCCCCAGGATACAGGGGCTTTTAAGATTCCAAGTTTCCAGTGGTTGTCAGGTTGTTCAGCAAGGGCTGTGTGTGGAAGTTCTAGGCAGCTGGAAAGATGGGTGCATCCAGTATCTGTGGCTGATACTCTTCAGTTCATAAGGATTAGATGTGTACACCCCTAGCCTGTTTCCTGGTGCCAAGTAGGTCCTTAACCAGCATTGGTTTGAATCAAGCTGTTTCTGACTTAGGATCATTTGACTCTTCCAAAACCTGCTGGTCTCCATACTGCTGCCAAATACTGTGTCTAGAATAAACCGATTTAATTTATAGCTGTCTTTGGGACTGCTCTGTAACTCGGGTTGTTAAATGAATATAGATTTTTAATAACGGCAGTACAACAGTCTGTTTCTAAGGAACTCGAGCCTACTTACATTCAAAAGTCTAGACCAAAATATTGTCCAAACGTAGTATCTAGAAAAATATGCAGACTGCCAGTCAGAGATTATTGGAAATGACAGAAGGAAAACCACATTTTCTTTCAGTTTTCTCTTGGTTCTTTCAGTTAATGTCTTCGAGTATCACCTGTCTCTTTCTGCCAGGGGGCTGCCTGTTAAGGAAGGCCTGACATCTACTGACTGTCCACACTATTCGGGGGCCTGGGGGTGGGGTGGGGGAATGCCCTCCTTGTGCCTCAGTGTGTTGCTCAGTTTCATAATATTTCAAATGTGTTCTAGGTATCAGAAGAGCAAGGTCAAGAAAACCCAGCAGACCATGATCCCATTCATGATCAGAGCTGGTATTTAGACCGATCACTAAGAAAGCGTCTTCATCAAGAGTATGGAGTTCAAGGCTGGGCTATTGTACAGTTTCTTGGGGATGTGGTATTTATTCCAGCAGGAGCTCCACATCAGGCAAGAAACATTATTTTATTCTTTATTCTCTTTACACTGAGAACTTTTGCATATGTGTTACTGATATAACTTGTGTTTTCCAGGTTCATAACTTATATAGCTGTATTAAAGTGGCTGAAGATTTTGTTTCTCCAGAGCATGTTAAACACTGTTTCTGGCTTACTCAGGAATTCCGTTATCTGTCACAGACTCATACCAATCATGAAGATAAATTACAGGTAAAAATAGCACTGATTCTTGGCATTCTCTCTCTCTGGCTTCATGGCCCATTACTGACCTAAAGAGAGTCAGTGAACTTGGCCATGTCACAGTTGGTACAGTGAGTTGATAAACTGGCTTCATGTGTAGTTTCACTGTCTACTTAGGCCAAGGAGGAATGAACATAGAGGAAGTCTCACTTTGGTTTGTTATTGTTTATACTCTAAAGGACTATGCCCCAAGAGAAAGACTTTAGTACTGAAAATGAATAGATCTTTGAGGGGCCTGGGTGGTGCAGTCGGTCGAGTGTCCGACTCTTGGTTTCAGTTCAGGTCATGATCTCAGGGTCGTGAGATTGAGCCCGATCTACACTGAGTGCAGAGTTGGCTTGGGAATCCCTCTCTCCCTCTCCCTCTCCCTCTCCCTATCCCGCTTATGCTTGAGTGCACATGGTCTCTCTCTCTCAAATCTTTAAAAAAGAAAGAAAGAAAGAAAGAGAATAAATAGATCTGACTTCTGATCCTGGCTCAACTGCCAGACATTGGTCTTGAACAAAGACTTTTAGTGCTGTGTTCTCATCCTTGAGTAGAGCAGCACAGAATCTCTGGGATCCAAAGAAGATCTCGGTGAGTGGGTTTAAAGATGCTTTCAGTAGTGAATTATGTAACATAGTTTCATGTTTGGAAAACTAGGGGAACATAAAAGTTTTGAAAAATTGTACCTTGGGGCTTGCCTCTCCCTGTACTCACCAGGACATCAAAACCTGTGGAAGGGGGAAAAGGAGGCATGTGTTTAAAATGTGTATGACATACTAGCCTAAAGGAGTCTAGGTGCCTTTTAAGTACCGACATTTTGAATACCAAGTTTTAACTGAGAGAATGGTAGTAAAACTGGCAGGGGAAATGTTTGGTCTTAGTGACAGATTTTAGATATAGTGGTAAACTGACCATAATTTCTCCCGTTCTTTTAGGTGAAGAATGTTATCTACCATGCAGTGAAAGATGCAGTTGCTATGCTGAAAGCCAGTGAATCCAGTTTTGGCAAACCCTAGGGGTCCCAGAGACTCCTTAACCCCTGTACATTGGAAGTGAATTCCTGGCAGCTGATCAAACTCTTCAGGCAGGATTCCTGTGGACTTTGAGATTCATGTTACCTCAGCTTCTTTTTTAAACTGTACCCAACTGGTAAGGGTACTCTGTCTAATGTATATTTCTAGTGTTTACACACACTAAATGTGTATATGTAGGAACTATTTACAGAACATGCATCCTTAAACTGTGACTTTTCACCTAGTGCAGAACTTCTACCATATTCTGTAAAAACAAAACCTCTTACCTGCTCTGGAACAATACCTGCAGTTACTCCCCAGCTGTGGGGTTGGACAGCTTAGTCAGAATGGGTTTATAACTATTAGGAATCACTGCGCAGTTTATTTGGTTGTATTTTGTTTTGTGTGTGTCGGAGTACCCTCTCCCTCAGCCTGTAGGGCTCAGGTGAGCGACGGAGGAAGTGACAGCTAATGATGCAGTTCCTGCTGTGTTGCATTAGGACTGGCATTATATAGCAGAAATCAACTACTGTACAATTCTTGGGTTTAACCATCTTTATTTAGTTCAATGGAGTTTTAATTTAAATGAAGCTTTGCTAATTTTAAGTGTTAAGCATTTTGCATTAAAGTATTCATATAATATTTTGACTCCACTTATTGGCATTGTTATCCTCCGGTTGTAGGTTCAACAGACTTTTCTCAAATGTTACAAGTGTAAGAGGTTGCTGCAGGAGCTCATCTTAAAAGCAAAGAAATTAGATGCTGTAGTGATTTGTGGTTATTATAATGCTAACATGGAAATAAGTTTCTTCCCAGCCAAGTGGAAACCTTGTCACACCTCTACAAAGAAACATCACCAATTAGCTAAATTCAGAGTGGAAGTTAACAACAACAACAACAAAAAACAAATAGTGACTGGTTAAATGGTTCTTCTAAAAAGGTATTTCCGAGCGATCGAAACACATTGTTTTCTGGCCTTTCATAAAGTAAGTTTACAAAGGAAAAGGAAATTACTAGAAATTTTAGAATAGTAGTATCTAAAATAGTCCTTTCTGATGGAAGAAATTCATCAAGAAGGCACCTTTCTGTATCTCCCTGATTCTCTTAGACAGCTATCGTTATACTAAATAAAAGGAATGAAGTTGAAATCAAGTAGTAGAGACAAGGCCTAGAGCCTGGGTTTTTTCCTATGTGCTCAGGTAGGAGGTCAAAGATCCCTGCCTAATGCCAGCCCCCTCTTCAAGCCAAAACCTGTAAAACATAAATTTCCTAGAAAAAATAAGTAGACATATCTGCCCATATCAGTGGGAAACATCTTGACCCTGGGAATTTATCAGAAGCTCCTTTATACAGGTTTGGCTCTCAAATTGGCACTGCTACTTAGAAATCTCCCTCAGCTGAAATAGAAAAACTTGGATCCTCTGTAGAGGAAATCAGCCTCAAGCCAGGCCTCAAAGGAGTAACAGTTCCAAGACTGTTATTCACAGTCAAATAGATTGTAACAACAAATATGAAAACTGAAAGCCACCATGAACAAGAGTCAGCCAGGACCTTCAGATTGCCATATTAAACCTGCAGAGGTTTACAGACTGAAATGATCCTGTATTATTTTATATTCTGAAATGTTTTCTCTGTTAAAAGAAATGAGAGTATAGGAATATGAAGAATGTGATTTCCAGAAATGACAAGATACAGAAGAAATGAGACATGTTTAAAATTAGAAACTTAGCAGATGAGTTAAACAACAAAAAAAGCTCTTCTATGAACTGCGAGATTGGTAAAAATACAGAATACAGCATTGAACAACAGGATTCTATAAAGAGGTGTTAACTGATAAGCAGAATGCCAAAAAATACAGATTTGGTAATCAGGGGCTGAAAAGAGGGATGGGGGGTGGGGGATGCTGTCCAGAGACAGAGTTTCCCGGTACTCGTGAAGTCATCAGATTGGAGAAGCCCATCTAAATCAAGCAAAGTAAATAAAAAATCCACATATAATAATAAATTAAAAGAAAGGCAGCCAGAGTGGGGAAAACATGATCCTCAAAGAAGTGACAGACTAACAGGTGACTTCTCCACGTCAACAGTGCAGGTCAGAAGAAAGTAAACGCTTTTCTCACTGTGCTGAAGACCAGAGCCTGAAACAGCAACACAGACACAGCCAAATTCTTTCCCTGTTCTTTATGGAAACTTTCAGACAAAAACCAGAGTTTATTTTCAGGCCCTTACTGAAGGAAATTTTAAGGATATCCTTAGGAAAGAAAACCCACAGCATGCAAGAAAAAATGGAGGACAAGGGAAATTACAAACTCCTGGATACATTTAAGCAATAATGGCATTAAACAATATTTTTAGAAGTCAGGATAATTTTTCTTAAAAAGTTAAACAGAATTATGATCCAGCAACTCCACACCTAGGTTTACTCAAAAGGATTGAAAGCAAGGATTCAGATACCTGCATGCACGTTCACAGCAGCGTTATTCACAAGACCCAGCCCAAGAGTTCATCACAGATGAAGGGATAAACAAGATGTGGCATATACATACAATGGAGCATTTTTCGGTCTTAGAAACAAAGGAAATTCTGGCATGTGCTACAACATGGATGAATAAGACCCAAGAGGATAAATACATGATTCCACTTATATGAGAAATAATCATAATCTTAGACAAATTTCATAGAGACAAAGTAGAATGGTGTCGCCAGGGCTGGGAGGAAGGGGTAATGGGAATTCCTGTTTAATGGGTACAGAGTGTATCTGTCTGGGATGAAGTTCTGGAGATGGATGGTGGTGATGGTTGCACAACATTGTAAATGTACTTAATACCACTGAATTGTACACTTAAAAATGGTTAAAATGCTCAATTTTTTATTATGTATATTTTACCAAAATAAAAATCAACTCCCAAGTAGGGAAAACCTTTGGAGTTGAATGAGAAAATGACATTTTTGTTTTTTAAAAACTGATTAGAAAGTCAGGAAAGAAGGAACAAATGGGACTTTTCTGAATATTCCAAATACAAGATAAAGATGGCTCGACTGTAATAAAAGACTTGACTGTTTGCTGCTTATGAAAGATACGGTTTGACTGTAGGTTAAAAGTACAGAAAAAATTATACCATGTAAACACTAGTCATATGAAAGTAAGTATGGCTATATTGATTCCAATTTTAAGATTTTAAGATGAAGAGTATTACCAGAGAGAAAGTGTTTTTTGTTTGGTTTTTAGAAAAAAAAATTTTTTTCTTTTAGAAATTTTTTTAATTTGCTTATAGTTGACACAATGTTACATCAGTTTCAGGTGTACAACATGATGATCGGACAACTCTATACATTATATGTGCTCACCACAAGTGTAGCTGTATCTGTCACCATACAGTGCTATTACAGTATCATTGACTACATTCCCTATGTTATCCCTTTTATTCCTGTGACTTAATCATTCTACAGCTTGGAAGCCTGTTATCTCCCCCTCCCCTTCACCCATTTTGCCCATCCCCCACCTCCCTCTCCTCTGATGATCATCAGTTTATTCTCTGTATTTATAGGTCTGGTTCTTTTTGTTTTGTTTGTTTGTTTTTTAGATTCCACATATGCATGAAGTCGTAAGGTATTTGTCTTGAGAGAAAAAGTTTCAGCAATCATAAAAGGGTCAACTCAGTGGGAAGATATTGGGTACACACCTAATAGCAGAGCTTCAAAATAAAATGAAGCAAAATTTGACAGAATTAAAGGGGAAAAGAGTTGGTGATTCTCCCTCTTTCTGTAGTTGCTAGAATCAGACATAAAGCCAGTGTAAGTACAAAATAATTGAACCTATCAACCAAATCAACATTTATTAGAACACTAAAGCCAGTGCTATAAATAACACATTTCTTTCATGTGCATGTTGATTCTTCACCCAGGAAGACTATACACTGTAAATAGATTTCAAAGGACTATGTAAATTGAAATTGTATAGAGTATGTTCTTAATGTGGTGATAATAGAATTTAACTAAAAATCAGTAAAAAGATTTACTTTTTTAATCAGCAAAATTCCCAAATGCTGAGAAAATAGGCAGCTTACTTCTAAGTAACCCATTGATCAAAGAAGAAATCAGAATAGAGATTAAATATTTGGAACTGAATAATGAAAATACAACACTTAAAAAATAGTGGGATTCAGTCACAGCAGTGCTTAGGGAGGAATGTATAGTTTTCAGTGTACATATTAGAAAAAGAAGGCTTAAATTACACATAAGTAATATAGAATATTTTGGGAGATTTTTGCATTTTTGTTAATGGAAGGGTATTGGTCGAACATTTTGAAATGTCCTTGTAATGTCAGGTTATGATATCAAAGTTGTGATCATCTAAAACAAGTTGGGAAATGTTTTTATCTACTCTCTGAAAAAAATATATGTAGTTGGCCCTTGAACAACAACAGCCTTTGAACTGCACATGCCCACTTACACATGGGTTTATTTCAATAATTATACTGGAAAATTTTTTGGAGATTTGCAACAATTTTAAAAACTCAGATAAACCCTGTAGACTAGAAATATAAAAAAAATTAAAAAGGTCTGTCATAAATGCATTAAATATATGTAGGTACTAGTCTATTTTTTCATTTATTACCATAAAATATACACAAATCTATTATGAAAAGTTAAAACTGAGGCACATAAACACAGACTGTACATGCTGCCATTCCCAGTCAAGAAAAGTAAACATAAAGATGCAGTCTGAAACTAACTGCACAAAATTAGTTGTAGGTATTGTACTACTTTAATAATTTTGTAACTGCCTCCTCTTGCTGTTGAGGTGAGCTCACCTAAAACACCACGTGACACTGGTCTTCTCTGCATGAGCAGTTCATGTCTTCAGTAAACTGTATATTGTATTACAAAGTGCTCTTGGAGTTGTCACGTATTTTTGTGTTTAGCGCAATACCATAAACAGTAACACCAGGGGACCCATATGAAGTGCCACTAATGATGTTGGAGGTGCTCCCAAGAAGCAAAGTCATGACATTACAAGGAAAAGTTGAATTGCTTGCTATGTACTGTAGACTGAGATCTGCAGATGCCCACCATTTCAAGATAAACGACTCAAGCTTAGGGACTGTTGTTAAAAAAGAAAGAAAAGGAAAGGAAATTCATGAAGTCATGGTTGTGCTACACCAGCTTGTGCAAAACATTTTTTGTGAAATACCTTTTTAGCTTATTGAAAATAAGCATTTATGTAGGTGCAGGATTGCTATAAGAAAGGCATACCTATAGACTAATACCATTTGACGACAAAAGGAAGCAAAAGGAAGGCAAAGGATTTAAAGCTGGAGACTTTAGTGCCAGCAAAGGATGGTTTTAGTTTTAGAAGGGTTTGGCCTTAAAAATTCTAGAGGGGAGGGGGGTGGGGGATGAGTTAGCCTAGTGATGGGTATTAAGGAGGGCACGTTCTGCATGGAGCACTGGGTGTTACACGCAAACAATGAATCATGGAACACTACATCAAAAACTAATGATGTATGGTGATTAACACAACATAATAAAATTTAAAAAATATATATCAAGATAAAAGCAGTTTCTACTGACCAAGAGGCAGTAGAGGAGTTCCCAGGAGTCATTGAGAAGATCATTGAGAGAGGATAGCTGCCTGAGCAGGTTTTTAGTGTAGACCAATGGCACTATTCTGGGGGAAAAGTCACAAAGGACATTTATTAGGAAGAGAAGGACTAGGATTTAAGGCAGGAAGGGATAGATAGGCTACCTCTACTGTTATGTGGAAATGTGGTTGGATTTCTGATCAGGACTGCCCTTACCTTTAAAGCTCCTAACATCCAAGCATTGAAGGGAAAAGATAAATACCAACTGCCAGTCTTTTGGTTGTACAAGAAGGTCTGGACAAATGAGAACCCTTTTTCTGGATTGGTTAATTCATACTTTGCCCCTGAAGTCAGGAAGTACCTTGCCATCAAGGGACTGGGTTTTCAAGTTCTTTTGATACTGGGCAATGCCCCTGGCCTCTCAGAACTCTGCAAGTTTAACACTGAAGGCACTGAGGTGTCTACTTGCCCCCAAACCCAATGTCTCTAATTCAGCCTGTAGATCAGGGAGGTATAGACATTTATGGCTTATTACACATGGCACTCTATGGAAAGGATTGTCAATGCTATGGAAGAGAACCCTGATCGAACATCATAAAGTCTGGAAGGATTACACCATTGAAGATACCATCGTTGTTACCGAAAAAGCTGTGAAAGCCATCAAGCCTGAAATAATGACTTCTTGCTGGAGTAAACTGTTCAGATATTGTACATGACTTAATGGGATTTATGACAGCCAATCAAGGAAATTATAAAAGAGATTGTGAATATGGCAAACATGGTAGGGGTTGAAGGGTGTCAAGATAAGGGTGTTGGAGAAATTCAAGAGCTAATAGACCCTGCATCAGAGAAATTATTGAAGACTTGATAGGAATTAACAGTGCCAGACATTGAGGAAAAAGATGCAGACAAAGCAATGCCAGAAAACAAATTGACATCAGACAATTTGCCGGAAGGGTTCTGATTATTCAAGACTAATTTTGCCGCCTTCTGTGACATGGACCCTTTGATGATACAGGCACTGGAACTAAAGCAAATGGGGGAAGAAGGATTGGTACCAAAGAGAAGCATTTAGAGAAATGAAATAAGTTAGGCACTGTGATGTATACCCATAAAGTCACTCTGAGTGTGCCTGCCTCCCCTGCCTCCCCTTCCCCCTCGTCCCCCTCTGCTCCCCCTGAGACAGCAACAGCACCTCCTCTTCCTCCTCAGACGACTCAGCATGAAGATGAAGACATTTATGATGATCCACTTCACTTCGTCAATAGTAAGTAATCATGCCACACAGTTAATAAGCTTATCTGTTGTGTCTGTGTCTGTATTCGAGAATATAATAACCTCATGGCAAGAATGGTATTAGGCGTTCTTGAGTCGTCATCATCAAATACGCATTGCGTAGAACGTCACATGTAAGACTTGTATGGAAGTGGACAGCCTCTCCTTACATAGGCATAAGGTGAGTAATATTTAATATGAAATTAATGTGTTAGTTTTTTTACTGTTCTATAACTGCTTTCAAAGACTTACATTACTGTATAGTATGCCTGTAATTTGAGAAACTGTATATCAGCCCATCATCACAGGTAAATGGTTTTAATGTAACATTCCCAATACTATGAATATGACTATAATACTCTGTCATGAAAATTTTATAGTGATTCCTTCATTAGTGCGTAAGCTAGGGTATTGTGAAGCATTTGTATCAATTACACTAAGTGACCATAAAGCAATCATATTGCTGCTTCATTATCAATGCATGAATTGTTATACTTGTAAATATATATGAATTTTTCACAGCGTTTCATTTTTTATATCTAAAGTTAGTAATATGTATAACATTTACAGTGTTGTGTATCATATGAAAGAATATTGATGTAAGTACTGACAAATGATCCCATCTTGTAAACAGATGACAAGTTTACAGTATCCATAAATACTGTATGGTACTGTAAGTGTATTTTCTCTTAATGATGTTCTTGACATTTTCTTTTCTCTTACTTATTTTATTCTAAGAATGTAGTATAGAATACAAATAACATACAAATCTGTATTAATCAACTGTTTACATTATCATAAGGCTTCTAGTCAACAGTAAGCTATTAAGTTTTTGGAGGGTTGAAAGTTATATGCAGATTTTTGACTGCTTGGGAGGTCAGCTCTCCTAACCTCTGTGTTATACAAGAGTCAACTGTACTAGTAATATTTCTTTCTTGAATATTTAGTAGAAGCACTTCATTAGTGAAAATATGGGGTAGGAAGACTTTTTAACTATGGATTCAATTTAACAGATCTAGGACTATTTAGGTTTCATATTTTATATTTTTAGTGTTTTATTTTAGCTACTGGCTTGTCATATATGGCTTTTATTGTGTTGAGGTATATTCTCCGTATACACACTTGGTTGAGAGTTTTTAATCATACATAGATGTTGAATTTTATCACATGCCTTTTCTGCATCTATTGACATAATCATCTGATTTTTAAGCTTCATTTTGTTAATGTGGTGTATCATGTCAATTTGCAGAGGTTGAATCACCCTTGTACCCTTAGGATAAATCCCATTTGATCATGGTGTATGATCCTTTTAATGTACTGTTGAATTCGGTTTGCTAATATTTTTAAGATTTTATTTGTTTATTTGAGAGAGCTCAGGCACAAGCAGAGGGAATGGCAGAGGGAGAGGGAGAAGCAGGCTCCCCACTGAGCAGGGAGCCTGACGCTGGGCTCGATCCCAGGACCCTGCGATCATGACCTGAGCTGAAGACAGACGTTTAACCAACTGAGCCACCCAGGTGCCCTGGTTTGCTAATATTTTATTGAGATTTTTGCATCTATGATCACCAAGAATATTGGCCTGTAATTTTCTGTGGTGTCTTGTCTGTTTTTGATATCAATGTAATGATGGCCTTGTAAAATAAGTTTGGAAGCCTTCCTCTTCTATTTTTTTGGAAGAGTTCGGAAAGGATAGTGTCTCCAAAGGATAATCCTTTGGAAAGGATTATTAATTCTTCTTTGAATATTTGGTAGAATTCACCAGGGAACCCATCTGGTCCTGGACTTGGTGGTGTTGGGTGGTTTTTGATTATTAATTCAATGTCCTTACTAGTATTCAGTCTGTTTTGATTTCGTGATGTCTATTTCTCCATGATTCAGTCTTGGTAGGTTGTATGTTTCTAGGAATTTATCCATTCTAGGTTGTAAAATTTGTTGGTGAATAGTTGTTCATGGTAGTCTCTTATGATCCTTTGCATTTCTGTGGTATCAGTTGTAACATTTTCTCTTTTATTTTGGATTTTTATTTATTTGAGTCTTCTCTTTTTACTTGGTGAGTTTAGCTAAAGAAAGGTTTATCAATTTTGTTTGTCTTTTGAAAGAACCAGCTCTTAGTTTCATTGATTTTGCTCTATTGTCTTTTTAGTCTTTATTTCATTGATTTCCACTCATCTTTATTATTTCCTTCCTTCTACTAACTTTGGGCTTTATTTGTTGTTCTTTTTCTAGTTCCTTAAGGTATAAAGGTAATGTTAGGTTGTTTGAGATTTTTCTTGTTTCTTGATGTAGGCATTTATTGCCATGAAATTCCCTCTTAGAACTGCTTTTGCTGCATCCCATAAGTTCTGGTAGGATTTATTTCCATTTTCATTTGTCTCAGTTATTTTTTGATTTATCTTTTGATTTCTTCTTTGACACATTGTTCATAGCATGTTAATCTCCACATTTGTGAATTTTCTAGTTTTTTTCTTACAGTCGATTTCTAGTTTCATACCATTGTCACTGGAAAAGAAGCTTATGATTTCAATCATTTTAAATTTATTAAGCCTTGTGACCTATCTATTCTGGACAAGTTCCATGTACACTGAGATGAATGTGTATTCTTTTGCTTTTGGGTGGAAAGTTTCTGGTATATATCTGTTAAGTCCATCTGGTCTAATGTGTTGTTGAACACTGATGTGTTCCTTACTGATTTTTTTGTCTGGATGATATATCTATTGGTGTAAGTTGGGTATTAAGGTCCCCTTCTACTATTGTATTGCTGCCTATTTCTCCCTTGAGATCTGTTAATATTTGCTTTATATATCTAGGTGCTCCTGTGTTGAGTGCATAAATATTTACGAATGTATATCCTCTTGTTGAATTGACCCCTTTATCAATATGTAATGCCCTTTTTGTCTCTTATTACAGTACTTTTATTGTGTAATATATAATTATTAATATAATATATATTATATCTATGTGTGTATTACATATAGATATATTTAAAGGGTAATATGACCATGTGCGGTTTATCCCATGGGTGCAAGACTAGTTTAATGTTTGAAAATCAGTGCATTAGCAGAAGAAAGCGGAAAAACTGTATTGTCAGTAGATCAGAAAAAGCTTTTGATAAAATTCAGCCTTTTTTGATAAAAATTCTCAGTAAACTAGATATGATAAAGGGCATTTATTAAAGACTACAGCTAAAATGATACATAATGATAAAATATTTTGCACTTTCTCCCAAGGGCAGGAATAAATCAGTTATATTCTCATTCTAACCGTATACACTCAGTATTGTACTAGAGATCCTAATCAGTTCAATGAGGGAAGAAAAATATTTGAAAGTAAGAAGTAAAATTGTCTTTATTCACAGATGGCATGACTGTACACAAAAAATCCAAAAGAAACTATAAACTACAATAAATTAATTTAGAAAGTCATAATAACAATATATAAAAATCAGTTGTATTTCCAAATATTAACAATAAACAAGTTTAAGATGAAAAATTTTTTTTTTAAAGATTTTATTTATTCATTTGAGACACAGAGAGAGAGCATGAGCAGTGGGAGAGGCAGAAGCAAGCTTCCCGCTGAGCCAGGAGCCCGATGTGGGGCTCGATCCCAGGACCCCAGGATCATGACCTGAGCCAAAGGCAGACGCCCAACCATCTGAGCCACCCAGGCACCCCTAAGATGAAATTTTTAAATGACATTTACAATAGCAGCAAAAGAAAAGTAAAATTCCTCAGAAGAAATATAATGAAAGACATGCCAGATTTTTACATTGAAGACTATAAGTATGACTAAAATTAGAGACTTATGTAGAAGGAAAAGTATACCATGCTCCTGGGTTAGAAGACAGTGTTGTTCAGATGTCAGTTTCTCCCAACATTGTTAGAAGAGAACATTTTCTGGTTCTCTCATGTTTCTGCATACACTGAGTGAGGCACTGACTGCCTTTGGGACTATCTTCTCAAAGCTGTTTGACAGTAAACAGCCTTATGAGAGAGACTGCATCCCTCTGGAAGAAAACTGCCCATTATAAAAGATTTGGATACCCTAAGCTCAGTATCCCTCTCCTATTAAACAAAACAAAACAAAAACAAAAAAAACCTCTGTATATGGAGGTATCATCTGGCCCTCTTGACATCACTGTGGGAATTGGGACTTGCACTGCCCCCCCCCCAAAAAAGTGAATATTGAGTCTCAAATCCTTTACTAGCATCCATGAAAATGTGACAGGCTTACTTGTTAGTGTGTACATAGGGTAAGATGCTTGTAGAATGCAGCTGAATAATTACACAGAAGGAAAATATGTCACTTTAAAAGCACTTACTAGAAAACAAAAAGGACAGTAAAAAAGAAGAGTTAAACATTTAACTCAATAAACTAGAAAAATAAGGTAATCTCACAGTACACAAAAGGAAGAGGTTAATACAAGCAGAAGTTAAATAGAATGAATGACAAAATTGAAGCTGAATTTGAGAAAAATTAGTAAAATAGACAAACTTCTGGCAAGACTGATGAAAAAGTACAAGTGAACAATATTAAGAATGAAAATGAAAATATAACTACAAATATGGAGATTTAAAAAATCTTAAGTGAATTATTGTTAATATTTTAATTTAAAACAAATGAAATAGTATTTTAAAAAAATTACCAAAATTGACTCTGAAAATCTGGATAAATAGTATTAAAATAACAGAATGGTTAATTAATAATTTTGCACCATTCATATGCCCAAAAGGCAGCAGGCACAGAGAGTTTTACAAGTGAGTTTGTACCAAGCTTAAAAAACAATCCTTATTTTATGTAAAATAGCCTAGAGGATAGAAAATGGAGAACACTACTTAGTGGATTTTATAAGGCTAGTATACCTGATACCAAAATCTGACAAGAGTGGTAAAAGAAAAGGAAATTACAGGCCAATATTACTTATAAACATACTGGAAAAAATCCTAGATAAATTATTGGCAAGTTCAAATGTAGCATGTATAAAAAATGGTGTGTCATTACCAAAAAAAAAAAAAAGATTAAGGAATAAAAGTCTAGTTTAACTTCAGAATATTTAGATATTAATTTACCACATTTAACAGAAGAAGGCAAAAATCCATGTGATCATCTCAAATACACAAAAAAAAATTTAGTAAAATTCAACATAGATTTATATTTAATTGTACAATTGAGTGGCATTCACAGATCTCTGTAACCAGCACCGTTTTCTATTTCCAAAATATTTCATCACCCCAAATAGAAACTCTGTACCCATTAAGCAATAACCCTTTTCTCCCTTACCTCCAGCCCTTGGTAGCCTCTAATCAATTTCTTTTTTTTTTTTTAAAGATTTTTATTTATCTGACAGAGAGAGACACAGCGAGAGAGGGAACACAAGCAGGGGGGAGTTGGAGAGGGAGAAGCAGGCTTCCCACCGAGCAGGGAGGCTGATGCGGGCCTCGATCCCAGGACCCTGGGATCATGACCTGAGCCGAAGGCAGACGCTTAACGACTGAGCCACCCAGGCACACCAACCCTCTATAATCAATTTCTATCTATGAATTTGTATGTTTTAGATATTTCTTATAAATGGAACCATATAATATCTGTGCTTTTGTGTGTAGCTTATTTTACTTCAGCATAATGCTTTCAAGATGCATCCATATTGTAACATGTTTCCAAACTTCATACTTTTTGTATAGCTGAATAATCCTTTGCATAACAGTTGTTTCCACCTTTTGGCTCTTGTGAATAATGCTGCTGTGAACACTTATGTACAAGTATCTGAGTCTGTGTTCTCAATCCTTTGGAGACTATAACCTGTGAGTGGAATTTCTGAATCAAATGGTAATTATATATTCACCTTATTGAGATACCACCAAACTGTTTTCCACAGTGGCAGTACCATTTTACATTCCCACCAGCAGTACATGATGGTTCTTTTTTTTTTTTTTTTTATCACCAACATGTGCTATTTTCCATTTTCTCAAAGTGTAGCCATCTTCATAGGTGTAAAATGTCCTCTCATTGTTCGATTTGCTCCTCCCTAATGATGTTGAGTATATTTTTGTGTGCATATTGGCCACTTGAATATCTTCTTTGGAGAAATGTCTACTTAGGTCCATTGCCCATTTTTTAACTGGGTTGTCTTTTTGTGGTTATGAGTTCTTTATGTATTTTGGATATTAAACCATTAACAATTAAGACATGCCATTTGCATATATTTTCTCCCATTCTGTGGGTTGTCTTTTCATTGTCTTGCTAGTGTCCTTTGATGCAAACAGAAGAATAGGTCTGACTTACCTATTTCTTACTTTTTTGGCTGTGCTTTTGGTGTTATATTTAGGAAAACATTGCCAAATTCAGGGTCATAAGATTTGCTCTTACGTTTTCTTCTAGGAATTTTATAGTTTAACTCTTAATTTAGGTTTGATCTATTTTGAGTAAAGTAAGGTTCAAAGTTCATTCTTTTGAATATGGATATTTCAGTTTTCTAGCACCATTTGTTGAAGAGATTGTTCTTTCCTCATTGAATGGTCTTGACACCCCATTCAGAAAACAGTTGACCATAGATGTGAGGGTTTACTACTAAGCTTCCAGTATATTCTATTAGACTATATATCCTTATGCCAGTGGTGCACTGTTTTGATTCTTGTAGCTGTGTAGTAAGTATTAAAATCAAGAACCATAAATCCTCTAACTCTGTTGTTCTTTAAGATTTTTTTTTTTTTTTAAAATTCAGGGTCCCTTTAAATTCCACATGAATGTTGAGTTAGGTCTTTCCATCTCTAAAAAATAAAACCTGTCTGAGTTTTGAAAGCGATTACACTGAACTACATATATTGGTTTGAGTAGTATTATCTTAACAATGTTAAGCCTTGCAATCATCAACATGAGATGTCTTTCAATTTGTTGGTGTCTTCTTTTCCCTCCCAGCTTTTTTGAGACATAAGTGATATATTGTGTAAGTTTAAGATGTGTGAGGTGTTGATCTGTTTACATATTCCTAAGTGATTACCTAGTGGTGTCTTTAACTTTTTTCAGCACTGTTTTCTAGTTTTCAGTGTACAAGTCTTATGCTTCCTTGGTTAATTTAATTCCTATGTATTTTATTCTATTTGATGTTCTTAAAAGTGGAATTGTTTTAGTAATTTTCTTTTCGGATCATTCCTTGATAGTATATAGAAATGCAACTGATATTTCTTTCTACCAATTTTAGCATGATTTTGTATCCTGCAACTTTGCTGAATTTATCAGTTCTGACTGTGTGTGTGTGTAGAATACTTAGTTTTCTACATATAAGATCATATGAGCAAAGATAATTTTACATCTTCCTTTTCAATCTTAGTACCTTTACTTTCTTTTTCTTACCTATTTGCTCTTGTTAGAACTTCCAGTTCTGAGTTGAATAAAAGTACTTCAAAGCAGGCATTCCTTGTCTTGTGATCCTTTTTTGCTTCCCTGCTCATGCTCTTATATTCAGATAAATCCAAACAGCTCTCCCCTTACTCTTTTCCCTGTATTTTTGTGGCACACTTTCTTACCTATTTCAGACAGTTAGGAAGGCTGTTTCCCTGGAGGATTAACTCTGGACTCCATTTTGCACTTAACTTTGTAATCCCATAGTTTTTTTTTCCTCCCAGACTTCCAGTTTCCTTTTTTTTTTTTTAATTTTTTAAATTTCTTTTTTGACAGAGAGAGGGAACACAAGCAGGGGGAGTGGGAGAGGGAGAAGCAGACCTCCCACTGAGTGGGGAGCCCGACTGGGGCTCGATCCCAGTATCCTGGGATCATGACGTGAGCCGAAAGCAGACGCTTAATGACTGAGCCTCTCAGGTGCCCCTAGACTTGCAGTTTCCCATCTTACCATCTTCATTTTCAGTGTCTGGTTAAACAATTTTCTTTCTCTAGGACCTGAGGCTGGGAAATTATTTTACTTTTTTCTCTAAAGGGAAAACTAAGTTTGATCACTTAACAAGTGTGCTATGTGTGGAAGATGCAAGAGGAGTAACCTAGTTCAGATACTAAGATACTAGTTTATATACTAAGTGTGCTGAGTGAAATCAATAGCAAGGTTTTTTTAAAGTCCCTCATCACTTGTTTTATTAATTTTTGTTTTGTTCCTTTTACTTGTGATGTCAGATTCAAAAAAAAAAAATCCTCGCCAAGACCTATGCCAAGTGGCTTACCACCTATGTTCTCTTCTAAACATTTTATGGCTTCTGGTCTTATGTTCTAATCTTTAATCCATTTTGAGTTAATTTTTGTGTATGGTGTAAGACAGTGGTCCAGTCTGATTCGTTTGCCTATGGCTGTCAAGTTTTCATGACACCATTTATTATATATTCATTTTTCATCCTTTTAATGACTTGGTTTTATTATTATTTTTTTCATATAAGCTCTATACCCAACATGGGGCTTGAACTCTCACAACCCCAAGATCAAGAGTCACATGCTCTACCAATTGAGCCAGCCAGGCACCCCAAATTAAAATTTCAGTCTGATAATAATATAGGTACCCCATAGTGTATCACATTTGAGTACTATTCATATGGATTATCTTTTTTCCATTTTTGCCTTTTTTTAACATTTGCACTGTTCAACACAACACTGAGTTTTTTTCTTTTATTCCACTATAGTTAATATACAATGTTATATTCATTTCAGGTTTACAATATAGTGACCCAACAATTCCATCCATCACCCAGTGCTCATCGTAGGTGTACTTCTTAATTCCCATCACCTATTTTACCCATCCTGGTAACCATCAGTTCTCTATAGCTAAGAGTCTGTCTTGGTTTGTCTCTTTTTTTCCCTTTGTTCATTTTGTTTCATAAATTCCATATATGAATGAAATCATATGGTATTTGTCTTCTCTCATTGACTTATTTTGCTTAGCATTATACCCTCTAACTCCATCCATGTCATTGCAAATGGCAAGATTTTATTCTTTATTATGGCTGAGTAATATTCCATTGTGTTTGTGTGTGTGTGTGTGTGTATATGGCACATCTTTATCCATTCATCTTATTGATGAACACTTGGACTGCTTCTGTTATTTGATATTGTAAATAACACTGCTATAATCACAGGGGTGCATGTATCTTTTTAAATTAGTGTTCTTGTATTTTTTGGATAAATACCCATTGGTGCAATTACTGGATCATAAGGTAGTCCTATTTTTAACTTTTTGAGGAACCTCCATTCTGTTTTACAGGGTGGCTGCACCAGTTTGCATTTCCAACAGTGCAAGACGGTTTCTTTTTCTCCACATCCTCACCAACACTTGTTTCTTGTGTTTTTGATTTTAGGCATTCTGACAGGTGTGAGTGATATCTCGTAGTTTTGATTTGCATTTCCCTGAATTATGAGCATCTTTTCATGTGTCTGTTGACCATCATCTGGATATCTTCTTTGGAGAAATGTCTGTTCATGTCATCCCATTTTTTAATTGGATTATTTGTTTTGTAGGTGTTGAGTTGTGTAAGCTCTTTAAAGACTTTGGATACTGGGGTGCCTGGATGGCTCAGTCGGTTCAGCATCTGCCTTCAGCTCAGGTCGTGATCCCAGGGTCCTGGGATTGAGCCCCGCATCGGGCTCCCTGCTTGGCGGGGAGCATGCTTCTCCCTTTCCTTCTGCCTGCTGCTCCCCCTGCTTGTGCTCTCTAAGTGAATAAATAAAATCTTTAAAAATAAATACATAAATACATACATACATACATACATACATACTTTGGATGCTAACCCTTTATCTGATATGTCATTTGCAAATACCTTCTCCCATTCAGTAGGTTGCCTTTTAGTTTTGTTGATTGTTTCCTTCATAAAGGAGAAGCTTTATGTACAGAAGCTTTTTATTTTTATGTAATCCCAATAGTTTATTTTTTGCTTTTATTTCCCTTGCCTCAGGAGATATATCTAAAAAAATGTTGCTATGTCCAATGTCAGAGAAATTACTGTCTGTACCCTCTTCTAGGATTTTCATGGTTTCACATTACTTTTTTAAACCCATTTTGAGTTTATTTTTGTGTATGGTGAAAGAAAGTGGTCCAGTTTCATTGTTTTGCATGTAGCTGTCCAGTTTCCCCAACACCATTTGTTGGAGAGACTTTTTCCCGCTGGATATTCTTTCCTGCTTTGTCAAAGATTAATTGACCATATAATTGTGGGTTTATTTCTGGGTTTTCTATTCAGTTCCATTGATCTATGTGTGTGTTTTTGTGTCGGTACCATACTGTTTTGATTACTACAGCTTTGTAATATAACTTGAGGTCTGGAATTTTGATACCTCCAGTTTTGCTTTTCTTTTTCTTTTTTAAAGATTTTAATTTATTTGACACAGAGAGAGATAGCGAGAACAGGAAAACAAGCACGGGGGAGTGGGAGAGGGAGAAGCAGGCTTCCCGCGGAGCAGGGAGCCCGATGCGGGGCTCGATCCCAGCACCCTGGGACCATGACCTGAGCCGAAGGCAGATGCTTAACAACTGAGCCACCCAGGCACCTCTGCTTTTCTTTTTCAAAATTGCTTTGGCTATTTGGGGTCCTTTGTTGTTCCATATAAATTTTAGGATTTTTTTCCTAGTTCTTCTAGATCTGTGAAAAATGCTGTTGGTATTTTGATAGGGATTGCATTAAATCTGTAGATTGCTTCTGGTAGTATAGATATTTTAACAATATTTGTTCTTCCAATCCATGAGCATGGAATGTCTTTCCATTTCTTTGTGTTATTTAGTTTCTTTCATCAATGTTTTATAGTTTTCAGAGTACAGGTCTTTTACTTCTTTGGTTAGTTTTACTCCTAGGTATCTTATTATTTTTGGTGCAATTGTAAATGGGATTGTTTTCTTAATTTCTCTTTTGGCTACTTCACTGTTAGTGTATAGAAATGCAACATATTTCTGTATGTTGATTGTATCCTGTGACCTTACTGAATTCATTTATCAGTTCTATTTTTTTGTGTGGAATTTTTAGGGTTTTCAATACATTGTATGTCATCTGCAAATAGTGAAAGTTTTACTTCTTCCTTACCAATTTGGATGCCTTTTATTTCTTTTTGTTGTCTAATTGCTGTGGCTAGGACTGCTAGCACTATGTTGAGTAAAAGTGGTGAGAGTGGACATCCTTGTCTTGTTCCAGACTTTAGGGTGAAAGCTCTGTTTTCCCCCATTTGAGTATGATGTTTGATGGGGCTTTTCATATATGGCCTTTATTATGTTGAGGTATGTTCCCTCTAAACCTACTTTAGTTGAGGATTTTTACCATGAATGGATGTTGTACTTTGACAAATGCATTTTCCTGCATTTATTGAGACGTTCATATGGTTTTTTATCCTCTTAATGCTGTGATGTATCACATTGATTTGCAAATATTGAACCACCTTTGCATCCTGGGAATAAATCCCACTTGATCGTGGTGAAATTTGTTTTAATGTATTGTTGTATTTGGTTTGCTCATATTGAGAATTTTTGCATCCATGTTCATCAGGGATATTGGCCTGTCGTTCTCCTTTTTTGTGGTGTCTTTATCTGTTTTTGGTATTGGGGTGATACTTGCCTGTGAATGAATTTGGAAGTTTTCCTTCTTCTATTTTCTGGAATAGTTTGAGTAGAATAGATATTAATTCTTCTTTAAATGTTTGGTAGAATTCACCTGTGAAGCTGCTGGTCCTGGCCTTTTGTTTGTTGGGAGTTTTTTTGATTACTGATTCAATTTCATTGCTGGTAATCGGTCTGTTTAAATTTTCTTTCTTCCTGTTTCAGTTTTGGGAAGTTACAGGTTTGTAGGAATTTGTCCATTTCTTCAAAGTTGTCTAATTTGTTGGCACATGGTTCTTCATACTGTTTGTATTTCTATAGTGGTGGTTATTTCTCCTCTTTCATTGGTGTTTTTGCTCATTTGAGTCCTCTCTTTTTCTCTCTCTCAATGAGTCTGGCTAGAGGTTTATCATTTTGTTGATTTTTTTCAAAGAACCAGCTCCTGGTTTTATTGATCTATTCTATTGTTTTTTTGTTTTGTTTTGTTTTTTGGTATTTTTGTTGTTTGTTTCTGTATCATTTATGTCTGCTCTAATCTTTGTTATTCCCTTATTTCTGCTGGTTTTGGGTGGTGTTTGGTCTTTTTCTAGGTCCTTTAGGTGTCACGTTAGGTTATTTGAGCTTTTTCCTGCTTCTTCAGGTAGGCCTATATTGCTATAAACTTCCCTCTTAGAACCGCTTTTGCTGTATCCCAAAGATTTTGGACCATTGTTTCTTCATTTTTGTTTCCATGTACTTTTTGATTTCTTCTTTGATTTCTTGATTGACCCATTCATTGTTTAGTAGCATGTTATTTAACCTTCATGTATTTGTGGTCTTTCCAGATTCTTTTTTGTGGTAGATTTCTAATTTCATAGCATTGTGATCAGAAAAGATGCATGGTATGACTTTGATCTTTTTCAATTTGTTGAGGCTTGTTTCGTAGCCTAATAGGTGATCTGTTCTGGGGAATGTTCTGTGTGCACTTGAAAAGAACGTGTGTGTATTCTGCTTTTTTAAGGGTGGAATGTTCAGAATATATGTGTTAGATCCATCTGGTCCATGTGTCATTCAAAGCCAGTTTCCTTTTTGTTTATGGATGATCTATCCATTGATGTAAGTGGGGTGTTAAAGTCCCCTACTATTATTGTATTACTATTGATTAGTTCCTTTGTTATTAACTGTTTTATGTATTTGGGTGCTCCCATGTTGGGTGCATATATTTATTTACAATTGTTACATCTTCTTGATGGATTGTCCCCTTTATTATTATATAGTGTCCTTCTTTGTCTATTACAGGCTTTGTTCTGACATGTGTTTTGTCTGATAGAACACACTCTGAAATCAGTATAAAAGATCTCACTCCCGTTGTGCAAGCTATCACCTCTACATTGCCTCTTGTTGGGCTGTTGTCTCTTTCACTGGGCTGGGACCCCCAGCTGTCATTCACTCTCCCAGCTTGCCCAGGGCTGAGTTGGCTGACTTTTAAAGTTCCAGGCTCCAAGTCACACTGGTTATACCAACTAATGGAATTCAGCCCCTCTGGTTTTCAAGGCCAGTCATTATGGGGATTCCTTTTCCCTGTGTGGGCTCCCTGGTGCTTTCTCCTGTGACTGCAGCTCTCTCCCTGCTGTGGGCAGCTCCCAACCACCATTTTCTGCCCTTCCTAACCTTTCTGATGGGGCTTCTTCTCTAGCTTTAGCTATGGAGTTTATTCTGCCAGTCTTCAAATCACACTCTGGTTTATTGACTTGGATGTGAGTGATAATATAGTTGTAATTGTGGGACAGTGTGGGCTTAGCGTCCTCCTACTCCAACATCTTCCCTGGTGGCACCCCCTCCATTTTTTTTTTTT